>NC_142368.1:21317226-21627504 GCF_059441175.1 Urocampus carinirostris
TCCTTCCCTTCTTTCATTGGTACCTTACTTTCTTTGTCTCCAAATTTTCGTTCTTTCCATCCTTCCTTCTTATCTCTTTCATTCCTCCTTCCGCCTTCCCTTGGTTGCTTCATCTCTTCTTTCGTTGCTTCCTATATTGATTTCCTCCTTCCTTTCTTTCTAGCTGTATTCTTTCCCCCTTCCTGTCTTCCTTCCTTGTTTCCACATTTCCTCCCTCCCTTCCATGTATCCTCATATCCTTTCTCCCTCCCTTCCTTCATTTTTAGCTCCTTCATTCCTCCTTTACCTTATTCCTTCCTTCCTTTTCTTACTCCTTCATTCCTTCCTTACCTACCCACCTCCATAATAGACAATAAATTAAGTTAGAAAACACACATCAGACACATACAAACTAAGGTATCTAAAAGCATTTTAATTATTAATAAAGCCAAATGTCTTTTAAATTATAATGCATTGTATTTATTATATTGTTCTCTCGTTCTGCCATATTTAACATATTGTGCAGAAGTCTGGGGCAATAATTACAAAAGTTCACTACAGCCCCTTTTTATCCTTCAAAAACGTGCAATAAGAACCATACACAGGGTAGGATATCGGGATCATACCTATATTTTATTCATGCAGTCCAAATTATTAAAATTGGATGATTTAATACAATTTTTCACTTCACAACTGTTATTTAGTAAACAAAAACACAGTGCCAGAAAACATACAAAAATTATTTACTCGGAAAGAGGGAAATTATAACTTGAGGGGCTGGGGTGAATTCAAAATCCCAAAGGTGAGAACCACCAGGAAAAGTATGTGTGTGTCTGTGTGTGGAGTCAGACTTTGGAATAATTTGCAAAATGATATCAAACAATGTCCAACTATCCATGTGTTCAAATTTAAATACAAAAAAGCATTACTGGAGAAATACAGGGATGAAGAAAATGGGATATGAGGGTGATTGGAAATACTGCATTTCAAACTATGGTTAACTTGTTGTTATTGTTGCTATTATTATATCAGAACTGTTATTATAAGTATTGTGTTTATTTTTATTTTTATTATCACTGGTGCCGCAGTGACATTATGCGAATTATGACGTTGAGGGATGGGTATTGCGAAGATTAGTGTATAAAATATGTGATTATTGTAACTATTATAATTATTGATATCTGACCTATGTAATAAGTATATCGATGAGATTTTGTTGTATTGGACACAAGAGGAGCTATCTATAAAATGTATTTAATAGGGAAGATAAAAGGGTAGGAAATATAAGCATCTGCTTCTGACTACCCCTTTTCGAACATGTTATGTGACATTATTCTGTTGTTGACTCATTGTTTTTGTCCTGTTTTTATTCTTATGTTCGAAATAAAAGTTTTCATTCCTTCCTTCCTACCTTCCCCTTTCTAGCTCTTTTCTTCCTTCCTTTCTTTGGCACGTCCCTTATTTTCTTTCCTTGGTGGCTCCTTCCTTCTTTTCATTGGTACCTTCCTTCCCTCTTTCACTGGTACCTTCTTTCCTTCTTTTTCTTGGCTCCTTTGTTCCTTTCCTTGGTACCTTTCTTCCTTCCAACTCTCCTTCCTCCTATTGTTTCTCTCTGTCTCTCTAACTCTCCTCCTCTAATTCCTCCCTCACACACACAAACTTACACATTAGGACACAAACACACTCTGACACCCTTCCACCTACTCACTGACTCAATCACACCTACACACACATGCTCACCCACACTCACAGGACAGGCCTAAGCACTACCCACTCACTCTTTCTCACCCACACACTTCCACACAAACACACACACAGAGCGCACTTCCAGCTCGGTTTCCCGGTGACGCAACGGCTCCGGTAGGCTCAAGTGCACAAAATCCCGTCCCGCTCTCGCTACATTACAGCAACAGCGCTCGCCATCAAATATGCATCCAATTACATAACTTGTTACGCAACCAGGCCATTTGTCCCCCGACTACACCTCCAAGACCACCGCCACCACCACTTTTGCGAGACGGGGAAACACAAGGCCGAAAAACGTGCTTAATGTTCGAATGCAACAGAAACTGGAGCCGGAGGGATAAGTGCCACGTCACAACATTGACTTGAACATAGTCAGAACTCAAATTGTCATACTGGACTTCAGGAGGAAAGGCAGGAACCCAGCACCACTCATTATAAAAGGAGACTGTGTGGAGAGAGTCCACTCTTTTAAATTCCTGGGTGTGCACATCTCCGATGACCTCCCCTGGTCTGCAAACACCAAAGCGGTGGTAGGGAAGGCCCAGCAGTGACTCCATTTCCTGAGAGTGTTAAGGAAAAAAATCATCTGAAACAGCAGCTGCTGGTGTCCTTTTACAAAGCCACAGTGGAGAGCATTCTAACGTACTGCATTACGGTGTGGCATGGTGGGTGCAAGGCAGCAGACAGGAAAACGCTTCAGAGGGTCATCAACACAGCCCAGAGAATCGTTGGTTGCTCTCTACCCAGTCCGGAGGACATTGCCTGCTCTCGCTACCTCAGCAGAGCAGAAAACATCATCAAGGACTTTTCTCACCCTGGCCACCACCTCTTTGACCTACTGCCTCCCAGCAGACGCTACAGGTTACGCAAAACAAAAACAAACAGACTCAGACACAGTTTCTTCCCCAGAGGCATTACCATCCTTAACTCACACCGCACAAAAAACTGAAACTCTTGCAAACACACTACATCATACAGATGTAAAATTGTATTCATGCCTATGTTCACTTTGCAAAATGTTGACTATTTTTGCATATTGCACTAATACGATCCCAAAACTGTAAGTAACATCCTACATGCCATCATTTCTTGTGTAAATATTGTGTAAATTATAACCTTTATCTTCTTTGTTCCTTTATATTGTGTAAATTATAACCTTATCTTCTTTGTTCCTTTATCTTCTTTGTTTTCTTTTATCCTCACTGTTAAATGTGATACTGGAGTGACACGTCCAATTTCGTAGTCACAATATGTTCAACCCATTTTGTAACAATGACAATAAAGGTATATTCTATTCTATTCTATTCTGTTCTATCTTTCCTCTATTGATATGAATGCAAGAGTTCGCAATCCAAGCTCACATTATCACTATTCACACACTCACATCCTTAATTCTCCTCATTCCCTTGCCTCTTTTCACTTTGTGTGTGAGAGTTTGTATCAACATCTGCGAAGGCGTCAACGTTTTGTCTTTTCCCAAACTCCATCCCAGCAGCACGCACACTCACAGATGCACATACCAAAATGAAAGCCCTGCATGCTTGGTTCTGGCCGTCACCACAAAACCAAACAGGAAAACCTTCAAGTACCGACTGGTGGTCCAGACTGAGCATGAAGACAAAAGTCGTAAGTGTCGTGTTTGTTTATGTCGGTCACGCGTGCCACAACTTAATAGCACGTCACAAGTCATGGAAAATCCGTATACTGCATGAATATTTTAATTGTTTTGAACTGACCAAATGTGGGAAGTTACCAAAGTGCACTACTTAGAACTCGAAAGGGCACTGTTCTATACACAAATACACCCAGGAGAGAGACCATTTATACATTTATCTACAACTACGGGCATCCAATTATTATTATGAATCAAAAAATATTACTGAATCAAACAAATTATTATTTTTAACGAATTTTAACCATTTTAGCATGGATAATTATCTCCTTTTGTTTTTACAAATAAAAACACATTTATTTGCTTTTTACCAACTGATATGTGTATATAGCTGGCATTTTGTTGCCATAATATTGCCCAAACCAGCAACGAAATCATGACTCTTCCACAACCCCCTGTTTGTTTCAATAGAAACTAAATATAGCAGACGAATAAAAAAAAGATGAATGATAAAGTAACAAAGTAAGTAACAGATTAATTGATGCTTAAAATAATTGTTAGTTGTAGCAATAGTGAGCCATGCGACTAATCTTAAGCTCTCCCATCCCTTGCACACATGACAAAGTATTGCAATTACTACATAAAAAAATCCATCCATCATATACACCGCTTATACCAGTAGGGTCGTGGGGTGCTGAAGCCCATCCCAGCTATCTTCGGGCAGTGGGCAGGGGACACCCTGAACTGGTTGCCAGCCAGTCGCAGGGCACACAGAGACAGAATCCTAAACTCGCTCATTCACACCCAGGGACAATTTGAACAGGCCAAATAACCTGACATGCATGTTTTCGGAATAAGTTCCCGGAGGAAACTCACACAAGCACAAAGAGAACATGCAAACTACGCACAGGAAGGCTGGTAGCTGGATTAGATCCCATGACCTCAGATCTGCGCTGCGGACGAGCTAACCACTCAGCCGCCTTCCCCCCCATAAATAAAAAAATAATATACATAAATGCTTGGAAACTTTCTAACAGGTAGTACTGGGTCATTGAATATTATAGTGTGGCAGTTGGCGGTAATTATCGAGTATATTTTCCACATCAGTAAAGTGCAGTCAAGAGAGGCAGGTAAGGCTCTGCCTCACCTGTCATTATAGAGATATAGAATTAAAATAAATAGAATTGATTTATGCTTTTTTTTCCTCATTTAACTTCACAAATTTTGGATTTCGCTTTTTAAAGTTGCTGAATTTTCACATTATATTATAAATATCCTTAATAGAATTAGTAATGTAACATACTACTCTGATAAGCATCAGCAGATGCAGAGTGAGGAAGGCAGTAGTAAGACACCGGCTACTGTACATATGTATGCGTGTGCATAGTAGAAACAAGTGCTGGATCAATATGTATTCAATTAGTCAAATTCTGATATTAGGTAAAATACAAATAATCACAACAACTGATTAGTTGACTGTTCATTTACAATCTTTATTACAAAACAATGTATTATAAATGTGGTTTATATGTGGTGCTATATTTACAAAAATATAACTCCTGCCAACTAAAACCATTGTTACATATTTATGGGAGAAAAAAAAAAATTGTATCCCTTCATCTTATGTTATTAATTCCAATGTAAATACCAAAAAGGCCACAATGACAGACAGAGGAGGAAGGAACCTCTCCGAAAGGGCTTTTTGATTCTCTTAACTTGACTGATCCGAGGATATTGGCGTAGATATTTTGGGATCGTCACAAGGTCCGTTGAGAATACGATACAATGACAACAAAGTGAGAATAAATTAACGTAGGCTGTCAATGACTTGAGAGGAGGAAAGACACAGCCAGACCTTTTGCTGTCAACTGGCAGAAGAAAGAAGGATTTTTCAGGACTTTTTTGTGGTTTTGGGATAAAAGAGGACATGAGGAAGAGGAGGAGGAGTAGGGGACGCAAGAGGAACTTTTGCTATATTCAAAGTAGTCAAGCCGGGCTAACCCCTACTAGCGTACGCTAATGTCAGGTGATGCCGCACGACAGCCAGCGGCAGCACGCTAGCTAGCGTTGCTAACATCTTAGCGTTTAATACCTCGCATCGAGCTTATCTTGTTTGAACACCGCACACACACACGTTAGCGCTGATGGCTAATCCGAGCCACTACACCACTCAGGCTCAAGCTGCTTTCTCTCATTTTTTGCCTCCAAAAATATGTCAGTGCCGTGAGATTAAGATTAGCGGGATATGAAGATGAAAACACCGGATGTACAAAACTCAATTCCAATGAAGTTGGGAAAGTGTGTTAATTGCAAATAAAAATTGATCCAAGTAAATTGCAAATTCTTTTCAACCCATATTTAAATGAATGCACAGCAAAGACAACATATTTATTGTCTTCACTCATAAACTTTATTGTTTTGGGAGAAAATCATCAACTCTGTAATTTGATGACAGCAACACGTGCCAAAATAGTTGGGACAGGTGTCAATAACTACTCAGAAAGTGGATGAATGGAAATCAACCAACTATTTGCAGGTGAACAGATGAATTAGCAACAGGTGAGAGTTGTTACTGGGTATAAAAAAGGGAGACCCGAACAAGCTAAGTCATTCACATGCAAGGATGGGGCGAGGTTCACCTCTTTGTGAACAACTGCGTGAGCAAATTGTTGAACAGTTTAAAAACAACATTCCTCAAAGTACAATTGCAAGGAATTTAGGGATATCATCATCTACAGTCCATAATATTGTGAAAAGGTTCAGGGAATCTGGAGAAATCACTGTGCGTAAACGGCATGGCCGTAAACCATTATTGAATGCCCGTGACCTCCGAGCCCTCAAGCGGTACTGCATTAAGAACCGACATCAATGTGTAAAGGACATCACCACATGGGCTCAGGAACACTTTGGAAAACCACTGTCAGTCAATACAGTTCGACGCTATATCCGTAAGTGTGGGTTAAAACTTTATGTTGCAAAGCGTAAGCCATTCATCAACAACATCCAGAAACGCCGCAGGGTTCTCTGGGCCCGAGCCCATCTAAAATGGACTGATACAAAGTGGAAAAGTGTTCTGTGGTCTGATGAGTCAGTTTTCCAAATTGTGTTTGGAAATTGTGGACGTCGTGTCCTCCGGTCCAAAGAAGAACAGAACCACCCAGACTGTTATGCACGCAAAGTGCAAAAGCCAGCATCCGTGATGGTATGGGGGTGCATGAGTGGCCAAGGAATGGGTAACCTGCACATCTGTGAAGGCACCATTAATGCAGAAAAGTACATTCAGGTTTTGGAACAAAGTATGTTGCCATCCAAACAGAATCTTTACCATGGGCGCCCTTGCTTCTTCCAGCAGGATAATGCCAAGCCACACACTGCACGTCTCACGACAGCGTGGCTTCGTAGTAAGAGGGTGCGGGTGCTTGACTGGCCTGCCTGCAGTCCTGACCTGTCTCCCATTGAAAATGTGTGGCGCATTATAAAGCGCAGAATAAGACAAAGGAGACCCCGGACTGTTGAACAGCTGAAGCTGTACATAAAGCAAGAATGGGAAAGGATTCCACTATCAACGATTCAACAACTAGTCTCCTCACTTCCTAAACGTTTATTGAGTGTTATTAAAAGGAAAGGTGATGTAACACAATGGTGAAGAAGCCCCTTTCCCAACTACTTTGGCACTTGTTGCAATTATAAAATTCTAAGTTTATCATTATTTGCTTATGGAAATAAAGTTTATGAGTTTGAACATGGATAATCTTGTCTTTGTGGTGTATTCATTTAAATATGGGTTAGAAAAGGTTTGCAAGTCATTCTATTCTAATTTTACTGACATTTTAAACTTTTTCCCAACTTCAATGGAATTGACTTTTGTAGTAGGAGCAGAGCTGACATCCAAAAGGACAAAAAGCAATTTAGCAAACAGTATAAAAACTAGCAGTATTTTTGCAATAGATCAAGGCGAAGGAGTGTATAGTATCCATCGCTGCATCGCGGTTTACTCTTCACAGTTTTGCTACTTTGCGGATTTTCATCTTGCATTGTGGTTCGCATTTTGATTGGTTTAACAGTTAGGGCTGCAAGTAATGATTATTTTAATAATCGATGAATTGGTTGATTATTTTAGCGGGTTTGGAACTTGTCCCTAATCATTCCCACCTTTTATAAGGATGTATTGGACAGCACATGTCATCAGGTCATTTTCATTCCACTGGAACGCCAGGTATGTTTTCCACTGTTTCTGGTTTCTTATTTAGACATTTTGTCAGAGGTAGTGACCAAGTCAGTGCTGTTGCAGCGAAGCGTGCGCCAAATGGCCTATTTACTGTACCTGGTATTCCCAGACAGTCTCCTATCCGAGTACTCACAAGGCCCGATCCGGCTTAGTTTACCAAGATAGGGAAGTCCTCAACGTGGTATGGCAATAAACAGGATTTTCCAGGACTTTAATGAAGTAAAGATGGGAACTGAACCCCTCCTCTTGAGAACACCTGCCTCCATCGGCTTTCCCGCATTTGGGTCCACCCACACAAACGTGACAATATGCTGTGGATGTCTTGCTATCTTTCCTGGAATATAACTTTACATCGCTGCACCTGCTCTAGCTCAGCTGCCATTCAGCATGTTGATTTCCTGCTAGGGACAGGAAGTGATGTCACCAAAATGACAACTTTGCCCCGCTAAGTGCCGCCAATTGATGAGGGTTAATAGAAGCCTTTCTTCCCGGTCCTCCCCTTCCTCATGTCAAGGCTGAAGCGCCATGCCAACATCCTGCAATCTCTCTCTCCCTTGTGTCCCGGGCGGGCGAGAAGCCAATGAACAATAGCAGAGGGGCGCCACCAGTTCCACACTGGCAGAGAATTGATGCTGATGAAGAAAATGATGAGACGTTGAGTTAAGAGACATAAGAAGTAAAACAAGGCGGTAGGGTAAATGACTAGTTAGAACATCTGCTTCACAGTTCAGAGATCCTGGTTTCAATTCCAGCTACAGGGTTCAATGTGTGGAGTTTGCATGTTCTCCCTGTTCCTGAGTGAGTTTTCTCTCGGCACTCTTGTTTACTCTTAAGTACTCAAATAATGCATGGCAGATTGATCGGTGGCTTAGGAATGTGTGTGTCACTAATTCAGGTTACACAAAATGCCCCAAAACTCCATTTTAGGGACAGCAACTGTTAGTGGAATTGGAGGTTGTGAGTGACCCACAAGTTTAGTGGAAACAGAAATCCAGGGCCAGGTAGTCAAGGAGTCTATGGGTTTATGTAACATCTACACTTGGATGGAGTTTTTAAAAAGCTTTCATGAAATAAAAACATAAAATAAAAAAAGATTAAAACCTAGTGACAATTGGCATGCTTACACATCTTGGCCAATAGTATCTGTTGGAACAATATCAAGCCAATATAGGTATGATCTTAAACTAAAGACATGTAGGCAGGGAAGGCAGGTGAGGCAGTGCCTCACCTGTCATCATGGAAATTTAAAAGAAAAAATATATCAAGTTTTTTTTTTCAGTGTTAAGGGTCTGTCTCATTTAATTTCAGAACTTTTGGATTTTCCTTTTCACATAATGTCATGAATTATATTAATAAAATTAGTATGCAATGTATTACTGTGCTGTGTGTCTACAATTGCAAAGTGAGGCGCGCCATGCTCTTGCCTCATGGTGGAGGGCTATAGTGATACCAAGAATTCCAATTTGGTGCACTTCTCAGACACAAACAATAGAATAAAAGATAGTATTAGCAAGTCAACAGGAAGTCAAGAAACTTGCTAAATAAAATAATTTTGTATATTTTAAATTATTTTAATTTCATTCAAGATACTAGATAAAATACTTTAAAATAAGAAAGAAAACTAGCTTTATGTTAATTAGATTAAGATATTTTGTCTTATTTCTCACCCTCCCAAAAAAGTAAAATAAGTCGAATGAGATTATGAGGCACACGGTAGGCTAATTTGCTCATTTTAAGAAATATTTTCTATGTAGATTAAAATAAAAATAACATGTTTAAAGGTAGGGTGCGTGGTTTGAGGTGTCTTCAAAAAGTTTAGAATAAATATTTTCTATTAAGAATGTGTTAATGTCCAGCTGAGTTCAAAGAGCCTTTGTATATATTTATCCACAACACCTATCTGCTTTCATCTTACTTTTACCCACGGTGTTCTTGCCACAGAGCCCATTCCACTGGAGAAAAGGAGGCATGGGGAATAGGGAGAAAATGGTGAAAGTAAGAAAAGTACCAGTCCAAAGGCCAACCCCGAAAAAGATGAAAAGATGAAGAGTGCATTCGCGTCTAAGAATTTCACATACTTGAACACGCAACAAAAGAAGCTGGACAGAGGCCGCAAACACAATGGCGTCAGCAAGTAGAATATTTGAAGTTACAAACGCCACCTTTAAAATAACAGCATAATAATCCAACCAACTGTTTGACAATATGATCTCAATATTGAATTTCTGGAGTGAAGTCTGATGAACAAAAGATTACAATGTCTGTGATCAATCATGGTGTTATGCGCTCATTGGATCCTACTCTTTCATTTACTCTCACATAAACACAAACTCCCCACAAGCAATCACTCTTGCATTCAGGCCCATACACTCACAAACGCACCTGATCAACCTCACACACTTTTAAGTCACACACTTACACTTGCATCAACTGCCATAAACACTTACATACTTTACTTGATACTGCACTGTTGTAGATGAAATGTTCAGACTGCCGAAGCATCATTAACCCTCGTTTGCATTTATGCGGAAGTGATTCCTGACACGGTGTTTTAACATTAACACACGTGCACACTTTTCATGTGATTTGAATGCGGGAACAAAGGCCCCAGCATTGAAGCCGGCGTGAAGGAAACAGGAAGATTACAAGATTGTTGCAGTCTTGGCAACTGTCGCCCGCCACGCTATCGCGACTCAAATGATGCGTGCTTTTTGTCTGGACAACAAAGCAGACCCGTGATGTTTGGTGAGGCAGTCAGATTTACAATTAAATGCACCAACAACTTATTCCTCAATGATCTTTTGATTGGCAGAGCAAGAGAGAAATATAGAAACTGTACCATAGAAAACATGTTTTATTGTTCGACTTTAACGTTAAAATGAAATCCATGCACTGCTCCTTTTGAATAAAAGCTTTAAAGGATTATGAAAAAAGTCCATGCAGAGTCCAAGCCTCCACCATGAGGCAAGAGAATTGCGTGCCTCACTCTCCATCTGCAAACGTGCAGCCCAGTAAAACATTACATACTGCTCATTTTGAATGAAAACATCAATAGATAAATAATCCTACATTATGAAAAAAGTCCATGCATCCGACTGGCTTGATTTGCTGTTAGCTTGCTAATACCAATACTAGTTCTATTTGTTTGGGGCTGAGGTGAGCAGCAAATCAGAATCTTACTATCACACTTTACCATTGGGTAAGAGAATTGCATGCCTCATTCTGTATTTGTAGACGCACGGCACAGTGATACATTTCATACTAATTGTTATATAGTGCGGAGAGGATCCAAATGCAGAAACACGTGTCGGATTTTAAAGTCTTGAATGGGGAGAAGGAAGCAACAAAATATGCTCCTTAGAGGCCCTACTCCATTTCCCTGAATGGAAAACCTGGTAAGAAAAACACAGTCCATAAAACGGCAAGGCTGAAATAATAACAACATCTTTCTGACATTCAGCATGCGTTGAGTTTTTTTTTGAGCATAGTTCAGGTGGGCTTGACATTCAACAATCTGACAATGATTGTCTCTCAAATACTATGGACCCAATTAGGCCATTAGTTCCATGGCGCCCTCAAGCTGGTGTTGGCAGGCAGGAACCTCACACTTATTGTGTTAATAACATTAATTGTGTGAAAAATTCTGCAATTTTGGAAAGAAAATCCAAACGTTGCGAAGTTAAACAAGAAAGAACTTTAACCCTGAGTAAATATAACAATTTAATATACTTTTAATGATCACCTGCAAGGAAAGCCATGTTTTGGTTAGGGATCTAAGCATGTTTGTTTGTTTGTTTGTTTTTGTCTGTTTGTTTGTGTGTTTTTCCACCCAAGTAAAGAGGGAATGAGTTTAGAAATAACGACTATCTGTTCAGGCAGTCAGGTATGTTATCCTGGATGTAAAAAAATGCCCCAAAAAGCTGATTCGGCATTTTTGGTTTTACTGACTCAGCATTTTTCCCCAGAAAGACATTCCACTCTCCAAGGCCAGAAGGACATTGAGTATCAACACCATTTTGAGATTTAGGTCTCCATCTGGACTAAATCTTTTGGTCTCTGTCAAGGGACACAGCTAAAAAGGGAAATGCCACCCAAAAATGGTTTCGCGTCTCAACACGGGTGATGGTCTAATGGTGCACAACCATTCTACTTTTGTATTTCCATGATGACAGGTGAGGCCTTGCCTCCTTTGACTGCATGTCACTGATGCACACAGAAAAGCTCATCTCCTCACCTCCCATCCACAACACCTCCTCTCAACTTGACCCTCTCAACACCTCACCAACTCCCTCCCAAGCCTCCTCACTTCCTTCTCACCTTGCCTCATTACATCACCACCACCTTCATTCCTCGTCTAGTTTAACCTCACCCCCTTTCTCGCCCACTTGTGCCCCCCCTCTGCGCCTTTCGTCCTCAGCCTATCACCTCCACGCTTTATCGGCTCCTCTCCATCTCTCACGGCCACGTGGCGGAAACAGGAAGCGGGCAAATTGCTGTCGTCTGGGCAACTGTACCGGGTTGCACTATACCAGTCAAATTATGCCCATCTGTTATCTCTCCCACACAAACACTCTCTCACACAAGCGCACACAAAAATCCCTCTCGTGTGTTTTAGTCTAGGGCACAGCTTGCACCAATGATATCAAGCTTGGATCGTCATGGTGACGAAATATACAGACGCTCCCCTACTTATGACCATTCAACTTACGAAAAGCGGTAGATACAAACATTTTCATCGGGATGTCGAAAAATATCCGGACATTGCTGTAAATTAGATTTTGTATCGTCTGCACCTTTTTCCGAGTAGAGAACATTACTGTAGTGCTTCTTTCAGCCACTACCGGCATGTGGTGGCGCTGTGAGAGGTCATCCAGCATCCACCCCGAAAAAGAAATCCGACTTCTACTTCTTAGTTTGTGTGTAAACATACTACATGTACTGCATCTCTAGCGCGCTAATAACTTCAACATTTTTATTGTTTAATATCTCAGCATCCATTCAATATGGTTGGTGTAAATGCAAAAAAGAGGCCAGCCATTTCTTTTTAAATAAAGTGGAATAAGAAAGATTGATGGGGTTGAGGAAATGGTCGTAGTGCCTTTTTTCGGCCACTTTTTATTACGGAGGAGGACCTCTTGGAGTGCATCTTCCAAAAGTAACTTAAACTCAACTTTATTTATCTTTATCGAGCATATTATTTTATGAAATGTTTATTTTTTTGTACAAAACAATACACGTTACGTATACAAGCCTTAAACATACTTATATAAACCCTATACATACAAAATAAGCACAGAAGCAACTTATGAACAAATTCAACTTACGAACGATCATCCAGGATCTCGTTCGTAAGTAGGGCAGCGTCTGTACTTTGTGTTCACCACCTGCCTCTTTTACAGTGTTGGGCACGTCACTTTAAAAAGAGGAATTTGTTAAACTTACTATTTCTTCCAAAAAGTAACAGAGTTAGTAACTGAATTACCCTGTAGTAAAAGTAACTAGTTACAAAGGAAAGTGACTATTTCCCTTACTTTAGAAGTAGTTGTTGTATGTTAAAGAATTTGGAATTTTCTGAGCAGTATTTGAGTCAATTGAATAGTGAAGAACAGACAGGTATTTGTGTCATAGAACCTTAAATTATTTATTGCACCTCACCAGCAACAGATTTATCATACACTTGAAGTGCAACAAAAATAAAGAGTAAACAATATACTAAATTAACAATCAGCATGTACATAAACTGGCGCAAAAACGTAGGTAAACACGCACAAAAACGTACGTAAACACAAAAAAACGTACGCAAACACATAAAATGTACATACATACACGAAAAACGAACCTAAATGCACAAAAAGTCAAACACAAAGACGCTCACACAAAAACCGACGTAAACACACGAAAAGTACATAAACACACCACAAAAGTCAGTAAACACAAACACGACGACGTATGTATAAGAACACAAATATATACGCGCACAAAAACACATAAAACATACGTAAACACATGAAAAGTATGTGAATATACAAAAAACGTATGTGAATATACACAAAACGTACGTGAATATACCGTAAATTCCGGACTATAGAGCGCACCTGATTATAAGCCGCACCCACCACATCTTAAGAGGATAACCACTTTTGTACTTACACAAGCCGCACTTGTATATAAGCCTCATGCGCCCACATTAAAATATGTAACACAATCACAAAATTAACCCAAACCCTACTTTGAGTCCCACGATTTCAACTGAACATAAAGTACACAGTTCAAAACCACAGCCGGCAAAATGAATGGAAAAATGATACCGGTAGTTAAGATTTGATGCAGACCTGCAGAGTCCGGGTCCTGTTAAAAGTAATCCAAGGAAAAAAGTGTATATTTCCAAAGGTAAGGGTGGGAAAAATATATATCTACTATTGTCTGCCTTGTCCACAAACACTCACCTTTACCGGTCCCCCCTCCCCGTCATCCCCCGCGTCTGTTACGCCTCTTCTTTTTAATTGGTCAGTGCAAGACTTATCAGAATATGTGTCCAAAATAAATACAAATCAATACATTACAAAAATATACAGTTGCAAATACATATTCTACATGGTTACACATATTTACAAAGAAAGACGGTACACCGAGAGAGTTTTTAAAGCTTTAATAATAATACTATAACTTTTATTCCAAACCGTTCTTGTGAAGGGTAGCAAAACGCAACTAACAACACGCTCGCAATACAGTTAACGGGTCTGTTAAAAATACCGTACATGTAGAAACCACGGTAAACCGTTCTCATCTTTCTCCCTACAACTGACGTCATCAAAATTGTCCTCCTTTAGTATGGTAAAGAGACTTTATCATGTCGACTTCGTCCCACGCTCCCTTATTCAAAAACATGCTAGCAACACGCTCGCAAGGTAAAGTTTGCGTGCAGTAGCTCTGTTTCCTTCTTTATCGGACTGCTCGATTGCGTTTAGCTTGTAAGCTGCGTCATGTGCCTTGAACTCTAGCGCCGCTGGAGGCTGTTAGAAAAATTACATAAATTGGCCGCATCACTGAATAAGCCGCAGGGTTGAACATTTGGGAAAAAAGGAGCGGCTTATAGTCCGGAATTTACGGTACACAAAAAGTATGTATGACACAAAACGTAAACACATGCACGAAAACGTAGGTAAAAATACACGTATGTAACGCACAGCTTTTGAGTGACAGTAACAGTAACGGCTTTGTAACGTCAGAAAAAAATGATTAGTTAGATTATCCCATTATTGGAAAAAAAAATGCCGATACGTAACAAGTCAAGTCAAGTCATTTTTATTTGTATAGCCCTTAATCACAAAGAGTCTCAAAGGGCTGCACAGGTTATTGCACAGACTATTATTTCAGACTATTACTTCACCATCCACTGATCTGAAACCAACATGAGGGCAGAAATCTCAAAAACCTCAACATGAGGAAAATGAAGAAACCTTGAGAAGGGACCGCACATGTGGTAATCCCCCTTCCAGGATGACCAGGCTGCAATGGATGTTGCAATTACAAATAGTACAGAGATATTGTCAACAAAAAATAAAGGTTATTCATTTAACAGTGTTATTCATAACGGCATTTTTCCCAACTCTGCTCTTTTACAACACCTTTTTCGTATTGCACTGTTGTGTGAGCTCATGCACAGAGATCCGTGTGCACGAGAGGTCATGTGAGTGTCTCCATATGTGTGGTGTGACGTGAATGTGTTTGTGTGTTTGAGTGAGAGAATTAGTGAGATTAAGTACAGATAATTTTTTATGTTCTATGTTTTGCATTTATATAGCGCTTTAAGTCAATGAAGACCTCCAAAAGCGCTTTACAATGTGCTTCACACTAACCCATTGTCATACCCTCACATACCCGATAGCAGCATCAGCCATGCAAGGCAACTACCTGCTCTTGGGAGACATTGGGGATTCAGTGTCTTGCCCAAGGACACTTCAACATATAACACAGAGGAGCTGGGAATTGAACCTGTGACCTCTTGATCCCAAGACCAGCGCTTTCCCTCCTGAGTTACTGCTGCCCGAGCTCAGCACCAGCCGCTCTCCCATCCAAGTACGAACCAGGCCGGACCCTGCTTGGCTTCCGAGATGGGACAAGATCGGGCGTGTTCAGGGTCGTATGGCCGTAAGCAAGTAGCAGATAAACCCAATACATATTTCTTAGGAACTTAAATTAGTCACAACAATACAGAATCCTGAGGTTCTCTAAGAAATAACAACGTTGTAATATTTTCTCAACTCCCTTCTTTTAAAACAGTTTCTCCTTTGTTAGTTAGAAATGCGAGTTTCTCTTGTCAACAATATTTTTATTCTTTTGTTTGATCGGTCAACCCAACTGATGTGTTGGGAGTCATTAGGTGACCAAACCCCCCAATTCCAACCCCTAATGCCGAGCGCCGAGCAGGGAGGCAATGAGTACCAATGTTGTAAGTCTTTGGTATGACTCGGCCGAGGCTTGAACCAGCGGGCACCCTACCCCAAGGCCACCGAGCTGGTAATATGTATTATTATACATTAATTAAAACAGGGGAAAATAATGCAAATGAACACTTAAACATTAACACTGAAAAAGACAGGAAACATTTATACATCTACAAAGAAAAAGATAAAACACAAAACAATTTTAACCTCTTTTTTACTTAACAAATTCAAAGTCAACAGCACAGAATCCATGAAAAAATGTTTTTTGATCAATGACAAGAGAAAAATAGCGTCTCGAAGAGAACCGGCTCTCGGTTGGTGGATACCCGGCTCCCACTTCCAGGAGACGGCTAACAGATCCGTTTCGCTCGCGAATGACACAAGTTGGTTGCCGCAATCACCAGCCTTTTTTGGGCGCATTTGGAAATATTATATTTATAAACTTTGGCCTCCTTTCTAGGTAGTTATCGAGCTCCCTTTAGTGTTTTACCTGTTTAACTTTCTAGCCAACAATTAAACAACCTTTTTACCTATTTAGAGAGCTATCTAGCTAACCTTTTTACAATTTTTGCATGCTATCTAGCTAAGATTTTAAATTTTTTTTGCTAACTAAATTTTGGCCTCCTTTTTAGCTAGCTATCCCGTCAAGTCAAGTTTATTTGTATTGCCCTAATCACTAGCTGTTTTAAACTTTTTATCCGTGTATTTACTCTTAGCTAGCTATCTAGCTCCCTTTTAATTTTTACCTGTTTACCTTTCCAGCTATCAAGCTATCAACCAGCAAGCCATTTAGCTAAGTTGCTATTTTAAAAATACATATCAAACTGGTTGCTCTTACGCTAATTACCAATAAAAAATAGCTCTCAGCTTGAAAAGACCCCTGCATTAGCGTTTGAAAGAGCGAAAGTTAGCATGAGGAAGTGAATGTGTATGAGAGTGCAGAAGAATGTTTAGTGACAGAGTGAGTAAATAAGAATAAACGCGTATGTGAGAGTATTTGTATACATTTGTGTTTTGATAGAAAGTCATTTTTTACAAAATGCTCTCATTTATAGCTTTCATTTTCATTAGATACATTTTGTCTCTATCTTCCCTATGTTCTATATAGGTACTTATAAGTATGAGTGTGTCCACGTATATTCCGTTGCTCATTTCGAAAGGAAAGTGAGAAAAACATTATTGAAAATCAAAATAATTCACAGGTTGTCATGGTAACACATGAAGCATAAAAACTACATTCATTAACCTGCCTACAAAGCCTATAAATGGTTATTCTGTATCAGGTGACATAAGAAAGGAAATGCAGAGAACAGCGTGGATGCGGGCGCCATGGCAACGGCTAAAGGCCATTAGAATATAGCACAAACGCTCTGATTGGCTGGCCGAGGCGCTCAGGCAGGAAGTGAGTGAGCAGCCTACCTGAATGACGTCTTGTGTTTCGAACCGGTAAACACACAAACTGGTTCCAATGGCTGAAAAACACAAGGAACACAGACATAATATTAGGAACTGGCGTTATTGGTTAAAACAAGCTTTACTCATTCAATGCCAGATTTTTTTCCCAATTTGTGGGACAATAGTTGACCATTGCGAAGTGTCTTGAAAATACTAGTTTCCAAGAAAACTTCTGAGAAAAACAGCGAGTAATTATAGACGTTCTATTCCTAAACCACTTAATCCAACTCATCCCATGAAATCCAGAGAAGTTCCCGGGCCGGCCTAGGGACATAGTCTTTCCAACTTGTCCTGGGTCGTTCCTGGGGCCTCCTGCTGGTGGGACATGCTCGGAATACCTCCTACGTCCAGGAGGCATCCTTATCAGATGCCCGAACCACCTCAGCTTGATCCTGTCAATGCAGAGAAGCAGCGACTCTACCCTGAGAAATGAGCTTCTCACCCTATCTCTAAGGGAGAGCCCAGCCACCCTGTGAAGGAAACTCATTTCAGACGCTTGTATTCGGAATATTGTTCTTTTGGTCATGACCCACTGTTCGTAAACCGAGAGCTGGCAACCAGTTAAGGTGTCTCCTGCCACAGACGGCTGGATTGGGCTGCAGCAACCCTGCGACTCTAGTGAGGGTAAAGGGTGCAGAAAATGTAAATCGAGAGCTTTGCCTTTCGGCTCTGCTCCCTCTTCACTACGACGGACAGGTAAAGGGTCCGCATGATGGCAGATGCTGCACCGATCCAACAGGCGATCTCCAGTTCTAACCTACCCTTGCTTGTAAACAAGACCCCAAGATACTTGGAATCCTCCACTTGGGATAGAATCTCATCCCCAACCCAGAAAGAGCATGCCACCCTTTTCCAGCTGAGAACCATGGTCTCTGATTTGGAGGTGCTGATTTTCACCCAGGCCGCTTCTCACTCAACTGCCAACCGCTCCAGTGAGAGCTAAAGATCACGGCTTGAGGAAGCCGACAGCACCACATCATCTGTAAAAAGCAGAGCTCTAATACTCAGGCCCCCCAACAGGACCAATTTAACGCCAAGGCTGTGCCTAAAAAAAATCTGTCTATGAAAGTTATGAACAGAATCAATGACAAAGAACAGCCTTGGTGGACTCAAACTCCCACTGGAAACAAATCCAACTTACTACTGGCAATGCGGACCAGACACTGGCACCGATCCTACAGGGACCGAACAGACTGTCCGGTACCACATACTCCCGGAGAACCCCTACAGGGCTCTCCAAGGAACACGGTGGAATGTGTTCTCCAAGTCCACAAAACACATGTAGACCGGATGGGCATACTCCCGTGCACTCTTGAGGACCCTGCAGAGTGTGTAGAGCTGGTCCCCTGTTCCACAGCCCGAATAAAAATCAAATTGCTCAGAGCTAAACCCTTTTTGTGAAAGTTTTATGACAAAGCTTCCTTTTTTTCATCAGATTCCATCCCAAGTATCAAAAGAAGTGACAAGTGAACGGGCTATTTTGGGGATGAAAGAGAATTTGATGTGAAAAACACAACCTTGCAGTGTTTTTACTTCTTTGGCAGAACCTGACCTCACATTCAAACACTCCATCATCTCCACTGATGCTCTTTTAACAAACAATAAAATATATTTTATAAACACCCACACACATAAAGAACTTTCTGCTTCATGTCATCTCTTTGTCATTTGGAGTATTTTTTTTTTCAAAAACTTTTTTTAGCCTTAAATCCGTTGGGCTTTCTCACGTTGGCTTTTTCCTGTCGCCCGCTGGGACAGGATGTCTTTGAATCTCCTGAAAGATTTTCAAACATCTTGTGCATCTGCTCGTATGCAAATTAGTCCACCTAGCAGGATGCTAGCAAATAATCTGTCAGAGGACACTATTTTTATCGTAGTAGAATCTGAAAAAAGAGACAAGCTGCTGAGAAACGAGGCCAGTTTGGGGAACGCTCCAGCTTTCTGTGCCCGCCATATATTGCCACAATGGGCCCCTCAGGGGGACGAGATATAAATAGAAAGTCTGCGGCACTTTTTTCAAAGATTTCACTTTCAGTGGTGGGACGGCGTGCACACATTGTAGAAAAACAAACTGGCAAAACAATTTTGATACAACTTGAATTGTCCTCAAGAGGAAACGTTGTCACATCAATGCAATTTCATTCAATTCATTTGGTTCCCTCAGGTAAATTCATTTTCCCAACTGTAGCAGGAGTACATTCAGTGCTGTTGCAGCAGAGCGTGCGCCAGATGACCTAGTTACAGCACATAGTATTCCCAAGCGGTCTCCCATCCGAGTACTAACCAGGCCCGGCCCTATTTGGCTTTCTGAGATCAGGGGTTCTCAGGGTGGTATAGCCCTAAACAGGTCACCAACATGCATGCCAAGCCACTAAGTGGCGATACCACTCCAAATGAGGCTTAAGGAGCCATTGAATTACTAAAGCTGCACTTCCTGCTAGTAAGATAACGTGATTGCTTGCAAAAGTGTCCACACCCAAATCCGACTTTCTGGTATGAAAATATTGCATATAGTGTCATTTCCGGACTATAAAGGCACACCTAAAAAAATTTGAAAGTGCGCCTTATATACTGGAAGATACATGACAATACATTACATACAAATGCGGATACATTCAGAAATGCATTGTTACAATCAAATGATACTGCATACAGATACTGTTCTGCCTTTGAGAAACATGGAGTGGTCTAGGAGTGCCCTATTGTAGTCAATATTTTAATTGTTTGTTGCTTAAAGGAAACAAAAGAGAAGCGCAGAAATTGGACGGCAGCACAGAAGCCAACTTTTGAACGCTCTTTGCAAACCCTATTTTTTAAGGAAGAAAAGTAATGTAATTACTTGAATAAAGATTATGGTTCATGGTAATGCTTTGTGGAAAATGAGGTACTCTTGTTTAAACTGTTGTTAAATGATACATCACATGGACATTTTTCTGCCTTTGAGAAACATATAGAGTGGTCTTCGAGTGCCCTCTTGTTAATTGTTTGTAGCTAAAATTAATTTTAGTGAGGAAGACAGATGTCATAATGTTTTTTTATGTACTACGAGGTATTTTTTATTAAAATGTATTGTTTTATTATTCTATAGTCCAGTGAGCCTTATAGTGTGAAAAAAACGTGTAAACTCATGTTAAACTTGGCAAGCAAACAGTCATGATTACTGATGCGAGGCACCTGTGCCCGCTCCTTTGGCGCCAACAGCCCCGGACGCTGATTGGCTCCCTGACACTTTTTAAACCCCCGACTTTCTGTTACCGGTTGTCAGACCGTCTGCGAACCTCAGCTCACGCTAGGCAAGCCCTCCGACTCTGACTTCCTCCTGTTTTTTGGCTCCCGTCTGTTTTCTGGCTTCGACCTGTTCCTGTTTTTTGACCACGTTCTGCTCTCCCGTCCCTGCTACCGACCTTTTCCGCTCTCGACACCGCCATCGCTCGCTACGGAAGTGCCACTTCCGCGTTCTGAGCGATCTGCTCCCCGTGACCGACCTTCATTGGATCACGGGTGCAAGCCTTTTCCTCCATCTCAATAAAACTGAGAGAAACGAACGCAAGTGGGTCCTGTCTCCGTTTCCTGACACAAACACCCGTCTCAGATGACTCTGAATTTTCAACAGTATATTATGACTATAATTAAAGGTAAAACATTTTACTCAATTTGCTATGCAAAACAAGCATGATAACGTCACGAAGGGCCATCTAAGCTTGTGGTGCAGATTGTAATTAGCGCGCAGCCCCATGTTGCAGAGGTTAAATGTTCAAGTCCAGCTACGGCAACCTCCTTGTGTGGAGTTTGCATGTTCTCACCATGCCTGCGTGGGTTTCCTCCGGGCACTCCGGTTTTCTTCCCATGTTTCAAAATCATGTTCTGTCAGGTTAATTGGCCGGTTCAAATTGTCCATAGGTGTGAATGAGCGAGTGAATTGTCTGTCTTTGTGTGCCCTGCGACTGGCTGGCAACCAGTTCAGGGTGTCCCCTGCCCACTGCCCGAAGATGGCTGGGATGGGCTCCAGTACTCCTGCGGCCCTACTGAGGATAAGCGGTGCAGATAATGGATGGATGTGTAATAATTGACCACTAGATGTAGCTGTATTGTGTAGTACTAGCGAAAACAATTTCCATAAAGAAAAAGGAAGAATACAACTACGGGGACTCAAAATGATCAATCTGGTTTGTTGTACTGTACTTAAAATCTTTTAACCAGCCTTTTTGATATTTTTGGATACCTACAGCAGCAAAAAAGAAAATTATGTCAGCTCCCTTTTGTTGTGCAAAATGAGCGAGCATTTCTCCAGCTCTGAGTATTTTTTTAAAATGCATGTTTCTATGGTAGATCTGGTATTTTCTTGTAATTCAAACCAATATTGCTGTTTTTAATGAATGATACATAATGTCCCTTTAAAGATCAACAAAGGTTAAAAAATGGAACACAGGAACTGGAAAAACACATTGACAAAAGCCAGAGCCCCAAAATTGAACCTTGTGGAACATATTACTGTTACCAATCTTAACCACCCAAAAAATTTAAATGGCAAAAAATCTTAATACTTCAATAATATTCTATCACAACTATCTTCAAACAAGTATAATGCATTTTAAAACAAATTCACTCTCCAACAAATTCACAAATTCTGCTATGTCCACCTTTGCCAGAGGACATTTTCATGTACTGTTTTTTTACCACTAGGAGGCACAAAGTAATACACATTGTCCTTTTAAACAGCTGCAGATAAGCAATTAATGCAAAATAAGGAACAAAAAACGTCAATAAAAGCCTACTAGAACATTTGTGCTCTATTGTTTTTTAGTGGCAGGTGAGGACTCATTCATGTTTAATAAAAATTTGATTTCAATGTATCCCAAACACAAGTTCATTATTGTTGTGCAGACTTTTGCAACCACAAAGTTTCCACCTGTTTTCCAATTGAGGTCACAACAAAAGGTGGATATAAAAGACTTATCTTAGTTCTTTTTTGTTTATCTCACAAAACAGGGGTGTGTAGACTTATCTATTCTATTTGTTTGTGTGCTGGTGTCAATAATTCAACCAGGGGCTCTCGGGTTCCTCTTGAGCTCTCTTTCATAACGGCAAAGTTTTTCGGGGTTTGCAATATGAGTTACAGTCGGCCTTTGTTCGCTCTGCCAGGAAGTTGTTTTTATTCTTCTCTGGTGAGACGCACGAGCGTATTTTGTGTAGCTAATGGATCGATTATACATCATTGGCGACACTGGTAATTCCTTTGCAGTAGGAATGAGGCTCACAAACTCAAACTTCCTTAGCATAGCTGTCACGCTAGAATACAACTGTGACGTTCGTGTCTGGTGAGGCACAGTCAGATTTACAAATATACCAACCTAAAGTATATCTCTTTGATCATTTGATTATCAAAGCAAGAAATAAACTGCAACATAGCATTTTATTGTCTTACCTTAACTTATAAATGAAGGCTATAATAGGTAATCCTGAAGAAAAAAATTCCACACAACGCTAAAAATAATATTGGATGGTTTGACTTGCTGTTAGCTTGCTTGCTCACTTATTCTATTTTTGTGTGTCTGAGGTGAGAGCCAAATCAGAATCCTTTGTCTCATTATCACCCTCTGCCACGAGGCAAGATAGTTGCATGCCTCACTCTTCATCTGCAGACCGTCAGCACTGTAATACATTCCCTAAGGCTCATTTTAAATAAATGCATCAATAGAAAAGAAATCCTCCATTCCGCAAAAAAGTCCATGAAACAAGAAAGAAAATAGCAAATGGCTTGACTTGCTGTTAGCTTGCAAATACTATCACTATTTCTATTGTTTGGGTCTGAGGTGTGAGTCAAACTAGAAACCTAACCCTCATTATCACCCTTGGCCATGAGGCAAGAACATTTCATGCCTCACTCTGCATCTGCAGACCCTTCAGCACAGTGGTATGTTCCATTCTTTTTGTATTCATAATATGCATAATATAGTGAGAACATTCAGTAATTTTGTAAAAAGAAAATCCTAAAATTGTGAAGTTAAATGAAAATGAACTTTGACACTGAATAAATATAATCATTTAATATATTGAGTGTTCTTAAGGGGGCTACCTGGTGCCTTTTGACACCGCATTGGAGACCTCTGCCTTGATACAATTACACATCACTGATGAGCTGTTGAGTTATTTGGCTACTCATGTGGAACAGGGTTCATTCACCTTTTCATGGCCAAATTCAAGCACTTTTTAGGGACTTTCAGAGACAATTTTTAAATCCCAGCATTTTCAATAGAAGAAATCTGGTGTGAATCATGTATTTTGCAGATCTGCAAATATATCTTGTCACATATGCAATCTTTAACTGAGCGTGTTCAATTATCAAGACATATGATTGTTTGATCTTGAGTAAAGTGTGAAGATGTTTGTGGATCTGAAAAATACATGTGCGAATATTTTTGAGGCAAAACTATCCACATGTAGATGTCGGGTAAAAATGAATAAAAATAAGTAATATGTAGCTTACACGGCAGCGCAGTGGTTAGCGCATGTACGGCACAGTTCTGAGGTCATGAGATCGAACTACCTGTGTGGAGTTTGCATGTTCTCCCTGTGCTTGCGTGGGTTTCTTCCAGGCACTCCGGTTTACTCCCACATTCCAAAAACATGCATGTCAGGTTAATCTGCCGGTCCAAATTGTCCCTAGGTGTGAATGAGCAAGTGAGTTGTCTGTCTCTGTGTGCCCTGCGACTGACTGGCAACCAGTTCTAGGTGTCCCCTGCCCACTGCCCGAAGATCACTGGGATGGGCTCCAGCAACCCATCGGGTGAAATGACGCTTGTAGGGACAATGCCCTACAAACTAATGCCATCACAAGGGAAGATATGCAATGGCAAAGTGAAGCGGGCAGTTTCAACATCATTTTTTCAAGCAGACTTGTTTAAAGCATTTACGAGCACTTCATCCAAAATTCAAGCACTTTTCAATTCTTAAAAAAAAACAGCAAGCATTTTCAGGGATTTCATGCACCCGTATCAACCCTGGTTGTACTTGGGCCTAACTAGTACCCAGATGTATGGAGTATCTCCTCTTATACCCTCTTTCCTCCTCTACTGTGCAAAGGGGAAAGCAGCCGATCGTATTGGGATCTGCTTGGAAAAAAACAGAGCCAATACTGGCAAATTTCGAAATCTTGACTATTTAAAACCACCAATGGACCGGTGCCTGCACACGTGCTGTGTCGGACACGTCATCCGACAGCATGTGGACCGCAAGGGACCCTGCCAGGTCTGCGCCACCGCCCTCAGAAACCATCTGTGACTCTTATCGAGGTGCAAAACCTTTCATTAGCGGCTGTCGACGGTCGCCCGTCCAAACCTCGGCTCTTTTTTCTGCGCTCCTTATTGTCCTGCGCTTTACAGCTTATTTTAAATTTGTGGCGACCGAGAGGCCATGCAATTCCAAACGGTATTTGGAGAAAAGAAAATCCCACTGAGATTTCTCAATGGTCACTGGAATTGCTAGTGTGTGAATTTCTTTTTTTAAAATACCATTGTTATTTTTGTCATAATCAGGCCTGGGTCATAAATCTTCCACCACTGTGTTTGCACAGTGAAATCATTGCGCTGTGGGTATATTTGCACTCTTTCAACATTTATTTGCACTCTTTCCAACAAGATATTTTATTTACATTTGTCCTGCGCTACTGGTACGGCGTTTTAGGTATGATTTACTCATTAGTGGAAGTACAGTTTTATGTCTTCACATTTAAACTTCTCATGCCATTATTCAAAGTTTGCGAATAAAATTTGTTTAGAGTAATCTTGCTGTTTGTATGTTAGTAAAATAATCTATCAAAAACATCCATCGATCACCAACTTAATGATTGATATTGAAGGAACCAAGGAAACCAAGGAAAAACAACCAACAAGCCGCAGCAATCACAGACACAAATGGTGATGGTCTGTCCGCTTGCTCCCCCTGGCTAAACTCCAAAGTGAATCACACGAGAGGTTAAGGCCATGAAAATATTTTAAACGAGTTAGGCAAAGGGCAAGACTAATATAGCTCTTTTTAAAGGAATGGTAGCTAAAAGCAGCAAAATCATTTTTAAATGCTGTCCTAAACACAAATGTCATGCAGAATAAGAATTTTTGGGGTCATACTAATTGGGCTCACACCTTGACGTCACATTAGCAGAAAACTATTGTTTCGTATAAGACTTTAAAAAAGCATCTCTTACTCAAATGTAAATGTAACTGGTTTGCATTTATATGGCGCTTTTCAAGTCAATGAAGACCTCCCAAAGAGCTTTACAATGTGCTTCACACTTTTCCCTTTTACACACTAACTAACCGACAGCAGCGTCAGCCATGCAGGGCAACTACCTGCTATCGGGGGCATTAGGGATTCAGTGTCTTGCCGAAGGACACTTCGACTTATAACTCAAATGTAAAAAAGTACAGATGAACCTATACTGATTGCAGGTATCAGTGGTGAAACCAGCACCATTCAAGGTATTAGTACCGATACCAGTATCGACTGTATTCTAATGACCATCAGGTAATTGAAATTGAACGAATGATTAATCAATTATCAATACAATACTACACCAAAATATTTAAAAAAGGATTTCTTTCAATATATAACTTACTTAGTAGCAAAAATCCGATCGTGAATACACATACAATAAAACATGATCAATTTATAATTGCAACAACTTGGAACCCATGCTGCTTGTGTCTTCCTAAAAAGCCACAGTGGAGAGCATACTGGCATATGGCATCACGGTGTGGTATGCTGGGAGTCCGGCAGCAGACAAAAAAAAAAACATACAGATTATCAACACAGCCCAGAAAATCATTGATTGCTTTCTGCCCAGTCTGGTGGTTGTTGCTTGGTTGTGATACCACAACAAGGCCAACATCATTATAAAGGAATCTTCTCACCCACTTGCACCACATTTTTGACTGGTTGCCCTCTGGTTGGCGCTACAAGTCCCTTATATTTAAGACTAACAGGCTCAGGGACAATTTCTTCCCCAAGGCCATCACTACCCTAAATAAGCACGGAAGACTGAAAAATACATATCTCTTCAGTTGCATTGAAAACTGGGTACTCATGACTTATTTATCTACTTACTTTTTTTTCTATTCTATTCTACTTATTTGGATTTTGTTGTTGTTGCAATTATTTTCATTGCACTATTGTTACAAAAAATAGTTTTTATTGCACTATTATTACATTTCTCCACTAGTCTCCAAGTATTACCTAGTACTGTACTGTTTTGGCCTGTTTATCTTGACATTCTTTTATCATATTTTTCTCTTTTAAGTCTCTCTTATGTTTTTAGCCTGGAGTTCCAAGTGTAATCTAAGAGCAAACAGGAAATACAATTCATCCATTTTCTGCACCCTTTACCCTCACTAGGGTCGCAAGGGAGCTGCAGCCCAACCCAGCCATCTGGGGTAGGAGACACCTTAACTGGTTGCCAGCCAGTCGCAAGACACACAAAGACATCCAACTAACTTGCTCATTCACACCTAGGGATAATTTGAATCTGCCAATCAACCTGCCTTGCAGGTTTTTTGAATGTGGCAGGAAACCAGAGTGCCCGGGAAAACCCATGCAGGGACAGAGACAACATGAAAACTCTGCATGTCATTGCACGGGGGAGGCAGGTTGCCGGAAATGAACCCTGGATCTCTGTAATTTAAAATATCTAGAAAATTTGGTATTCATATCTTATTTATCGATTTGTTTGGGAATTTGGTTGCTGCTGAATGCCATTGCACTATTTTTCATTGCAATAGTCTTACAATGCTCTACAACTTAGTCCAGTCTCCAAGCACTACCTTGTAAACATATTTGCCTTTTTATCCTGACATTCTTTCATCCAATTTTTCTCTTGCAAGTCTTTATTACGTTTTTACCCTGGAGTGCCATGTCGAATCTCAATACAAACAATGTTCACTACATTGTTATCAATGAGCGTCAAGACAATTCAATTCAAAATATGTATCTTGCCAGTTGTATTCAAAATGGGTACACTATAGAGAAATTGGTATTCATAGCTTATTTATCAATTCAATAGGGAATTTTGTTACTGCTGAATGTCACCGTACTCTTTCCCCGATGCACTTACATCTTAGGCCAGACTCCAAGCACTACCTTGTAAATATTTTTGCATATTTCTCCTGACATTCTATTATTTCAATGTTCTATTTAAAGTCTTTATTACGTCTTTACCCTGGAGTGCCATATATAATGTTGTTGCATATAATGCTCACTACGTTGTTATCAAAGTATCTAAGGTAAACATGCTAAAGGCTCATGTTTATGTGTTATATTATTGTATTGTACAGCTTGTGTGCAAATATTTTTGTTTTCTTTTTTAATTAGTGGTTGATGTTGTTTCTGTGCTGTGCCAAAATATAAGCCACAAACAAAAGACAATAAAGATAATATATAAATATACTAAAAAATATTACGATATCAAGTTTCTTTGGGTAGAACAGGAGTTGCTCGCGATACTATTGTAAGTTTAAAATGTCATTTCTTTGCTTTCTAATTTTGTGGGGTAAGGTTCTGTTTTCTTGTTTTGATTTTTAATATGAATTCCCTGCATGATAAAAAATGGAATAAGAGTATGCACTTCAAATATTTGGCCTGGGCACAAATATGTATTATATTATTATATTGTACTGTGCAGCTGTTTTATGTGCAATTAGTTTGCTTCTGTTAATTGATGATTAAAAGTTGTTTTTTCTTTGTGCTGCATGCCTGAATAAAAAGCCACAAACAATTCTTATTCTAATCCATAACACAGGATTTAGTAAATATGCCCAAATTTATATTAAACAATATCTCGCCTATTTCTCTTATATTCTGCATTCAAAGTGGAATCAAAATGAATATTTGCATTTCCCCATCGACAAGAAAGTTTTACACATGTCGAAAAAATGTTAAAATGTGCCTGGAGTGCTGCTGGGAAGCGGTAGCTATCGGTAGGAGTCCCCCCGAAGAGGGCCCTTCTCTCGACGGCACACGTCATGGAACATTCCCGGAACCAGCCAACGCGCCACCCACCAGCCTGACTCCTCATTCGCTCTCTTGCCGAGGAAACAAACAGCACGCACTCACTAAAAGTCACCAATTCTTGAAAAATGATTCCCCATAGTGGACGCAGAAGCACTCAGAAAGTACAGAAACAGGAAACAATGGAGGAAACGGCAAAGAGCGAGGGCCCCGTCAGGTCACGGGCAGCCTTAACAGCATACGCGGCAAAACGATCACCGGTGAGCGGCTGTCAAGCTGCGGACAGCCGGGCCCCTGGCGCTGGTCCGCCTTCCGGCTCCATCCGCTCGGTCGCGCAAATTCCTCGGGCTGTTACGCAACGCGGCTAATCTGCATGCAAGGCAACGCGTGCCCGCCCGGGGTATTCCCCACCGCACCGTCGTGGACTCCCCGGACGGAAGCCTCCAACGCGGCAGGGAGTCCGGAAGGGACTCCGGGTGATGAAGGTGGGAGGTGGCCGGTCTTACCTACCTGTAGCCGGGGGATGACAACAACCCGCCGCGGTGACGGGATGTCCCTTCCGGGACTTGACACTTCTCGGTTCGATTGAGCTCCAGAGGTCGGATGGAAGGATACAAAAGGGGGGAAGCTGGGCGGCTGTGCGAGGCTCGGAAATCGAAATCCACGGAGGAAAAGTTGCGCGAGGAAAACGGAAGAAATCCTTTCCCGGTGCCGGAGCTCCGCCGCCGCAGTCAGCCACACCGCGAATGCGAGCGTGGGGTGAAATCCGGAGACACGCAAACATGCACGGGAATGAACGCGCGCGGGCGCGCGCTCGCACGGGGTTATTCCGAGCGCCGCTTCCCAGAATAGAAGCAGCGGCGAGAGGGAGGCCGGGAGTGACAGATAGACGCGCGCGTGTGTGTGCGTGTGTGCGTGCGTGACGTCGTCGGATCCCCCAGCGTGCAACCAGGGCAGTGGGAGGGGAGGGAGGAGGAGCACTGGCCGAGGACAACTCTCTGTCTGTCGGTTTAGGAGAGCAGGATTCCCCGGTCACCTCTGGAGCGACCTGTCTGTCCAACCGCCCGCCCGTCTTTCTGATTGGCTGACGTGCGTCTTGTCACGCTTATCACTCACCCCCCCAATTGTTGCAATCTCAATAATTGTGTGAAGAATATACACTATCGTTCAAAAGTTTGGGGTCACCCCAGGGGTGATAATAGGTGCAGAGATTTGGGGGTGTCGAGTTTTTTTCATTTCACTTATTGGGATATAACCAATATTTTGCTGAAAGTTTTTTATTTTTAAAGATGATGCTACTGTGCGCATGCGTCTGCCGCCTGGGGATTTCCCATCATGCATCATTCCGTGGTAGTTGTGTAGTGAAAGGAAGTCCGTCTCTTTTCAGAGAACCGGCTTTTTCGGCTCAACTCGTTAAAGAGAGCCGGCTCTCAAACGGCTCACTTGTTTGATGAAAGATGAAAAAAGACAGGTTTGTGGTTATCCCTTTAATCAGTATATTACCAACAATAATTTAATGCAGAAAATGAATTAATAATTTGAATAAGAAAATGTATTATTCTACTTAATTATATTTGCATGTATTTTTTCCTTCTGCAGTGAACGTCCAAGCTACTTAATTTTTGAACTTTTTTTTATAATAAACCTCATTCAATGTCGATCAACTCAGGATCTCACAACAAAATGTTAATTAACAATATATATGATATAACAAAACACATGTACAATATAACATGTTGTACTACATAAACACGTTTGAAAAAAAATATGGTGTAAGATTATTTTGTATTTTGTAAGGGAAAATACGACATTTGTAAGGGCATGGAGCCCTGGAAGTTGACAGGTATGCTACACTACCGTTCAAAAGTTTGGTGTCACCCCAGGGGCGATAATAGGTGCAGAGATTTGGGGGTGTCTAGCTGGTTAAGACATTTTTTTCATTTCACTTATTGTGATATAACAAATATTTTGCTGAAAGTTTTTTTATTTTAAAAGGCCGTTTTTATCGTTTGTCTGTTCATTTTTTTATTTGAATAATGGCATTCTCGGGCTTCCATAATACTAGTTTACGGTAATACACCGGAGCCTCCACAGACACCACTGCTATGCCGCAAGTGACAGAAGCTAAGCGGAAAAGGAGTGGAGAGTGGGGCGAGAGGGGTGATTTAGCAGGCATTTTTGATTTCTACTTTAGTATATTCTGGCCTTATTTACGGAAAAGTAAGTTTTTAAAATGTTATACTATTTGGGGGGGTGCTTGGGTTGAATTTGGGGGTGCTCCTGGTCTTTTTTCAGGGCCCACCCTAATGACAAGCTGCAACCCAAATAAAAAAAAAATAAAACACTTGTCAAATCTATCCAATAAAAGGTATTTGCAGCTTATATACTTTTTTATTGTTTCCATAATACGATTTTTTTAAACAGAATTACCAGCAAAAGCATGGCGACTCATAGTACCAAATATACTGTACTCACATGCATAAAAGCCTACATCCAATATAAACGACCCCGTATACTGCTTTAAAATGATCAAATAATAAAGAAATTCAAAATATTAACAAATCCTGGATCCCAACGTTGAACATTATTGAATTAATATACTGGTAAAAAGCTTACAATATAACATTTTCGACCATTTACTGTACTTTCCAGCAGTGCCTCTATGATGTATGTGTCATGATTACGATCTAATGCACCTCTGCCCGCTCCTTTGGTGCCAACTGCCTCGGACTCTGATTGGCTCCCTGTCATTATTCAAACCATCGTCTATCTGTCACTGATTGTCAGTCTGTCTACGAACCTCAGTGTAATCTAGGCAAGCCTTTTCGACCCTGACTCCCACCTGCTTTTGCTCCCGTGTGTTTTCCGGCTTCGACCCGTTTTTTGATCCTGACTACGTCTACTCTCCTCTCCTGGCTTTCAACTCGTTTCTGATCCCGACCAGGTTTTAACTCTCCTGCCCCGGCTACTGACCCGTTTTTTTCCCATTCCCGACACCGCTCGCCACGGAAGTCCCACTTCCGCGTTCAGAGCGATCACCGGATCGTGGGTGCAACCTAAAGAAAAGCTCATGAGAATCTCTGCCCAATTTCGTTGTCACAATATGTTAACCCATTTTGTAACAATGACAATAAAGGTATATTCTATTCTATTCTATTCTATTCTCCGTTCTGGTCCTGACAGTATGACTTTATCGTTGTTGTCACTGTTTTCCACTTCCCCTTCCGGTTATCACTATCTTTTTTGGGACACATTATTAAGGGCAGTAAAAGGAAATCTCATCTCATTAGCTGCACCGCTTATCCTCAGTAGGATCGCGGGGGTGCTGGAGCCCATCCCAGCAATCATCGGGCAGTGGGCAGGGGACACCCTGAACTGGTTGCCAGCCAATCGCAGGGCACACGGGGGACAGACAGACAACTCACTCGCTCAGTCACACCTAGGGATAATTTGGACTGGCCAATTCACCTGAAATTCATGTCTTTGGAATGTGGGAGGAAACTGGAGTGCCCACACAAGCACGGGGAGAACATACAAACTCCCCACAGTAAGGCCGGGAGCTGGATTTGAGCCCACGCAGGAGGTTCCCACGACCCCAGAACTGTGCCGCACACGCGCTAACCACTGCGCCGCTGTGCTGCCCTAAAAGGAAATTAAACCAACAAAATCACAATAAAATGAGATGTGGTCTGGGCGCTCTTAAATGCGCAGATTGACTGAACAGGTAGAAAAGATCAAACAGGGCTTTATTGACATCTATTGTTAAGGGTTGAAATTGACCCTCGGTTTTTTTCTTCTTAGCATTATTTTGCCGAGGAAAAAGGCCCACAGCCCAATGAAAATGGGTCCGTGGCCCACTTTTGGGTCCCCACCCACCAGAAACACTGAACCAGACAATTTTGTGTTTTCCATAAAAATCTCACACTTTTATTTATCAAAAGGAGGTTCCTAATATCTGTGTTTCTTTGCCAATGTTAATCTCTTCCTTTTGTTGACCAGTCTCAGCTGTGGCTTTTTCTTTGCGATGCCTTGAAGGCCAACATGTAAGAGTCGCCTCTTCACTGCAGATCTAAAGTACTTTTCCTCATGCTCGGTTGTGCAGGCCTCCCACTTCAATTTCTACTCAGTGCTGCTCTGATCTCTGTAGGGAGTAGTACACATCGCTGTAGGAGATCTTCAGTTTCTTGGAAATGTCCTGCATGTAGAAGCCTTAATTTCTTAGATCAATATCATACTGTCCAGTTTCACATGAAAGTTCTCTTTTTCTAGCCATTCTGAAAGTTTAATCATACAACAAATGTGATAGTCCAGATACTTGACAAGCTCAAAGGAAGGTCAGTTTTACAGCTTCTTCAATCAGCTAAATGTCAGGACCAGAACTGAAACAGGACTCACTTGCGTAACATTTACCACAGGTTTTATTGAAGGAAAGAGGAAGGACTGCACCCACGATCTGGTGTTCGCTGGAGGCGGGAAGAAAATCGCTCTCGTACTGGGATTGTGATCCGAACACAGAAGCAAAGACGGGACAGGCGGGAGTCAGGGTCGAAAAAGGCTTGCCTTGTAAAAACAGCGGTTCGCAAACGGACTGACAACAGAGGAGTGACAAGACTGAGTTCAAATACTGATCGGGAGCCAATAAGAACAGTTGGCGCACAGAAGCGGGTACAACTGAGTCACATCAGTAATCGTGACACTAAAATGTTTTCAGCTGTGCTCATTTCATTGCACAAGAGTTTCCTAATCGTCTATTATTATTTTAACGCAATTAGCAAACACATTGTACATCAGAGGCTGAGGAATTTTGATAACAGGACTCTGACAAAGGACGTCAGGCATTGCTTTGATAAACGCTCGGTGTTGTTCTGAGACATTGAGGCGAGGGTGTGGACCCTACGTGGGGGGCTGTCATTGGCACGCCCATGGGAGGAGCCGGCACACCAGCTTGCTGAAAAACGTGGGCCTAGGAAGAAAGGCAGAAGATCGAGAGAGGAGGCTTGACAGAGACTCAAGCGGCACTAATTCGGCTAATTCAGCCATATAAATTCGATGGAGTTTGTTAATTTGTTTAAGAAATTAAATCTGCCTAGTCTCAACAGGCGGCTCTGGAGCCGTATGTGGCTCCTTGGTGCTCACTAGTGGCTCCCTAGCGCTTTTTCAAAAATGTTTGATAATGGAAAATGATTTGGTTTCTGTAAGAGAACAAAAAATGACACAAACATTCTCTATGGTATAATAAATTTACAACTTTGCAACTCAGATCTCCTGTTTCAAAGTGGTGTTCCAGTGTGCTTCTCATAGTTGCAGTTCAGAATACACTAGCTTCCCATTTTCCTTGAATGCAGCACGAATCTTGAGGCAATGAAATTATTATCAGATGAGAGCTAATAGCAATATGCAAAACCTTATCCTGAAATGTATCAAAACTGTTATTAAGTTGATTTTGTTGTTGTGGGCAGTATGTGGATACTCTTCTGTTGGCAGTGGTGTGTCCTACATGGAAAAATGTTCCACGAATGCATCACCTGATCCGCCCTGTCAACGCCTCTCAGATTCTCATGTTTGGATGGACAGTGGGTCAAATATTTAGGTCAGGGGATTTCCAAAGACATCTAAAGATGAGATGCGAGTTCCCCATGGTTGGGGTTTCCAAAAATATGCAGTCTGGTATGTGGGGTGAAAACCCGCTTCATGTCTCAAGAGGGAGAAAGCCGGGTGGAGATATTTGGCTGTGACGTGCCTACAGGCAACATTTTATTTCACATACTCGAAAAAAAAAGAGCACATCATTGATATGATCTAAGAGAAATAAATATGCATCTTGGATGTGTGGCTTTTGTGGGTGTGGCCAAGTAACTGACATAGGAGGAACATTTCTGTATTTCCCGCCCTATACGGCAAACATGATTATAAGGCAATAGTCTTTTGTGAGAATCTTTTCAATATAAGGGGCACTGTACTATGAGGCACATCAAATTAAAACTAAAGTTGTCAGGACCAGAACGGAAACAGGACCCGATTGCGTGACGTGTACCACAAGTTTTATTGAAAGAAAGAGGAAGGGCTGCGCCCACGATCCGGTTTTCGCTCGACGCGGGAAGCAAGTCGCTCTCGGATTCCGACTGGGATCCGAACACGGAAGTGGATCTTCCGTAGCAAGGGATGGCGGTGTCAGGGATTGAAAAACAGGTCTGTAGCCGGGACTGGGAGAGCAAGGCGTGGTCGGGGTCGGAAATGAGTCGTAAGCCAGAGCGGGAGAGTAGACGTGGTCGGGGACAAAAAAAGGTCGTAAGCCGGGACGGGAGAACAGACGTGGTCAGGAGAAAAACAGGTCGTAGCCGGAGACAGACGGGAGCAAAAACAGGACAGGTGGGAGTCAGGGTCGAAAAAAGGCTTGCCTAGTATACACTGAGGTTCGCAGACGGACTGACAAAAGGGGACAGACAGGACTGGGTTCAAATACTCATCGGGAGCCAATCAGAACCCGCGGCGGTTGGCGCCAAATGAGCGGGCACAGGTGAGTCCCATCAGTAATCATGACAAAAGTAAGCGCGAAGATTGCATCATTATAAATACATAAATTTTAATTCAAACAATTTATTTCATAGAATATGAATTACTGTCATGACATCTGGCTTCCTCACTGAAATTAATCTTTTCATTCATAAATGGTTACTTGTGCTGCCCTCCGAAGTGTTCCCTTTTTTGACAGGTAGACAGCTAGTGAAGGACGTGCAACAACAAAATAGGAATCGAAAGAACATGTTCACTGAAGGAGGGCAATCCAAGACCACTCTATATATTTCTCAAAGGTAAAATAGAGACCTTGCACTGTCACAAATGATTGTGAACCTAACGTTATTTACATTTGATTAAACATTAACATTTATTGGACAATGGAATACATTGCCGACTAGTTCTATTATCGATTTTTGTCGACATCGTCGACTTAACGTTGCAGCTCTAATAAGCTCAGGAGATTTCAAGCTGTCATTTGGCATTCACTTTCTAGCATCGGGATGGAAACAAGATATGCAAATGCCCGTCGCCATGGCGCTCGTTGCCACAGCGTCACCGCTGACGAGGTCACACACCGATGAGCCTCTTATAGGCCAAGGCAGACGTTAATCCACTTAGAACTGGCCAACACACATACACACACACGCACACACACATACACACACACACACACACACACATACACACACACACACACACACACATACACATAAAGCACCTAGCCGTGTACTGCAGGGAAAATGACAAGTATGTTGCCACAAAAGCTCAAGGGACCACAATATGACGCGCACACACACACAAACAATCCACTATCCAGTTACGAGGCATGATCAAAAGAAGAAAGTTTTGTTTTGAAACGCTGGGATGAAAAATTTCAGTTGGCGAAAAAAGTACTGAAGCAACAATTTCCTCACCATAGGGCAAGGAGCGCTAAATCTACTCTTAGTTAAATACAAAAGGGAAATACACACACATTTGAAACAAAACCAAGCAAACAGTGCTTATGTAGACCACCAATTACACAGGGAGTTCACATAGAGGCTAACCACCTACCGTATTTTACGCACTTTAAGAAGAACCTAAATAAGACAGAAATGTGAAAGCGCGCCTTATAGTCCAGTGCGCCTTATGTGGCTTGCGAAACTATTTGCCCCCCTTGAACTTTGTGACCTTTTGCCACATTTTAGACTTAAAACATAAAGATATAAAACTGTAACTTCTTGTGAAGAATCAACAATAAGTGGGACACAATCATGAAGTGGAACACACTTTACTGGATATTTTAAACTTTTTTAACAAATAAAAAATGAAATAGTGGGTGTCTAAAATTATTCAGGCCCTTTACTTTCAGTGCAGCAAACTCTGTCCAGAAGTTCAGTGAGGAAACTTGAATGATTCAATGTTCATCTAAATGACTAACGATGATAAATGAAATCCACCTGTGTGTAATTAAGCCTCTGTATAAATGCACCTGCACTGTGATAGTCCCAGAGGTCTGTTAAATGTGCAGAGAGCATCATGAAGAACGAGGAACACACCAGGCAGGTCTGAGATACTGTTGTGGAGAAGTTTGAAGCTGGATTTGGATACAAAAAGATTTCCCAAGCTTTAAACATCCCAACGAGCACTGTGCAAGCAATAATATTAAAATGGAAGGAGTATCAGACCACTGCAAATCTACCAAGATCGGGACATCCCCCTAAACTTTCAGCTCATACAAGGAGAAAACTAATCAGAGATGCAGCCAAGAGACCCATGATCACTCTGGATGAACTGCAGAGGTCTACAGCTGAGGTGGGAGAAGCTGTCCATAGGACAACAATTGGTCGTATGCTGCACAAATCTGGCCTTTATGGAAGAGTGGCAAGAAGGAAGCCATTTCTTAAAGATATCCATAAAAAGTGTCGTTTAAAGTTTGCCACAAGCCATCTGGGTGACACACTGAACATGTGGAAGAAGGTGCTCTGGTCAGATGAGAACAAAATCGAACTTTTTGGCAACAATGCAAGACGTTCTGTTTGGCGTAAAAGCAGCACAGCTCATCACCCTCAACACACCATCCCCACAGTCAAACATCGTGGTGGCAGCATCATGGTTTGGCCCTACTTCTCTTCAGCAAGGACAGGGAAGATGGTTAGGATTAGGAAGATGGATTGAGCCAAATACAGGACCATTCTGGAAGAAAACCTGATGAAGTCCGCAAAAGACCTGAGACTGGGACGGAGATTTGTCGTCCAACAAGACAATGATCCAAAACATAAAGCAGTACAGATATCCAGATAATAACACTTCTCTGCTATGTCATGTTAGAAAACTAACAATGATCCAAAACATAAAGCAAAAGCTACAATGGAATGGTTCACCAAAAAACATATCAAGGTGTTAAAATGTCCAAGTCAAAGTCGAGACCTCAATCTAATTGAGAATCTGTGGAAAGAACTGAAAACTGCTGTCCACAATTGCTTTCCATGCAACCTCACTGAGCTCGAGCTGTTTTGCAAGGAGGAATGGGCAAAAATATCAGTTTCTCGATGTGCAAAACAGAGAGACATACTTCAAGCGACTTGCAGCTGTAATTGCAGCAAAAGTATTAATTCAATGGGGCTGAATAATTTTGCACACCCACTTTTTCCTTTTTTGTTTGTTAGGGTCTCAAATATCCAATAAAGTGTGTTCACTTCATGATTGTGTCCCACTTATCATTGATGCCTCACAGGAAATTACAATTTAATATCTTTATGTTTAAGGTCTGAAATGTGGCAAAAGGTCCGAAAGTTCAATGGGGGCAAATAGTTTTGCAGGCCACTTTAAATCCAATATATCTGATCTTTTGAGTTGCAGCAAAGAAAATAAATAAATAAATATTTACCACAAGTAAAATTTCAATATTTCGCTATAAAAGAGCCAGACTGTTTTTACAAATGTATTTAAAATGACCTAGATGCACATAGTCCAAAGAACAAATGTCAGCTGTTAAAAACTGTCACATTTCCAACAATTGAGAATCGTCAAGTTCTTTTGTTACAGACTTTGCAGTTGACCACTGAATGCACTTCACAAAATTCACATAATGTTTGTTTCATTTACTGTTCTAATGATGCTAATAACCCTCTTCTTGGTTTACAGGGATGAAAAATGTTTATTTAATTTCAATTTATCGTTAATTTGCTTGCACCTAAAAAAATGCCAAGTATTTTTAGGTACAATCACAATCCCAAAACATGCATGGCAGGTTAATTGGCCGGTCCAAATTGTCCCTAGGTGGGAATGAGCGAGCAGATTGTCCCTGTGTGCCCTGCGACTGGCTGGCAACCAGTTCAGGGTGTCACCTGCCCACTGCCCGAAGATAGCTGAGATGGGCTCCAGCACCCCCGCGACCCTACTGAGGATAAGCGGTGCAGATAATGGATGGATTAATAACTATCTGATAATTCGAATAATCGTTTCATTAGCCGGTTGACGGATCCCTTAACCACATGGGTCATCGGGGCACCAATGAGGACCCAACCCTGGACAATTTTCCTTCCTCTCTTCCTGCCCCCTTTGACTGTGCCCTGGAGGATTATCTTGGCTAATCTTGATGATCTTGTGATTAGACCACACGACCTGCATTTGTCTGATCATTGATTTCACTCCTGTGTTCCTGTCACTGCAGTTGGGTTTAAGTCTGGCAAGTGCGGCTATGGTCTAAGGTATCCTGGCCATGATTTCTGTTTCTGAGCCTTCTTCTGATATGATAGCTCCAAGATATATAAATTTGGTGAAAGATTCTAGCTCACTGTGGTTGATGGTGATGTTGGGGTGATACCTTGGGGTTTTTTGGTCATCACTTTTGTTTATTCTGTGCTGATTTCCATCCAATTCGGGCTTGATGCCTTGTCCAGGCAATTGACCAGATCTCTGAGTTCCTGTTCATCTGCTGCCAATTCGGCAGTATCATCAGCAAAACGGAGGGTAGTGATGTTGTGTCCCCCAATACTGACTGTATCTTCATGTTGCTCCAGCGCTTCAGACATGATCGGTTACTAGTCTACAATTAAAATAGTCGTGATTTTTATCCCCAGTGCTCACACAGTCAATCCTTCACACCACACACTCTCACACGCCCGAGGGTCGTTTTGTGTGTTTTTTGCACAACCTCCCTTCTGAGCCGAAGTGCGGCCGCATTGCCAGATGTTGAGTCATGTGAGTCATAAGTCTCGCTGGCCTCAAACGACTGCAGCTTGAGCTGCTGCTTTCATTGTTGACTTGGAAGCAAAACAAGCATGAAAAGCAGGAACTTGCTGAGCTGTTAGGCCCACGTCCCAAACCGGACGTCAGTGAGGCCCGAGAACCGTCATGTGATTTAAACAACCAATCAAAAGACAGATTTGATAAAAACACAACAAACAAACAACATTACTGTCCTCTGGAAAATAAATTTGAAATAAAGTAAAAGTATCTTTTGATGCTCTTATTTGAAAGGGGCAGTGCATAGACTTATCTATCTATCTACCTTGGTCATATCCCTCAAGAGGGGTGACCGACAGCAAAAAAAACACATCCACAAAAACAAAGAGAAAAAGGGAAAAAGTAGCAAAAAACACACACAAACATTTTTGGACCATGGCCAACCCTAACGCCCAAACAAGTTAGGCACCTCGGCACCTAAGTTGGTCATGCTTTCGTACCTCCGGTTGAAACGGGACACAAGAAAGCGGCCGTGTCACTCGGGTCAGGGTGACACAACACACTCTTCTGTTCAGCAGCAGGGCCCGACAGCTTTCACTGGTTTAACCCTGCCGCATCATACGGTGCCCTGCCCATCCTTTAGAACGCGTCCACAATCCCACTATCCTTGTTGGTGATAGGAAGGAGTGGAGAGTTGTTGTGAAATGATAGCGCATAGACTTAATTTAGAAATTAAGCAAAGACAATAAAACATGTGTTTCTATGCTACTGTTTTTATATTCTATTTTTGCCCTGCCAATCAAATGATGAATTACTTTAACCCTATTTGTAAATCTGACTGTGCCTCACCAGACATGAACCTTAATGCACATCACTGCTACATCGAATTTGGCTTAGTTATTGTGCATTACAGTAATCCCTCGGTTATCGCGGTTAATGGGGACCAAAACCACCTGCGAAAAGTGAAAATCCGCGAAGTAGCGACGCCCCTTCATATATGCTTAAAAAAAAAACGTTTTTTTTTAAAAAATTATTTGATTATTATTTTTTTTAGACCCGGTTAATGGGGACCAAAACAACCCGCAAAAAGTGAAAACCTGCGAAGTAGCGACACCCCTTCAAAAATGCTTAAAAAAAATAAATAGAAATAATAATAATAATTTTATTTTATTATTATTATTTTTTATTATGAACCCGCGAACGTGGAACTGCGAAGTAGCGAGGTCCCACTGTAGTATCGTTATCAGTAGCTTGGTGAAAACGTACTCATTACACATTTATTCATTTGGATATGAATGTATTTTTAATGGAACTATTCCAATGAAATTATATTGTGATTTTCTGTGGATCCAAACGCAGGGAAGCAAGAAGCATGGCAAGGCGCTCAAAAATGATGGTATTTAATCATGAAAATCACAAAAGAGTATCAAACCAATGGTCAAAAACAATAAAATGGTCTTAACCAGAAAACAAAACCCAAACCTCACAAACCAGGATGAAACTGGAAAAGGTGACGGTGATGATTTAAGGTGAGAAATGAAGACGACCCGATAACGGGCTTTCGCCAAAGTGTCCTTATGAGGCTCAGGGTAATAAGGGACAGGTGTGTGGTGGGTGGACACACCTGTCCCAATTCCAAAACCGTTAGATTCCCTCTATCAAGAACCGGAACCTGATCAGGACCCGAAACGCGTAACGTTTCTCACACAAGCCTTTTATTTTACGGGAAATGGGGAGTCATGCACGTTAGCCATCAGTCTGACGTGGAATGAACGGAAACCAGAGGCCGACGAGATCGATACCAATTGCCCGAGCAGATATCGGACAGATAGGGTCGATACCGGACAGGACGGGACAGACAGGTTTGTTATCAAAACAGGATATCGAAATTAAACAGGGCAAACTAGACGGGAACAAAACTGGAAACCAATATTGAACAGGACAAAATAAACGGGAACGATACCAGACAGGAAATACCAACAGGAAACAGGACCGAGTCGAAACCCACATCTTGCGGGGCAGAGGTTCGTTGACGGACTGACCAAGGACGAGTGAGAGCACTGAGCTTAAATAGACGGAGAGCCAATCTGTTAACGAGCCACAGCTGGCGCCACACGGGCGGGGCCAATTGGGCGCCATGGCAACCGTGACACCCTCATGTAGAATACCAGGGAGATGGTGGTGGACTTCAGCAGAACTAGAACTCACCCGGTTCCTGTAACTATCAAAGGAGAATGTGTAGAATTTGTCCAGACCTACAAATACCTGGGTGTGCAGCTGGACAACAAACTGGACTGGACTGCCAACACAGAAGCTCTATGTAGGAAAGGCCAAAGCGACTTTACTTACTCAGAAGGCTGGCCTCCTTCAACATCTGCAAAAAGCTCCTGAAAATGTTCTATGAGACTGTTGTGGCAAGCGCCCTCTTCTATGCGGCTGTGTGATGGGGAGGCAGCGCTAAGAAGAAGCATGTTTCTCGTCTTAATACAACTGGTGAGGAAGGACGGCTCTTTTGTGGGCACAGAGCTGGACAGCCTGACAACTGTAGCACTGAACAAGCTGCGGTCAATCAATCATGGACAATCCATCACATCCACTACACAGCATTATCTCCAGACAGAAGAGCAGTTTCAGCAACAGACTGCTGTCACTGTCTTGTACCACGGACAGACTGAAGAGATCTTTTCTTCCTCATGCCATGAGGCTCTTTAACTCCACCCGGCAGAGTAAAGGCCCAGATTAAACCACATTGCGTATTACCGATTTTTATTGCAATATGTATTCTGTGTAGCACTATCTCGATACTTTATAGAACACGCTACAGTGGGTATAAGCACGTCACATTGGGTATCTGTGTATTGTATTATTTTTGCTTTATTATTGTATTGTTTCTCAGCACAGGGATGCTGCTGGAAATGTGAATTTCCCTGCGGGGATGAATAAAGTATCCATCTATCTATCTATCTATCTATCTATCTATCTATCTATCTATCTATCTATCTATCTATCTATCTATCTATCTATCTATCTATCTATCTATCTATCTATCTATCTATCTATCTATCTATCTATCTATCTATCTATTTATCTATCTATCTATCTATCTATCTATCTATCTATCTATCTATCTATATATCTAGAAAGAGGCAACAAACTATTTATTTATGCATTTTCAATGAAACCATTTTATTGAATTAGTTATTTTTTGTATTTTTGTAACTTAATTTAAATAATTTATTTTTTATTTTTAAAGGAACCATTTAATTTTTTAATTCATTTAGTTATTTATTCATTTAAATACATAACACATTTGAATATAATACAAAAAAATACAAAAAAAGGAGCCTTTGAGCCTTTAATATGTCACAAAAGCAAAGGACGTAATGTCTTTGCCTCAGAGTTTTTTTTTTCAACAAATATATGAAAGCCACAATGCATATTGAATGATGTGATACTCAACATTTACAAAATAGCTTTTCTACAGTGATTTAGAATCTAGTTTTAAGAGGGGGATGATGATTTACACCTAAAACAACAGCAACCAGAGGATAAATGTGCTGTATCTGAGTCAGATCAGAGGTTTCTCCTGGCACTGTTAACCATGGAAACTAGTAATATCTGTTTCATGTAGTGGAGAAAACCCCTATTTAGAAAACTTTCTGGAGAGGGATGGGCGCCACCAGGTTGTACTTCCACGTTACACCACCGGAAGTAGTGCCCCGATGACCCTGGTGGTTAAGGGTTTTGTGAACCGTGATTTCTATGATATAGTTCTGTGAGACAACTTAGCCACTGTGAAGTCTACAGCAGCACATTGAGGCTGAAATCTACTGTAATTTCGGAACTGATTATAAGGCACACCCAGAAAAGTGTCTTGTGATATTTTTTTCATGTATAAGGCGCACTGGACTATAAGGCGCTTGTGACTAAAATTACAGAAAGAGCTCGGGTTGCATAGAAAATAAATAAAAACACTTGATTCGGCTTCAACAGTCGCCTCCTTAAGCGCTAGATATAAAGTATTAGAAATGTACTGTATACTGCTTGTGAAGTAGTACAGGGAAATATTTAAAACTTTTTGTTTTGTTTTACGCTGTTATAAAATTATTGGACTTGTTTTTGTTCCAGATTTTAATTAAAACCAGAGGAATTCTGTTGAATGGCTTCTGTTTGCTGCGGTAACATTTTTAGTCCATTTTTCTGTTGTAGTCCGATTGAAACATATTGAAAGAGTTTGGATTTACGGTACTGTAAATACTCAATTTCCGAGTAATGGGCTACTTTCGGGTGTCACTTATAAAGTGATTGCACAAAGTCCAGACAGTCACTCAGTGAGTAAGTCTTAATTTTACATTCATTTATTTATTTATAATGAAACATTTTTATTGAACTATTCATCTACAAATTTAAATGCAACTTTTTTATCAGTTTATTTTATGTATTTATGTAACTTATTTCAAATCAAATCAATTTTTGAAATAACCCATTCATTTTTTTACCCATCTAATTATGTATTTGTTTAAATACATACATAATTTGAATATAGACACAAAAATATTTGAAATGCAAAGTAATTTATGGGACAACGAGCCTTTAATATGTCACAAAAGCAAAGGAAGCAACATCATTACCACAGCTTTTTCAAAAAAATATAAAAGCATCAATTCTGAGGTATGGCTCATCTTTGAAAAGCAAAATGACGCTTTCCAATGAAAAACAACAGCAACCGAATGATGAAGGTCCTGTATCTGTGTCCGATCAGGAGGCTTCATGCATACCAGAACTATCTGTTTCATGTAGGGGAGCAAACCTATAACCAAATACCAGGCCTGGGTAGGGATGTGTCACGGTTGCCCATGGCACCCAATTGGCCCTGCCCGTTTGGCGCCAGTTGTGCCTCGTTGACTGATTGGGTTCCCTCCTATTTAAGCTCAGTGCTCTCACTCACCCTTTGTCAGTCCGTCAACAAACCTCCGCACCCGCATGACATGGGTTTTGACTCTGTCCGGTTTCCTGCTTGTGTTTCCTGTCCGGTATTTTTCCCGTCTATTTTGTCCTGTTTAATATCGATCTCCAGTTTCGTTCCTGGATATTTTGTTCTGCTTGTTATTGATCTCCAGTGTCTGGTATCGTTTCCGTCTATCTGTTTGTTATCGGACTCCAGTCTCCAGTGCCTGATAGCGATCCTGTCTGTCCCGTCCTGTCCGGTATCAACCCCATCTGTCCGATATCTGCTTGTGCAATTGGTATCGATCTCGTCGGCCTCTGGCTTCCTGTCATTCCTCGCCAGACTGCTGCCTCACGTCTTCCGCTTAACGATCGCCGAATCACTGGCATTTGGGTTAATGTGAAGCCCTTTGAGACTCTTTGTGATTAAGGGCTATACAAATAAAAATGACTTGACTTGACTTGACATGACTGCCCCATTTCCTGTAAAGTAAAGCTTGTGTGAGAAACGTCACGCATCTGGGTCCTCTTCTTGTTCTGGTTCTTGACAGGATGGGCACCTACCAATCAACAGCTGGTTCCCTCCAAGACGCCTTTTTTTTTCTTGTGATTCGTCAATATGCATTTTATTGGAATTCTGTGTTGTTGACTTTAAATTTTCTGAGCATAACAATGTTAAAACTATTTTGTATTTTCGCTTTGTAGATTTATAAATATCCATTCATTCATTATCTTTCTTCTATCTATTATTTCCATAGTAGAATCTTGTAGTATATCTGTAGTATTTTTATAGTATTACTTTACATTGATTTGGAAGTATTTCATAGTATGTCTACAGTAGTAATTTCGATTGCTGGTTGCTCGGACACAGAAATGGTATTTGCGTGGCGAGCGATGGTGGTGTCGAGAGCGGAAAAAAACAGGTCAGTAGCTGGGACGGGGGAGCAAAAATCGTGGTCAAGATCAGAAAAAGGGTCGGAGCCGGGAAACAGATGGGAACCAGAACAGGAGAGAGTCAGGATCGAAAAGCTTGCCTAGCGTAAGCTGAGGTTCGCAGACCGACTGACAACCAGTGACAGGAAGACGGGGGTTTTACAAGTGACAGGGAGCCAATCAGCGTCTCAGGCAGTCGGCGCCAAAGGAGCGGGCACAGGTGCCTCGTATCAGTAATTGTGACATGTATAGTATTTCTTTATTAAGTATTTTTTAGCTTATCTACAGTAGTATTTTTGTAGGATTCCTGTTGATGTAGTGGTATTTTTTTAGTATTTTGTAGAAGTATTTCCATAATAGTATATTTTTAGTGTTATTGACTTCCAATGTAACTCTTGTTGTATTTTTGTAATATTTCTGTTGTAATATTTCTGTAATAGTATTTTCTTTATTGTAGTATTACTGTAGTAGTATTACTTTTGCGGTGTTTCTGTAGTATTTTTTTCTAATCATAATGAAGACAAAATCATATGTTTGACGCTGTTTTTTTTTAGTTTTGTAGGAATTTCGTAGTATTTGTGTGTTTTTATTCAATCTGAAAAGTTATTCCAAGTAAGCAAAGTGTGTGAAAAAGCGCGCGCTTGCCAAAGGTGTCGTCATTGCAAAGACGCCAAAAGTGAGGAAAGAAAAAAATTAACAAGCGCTTACACAGCCACCTGCCTGCGGCTCTCGTCCCTGAACGCAACACAAAAGCTCTTCTGTGACAGCTGACGGATGAATAATGCTTACTCATACGCGCGCGCCCAAAGCGCACACGCACACACAGTTCCCGACCACACCTTCTGGAGACTCCAAAGGATAAGCCTTCAATAAAATACTTCGATATTTACCAATTACATAACATTTTCTATACACTAATCCAGGGGAGAACATACTATGCACCGCGGGCTAAACGCGGCCCGGCAGGCTTTTTTTATTCGGCCCGTCACACAAAAGTAGTAGATTTTATATATATGTATATATATATATATATATATATATATATATATAAAGTAAATTTAAGTTCCACTAATAACAAAATGTATGTTTTTGGTGCCAGCATTGTCCCTATTGCCCATTAATAATAATAATAATAATTTCCTTGGTATTGTCATTCTTTGTAACAATGTACACAGAACGAAATATTAATGAGTTGACTACAAAAATACTACTGTCAGAAACCAGAAACGGAGACAGGACCCACTTGCGTTCATTTTACTCAGCTTTATTTAAAAGGAGGAAAATGATTGCACCCACGATCTGGTGGTCCTAGAATATCATTTTTGTTTCATTCTGAAAAGAAGAAAAAACATAGTAACATTACTAAAAAGCTACCGCAGTAATAATATGATGAAGAAATCCTGCAACAGAAATACTAATGCAGGAATATGACTGGAAAAATACAACAAAATCACTACTCAGACATACTACTACAGTAACACTATAATACAACAGAAATACAACTACACAAATACAACAAAAGTACTACAGAAACATTACAAATGCTACAAAATTACTACTACAGTAATGCTACTCAAAACTCTAACATGAATGCTACCTCAGTAACACCCCAAAAATACTCTACAGAAATACTACAACAATAACGCTTAAAAATAATAATAAAAATACTACTACAGGAACACTTCAAAAATACTACCACATCATACAATTATACAGAAATACTACGGAAGAGATACTACAAACGTACTGGAAAATACTAATGAAATACTACGACACAAATACTACATAAATGCTACAAAATACTACGAGAGAAATGGTAAGAAATGTGGCCACCCCCACACTAATCCATTGGCGCTGTCCCTTTAAACTTGACCAGCGTGCAAGCGCATGCACCTTTTGCGTGCACGCAGAGCGTATCAAGGTGTGGCAAGGTTATTACATAATAGCTGGAGGAGAAAGTTCAAACTACCTGCAGATAAAGGGCTTCCTCTATAAACACAATTAAGGGGTGAACAGCGCTCCACAGCGGCCACCGTTGGTACTAACACGTTGCGTTATAAAATGATGACAGTCTCAACACATCAGACAACAGCTCCCCTTTATCAACGATTGCAATTCCCCATGGAGCAATAATAAACCTAACATACATACACAATGCGGCACCTATTAGGTCACAACAATACAGATTATGTGGAATAAACAGAAAGATCATTTGTGTCAACCCATTTTATTTACCAAACAAACAACACAAACAACTTTTTCATCATCTTTAATCGTTCTTTTCCCACTTGCAGTCAATTAAGTGTCGCATATTATCACGCTCATTACTCTGGGTAAACCATATACAAAAAAAAAACAAGAAAAAAAATACTACAAAAGACAAAATACACAACACAATAAATGACAAAATACATGACAAACGACAAAATACACGATGCAATACATATGACCAAATAAACATCAAAATACACTAGAATATACAAAACTGAGGACAAAATACTCACAAAAATAAATGAAATGAAATGATCTGCATTTCTATAGTGCTTTCCAAGTCAATGACTTCCCAAAGCGCTTTACAGTGTGCTTCACATTTCCCAATAGCGGCCGTGATCTGTGCAGCCATGTAAGGCGCTAACCTGCTTATTGGAGGTATTGGGGGTTTAGTGTCTTACCCAAGGACACTTCGACATGTAACACGGACAAGCCGGGATTCGAACTGGGATCCCTTAATCCTAAAATGATCGCTCTACCTCCTGAGCTACTGCCGCCCCAAAAAGGACAAAACACACGAGAAAATACTCAACAAATGACTAAATACACAACAAACAACAAAATAAACAAGATAAATACAAAATAAAGTAAAAAAATATACCACAAAATAGACAAGAAAACAAACAACTAATGACAATATACATGACACGCGACAAAATACACAAAAAAACCCCAAAGTAAACACAAAAAACAAACGCCATAATATACAAGATACATAACAAACAACAAAATACTTGACAAACTCCTTTTCCTCAAATTTTCCTCCTCCCTCCATCTCACCGTACCCACAGCCCGTCTCAGCTCCATAGGGAGCAGAGCTTTCAGCTGCTCTGGCCCCCATCTCTGGAACTCGTTCCCACATGACATCTGAAATCCCTCTACCTTGTCCATTTTAAAATCTGGACACAAAACCATCTCTTCCGACCCCTACTTATCTACCTCCCATGCCCCCTCTTTTTGTTTAAACTGTATTCTGTTTTTATTTGTGTGTTTATTGCTAGTTTGTTTTATTCTAGCTTTATTGTAGTTTTATATTCTGTGTACAGCAACCTTGGGTGTCCTGAAAGGCACCTTGAAATAAAATGTATTATTATAAAATAATGACAAAATACACGACAAACGGAAAAACAATGGACAAAAACCATGACAAAATAAATACTAAAAGAAATACTTGACAAAATAGTCGACAAAATGCATAAATAAATTGCATTTAAGTCATATATTTGTGTACTACGTGATTTATTTATGTGTTCAATTATTCATATGGCATATATTTGTAGGATTGTATTTATTTATACCTTTCTTTTTACATACGGCAGGATTGGTCCGCCAGATCAATAAAACGCAAAGAAATCATGCTAGTTATAAACCAAATTTTCTAGAAAATCAAAATGATCCTATTTTCAGAACCGATTTGCACTCTACTTAGGTGTTCTTAGGGGGCTTCCTAGGGTGGTGACCCCTGTTTTCAGGGAAGAAACTCAGTATTGGCGTTACAGGACTTTTGTTTGGCTACGCAATAAAATGCAGCAGTCTTATGTAATTCATTACAAATTGTAATTCAATCTGAGAGAAGCTTTGTTACCTGAAGTAGAGACACATCTTGTCTCATCTCATTAGCCGCACCGCTTATCCTCAGTAGGGTCGCGGGGGTGCTGGAGCCCATCCCAGCAATCATCGGGCAGTAGGCAGGGGACACCCTGAACTGGTTGCCAGCCAATCGCAGGGCACACGGGGACAGACAACTCACTTGCTCATTCACACCTAGGGATAATTTGGACCGGCCAATTCACCTGAAATGCATGTTTTTGGAATGTGGGAGGAAACCGGAGTGCCCGGAGGAAACCCACGCAAGCACGGGGAGAACATACAAACTCCGCACAGGAAGTCTGGAGCTGGATTTGAACCCACGCAGGAGGTTCCCATGACATGAACTGTGCCGCACACGCTCTAACCACTGCGCCGCCGTGCTGCCCCGTAGAGACACATTTTAAATGTAAATGCACCAATCCGTTCCATGCCCTGCAAAAGTACAGTGTATTTTTTTAACTAAATATCCAAAGAGCACCAGAACATGAAAAAAATAGATGTTAAAATTAGATTACCGCTCAATCAACAAAACGAGAGGCACATCAATAAAAAAATAAAAAATAAATAAACAATGAAGGAAATACTAAAAATACTCATTAGCCTTTTTGCCGCGCGTTTATTGAAAAACGGATCCAATGACGTCTGCTTTTGACAATCCGTCGGAAATGTGCGAGTCAGAGGAAGCGATAGCCCGACTTGTCAACACTTTTTCCGGGTGATTCCTTTCCGCATTTTCCGAAACTTAATAGAATTTTGCTAAAATGCCTTCAACCCCTCCTCCTCCTCGTCTCTAAACTTTGAACTATGACGATGACACGAAGAGCATACTGGGATAATGCATGCGCAGCAGGTTGCCAAGCAGATTTAGATTTGAAGCGATAGCCAGTTTGTTAACGTTACGAAAACTCTGCAAGCGGCGATTAGCAGCGCGTACAGTACTGTATTTTTGACTTTGTATCCTGAAACGCCTTTGTAACAAGAGGCAGTATTTTCCCGTTCAGGTACTTCGTAACTTGAAACCTTCGTATGTAGACATTCGGAAGTAGAGATACCACTGTAGTTGAAAATAACAAGCAGAGTGTGGGCGGGGCTTGACAGATATCATTTTCAGATGGCCACCGAAACGTGGGCTCATATTCTGCCTCTAAGGACGCGTCGTGTCTTCTCGTCCGTCATGGCCACCCGCACTTGAACCACAAGACAAGAATCTGTGGCAGTTAGGTCACTTTCTGCTTTGTTTTGTCACTTGTTGACAGGAAATGAGCATCTGGTTCCGCTTTACTGGATCCTCAAGAGGTTTCGGGTGCAGTACCCCTGAGGAAACTTTTGACCAATAAGACCGATCAAAGTGTTTGACTTCACAACAAAATGAAATACTGTTGAGGGATGAGAAAATAAAAAATGTACTCTTTGATGCCTTGCAAATGCAGCGTTAACTTTGCTGATGAGCAAAACAACCAAACTATCTGAAGACCATCAGCCTGGAATTGATGCTTAGTAGCACCTTTATGACTGTATGTAAGTTATATAGTAAATCAAGATTTGGTTGTAGGGGCTCCATTTCCTGTGGTGTGTCTTGGGGAAGTACAGCCTCGTGGCGCCCATCCCTCTCCAGGCCAACATAGAGGACTGTCACGACCAGAACAGAAGTACGACCCAGATGCGTAACGTCACTCACAAGTTTGTTGAAATATAGAAGAAAGGCAGAGCCAGCGATCCGGTGTTCGATGGACGCAGGAAGCAAGCCGCTCATCGGATCGGATCATGTTTCGAATGCGGAAGTGGATCTTCCGGTACAAGAGATCGTAGCGTAGTTAGACGGAAAAACAAGTCGTTAGCCGGGACAGGAGATCAAAACGTGGTCGGGGTCAAAAAACAGGTCGTAGCAGAAGACAAATGGGGAAATCAGGAACGGAGTAGTGGAAAACGGGTGACAAAAAGGGACTGACGGGAGTCAGAGTCAAAAATGCTTGCCTTGTGAAAACAGAGGTTCGCTGATGGACTGACAACAGGTGAGTGAAAGGACTGGGCTTAAGCAGGATGGGGAACCAGCAGCAGCTGGAGACAAACGAGCGGGCACAGGTGAGTGTAATGAGTAATCATGACAGGAACTTTTTTGAACCAAAGAGCCATAGTGGCAAAATATTTAGATTTTTTTGAGAGAGCGAGCCATACCATATATACAAACTCGCTCTCAAGATAAAAGCTAATTTCTTTATAACCTTTAACAACCTTCAATTAATTAAATTAATTAAATACTTTGCATGTCCCTAAACTGCATTTGAAAAGTAAGATAAAACTGATAGGCACAGAGTACGGTAATTAAAATATAAAGGCTCTTTGAACTCAGTTGGGCATTGTTAACACATACTTGATTAAAAAAAAAAGCTCTACTTTCAAATTTAATAGGTCACCTTAAACGACGCACCCCAGTGTGTAATATTTTGTTCCTCCTAGAGGACAAAAAAACCCTTCAGTAAAATAGAAATAAAAAATGCATTCATTTGAATATTGGGCAAAAATATGTGAACTATCATACCTATGTGTTTTTTTTATAAGTATGCAGAGGTTGAGAAATTTGTATTTCTTTTAGCGGAATCCATGCCTACTAGTCACCGCCATGTTTGTCTGTTATCTTGCTGTTAAGCTGTTTTCATTTGGAACTGGTCTTCTTTGGCATGAGAAAAAGAGTTCCATCTGGTGGTCAAATATCACAAAAGTCAAGTCAAGTCATGTTTATTTCTATATCCCTTGAATCACAAAGAGTCTTGAAGGGCTGCACAGACCACAGATTATTGCAAACCACAGACTATTATTACACCATCTCCTGATCTAAAACCTACATGAGGGCAAGGAAAAACTCAAAAACCTCAAAATGAGGAAAATGATGAAACCTTGAGAAGGGACCGCATATGAGGTACAGTAATCCCCCTTCTGGGATGACCTGGCTGCAATGGATGTTGCAATAACAAATAATACACAGATATTGTCAACATAAAATATAGGTTATTTATATGCAATAGAATAGAAGTCTATGTTAAGCTTGGATTTAAACATTTCTACTGAGGTTGCAGATCGGATCTCATGAGGAAGAGCATTCCACAGCACCGGGGCCCGAATGGAGAACGCTCTCGAACCAGCGATTCTTCTTGGCTCTTGGGATCACTACTAAACCAGCAATGTACCTTTAATGGCCTGGAGAAGGATGTGCACCGCCATGCTGTACCCTCCCAAGACACACCAGAGGAAATGGTTTCCCTACGACACTAGTGATAAGGGATCTACCCACACACCACCTTTAAAAAAGGGGGGTGGGGGATAGGTCGAACATAAAAAGAACAGACAAACAGATCAATTAAATAAATTGAGACAAATATAAGAAAAAGAGGAAAAAGGAAGAAAAAGAAATAACAAAAATTGTTGTTTGTTTTATTTTGAAATTGTTTTTTTTTTATCCTGGTCGTCACTAAACGAAAGCAGACATCGCCTTCTATAATATTCTCATTTTTTGTATCGCTAGCCAGCCAAGCTTACCTGTAAATAAAAATCCTTTTTAATTTGTTTGTTTATTTATTTACATTCACTTTTGGGGGAATATTTATGTGTTCGTTTGGTTATCTTATTCTGAAATTACGGTCCCCTCCCCCCCCCCCCCCCCCACACTCGTCCTCACAACGCGGAAGCAGGCGGGGTGGCAGGCAGGTGGCACGACCAAGGAAGAAAAAAAAACCCTGCATAGATTAAAAAAGGAAAAAAGGTTAAAAAAATCCACGCGACTCCGAAACAAAGTGACACGTCATCGGCGAAGGAGGCGATAAAAGTGCGAAAGGGATCGCGGGCGGTGGTTTGGGCATCATGGCGCTCATCCCGTCGCAGGTCCTCCGCGTTGCCATCCTGTTATCTTATTTCTCCATCCTGTGTCACTACAAAGCTCTCGACATGCCGGCGCATCAGACTTACGGGGGAAGCTGGAAGTTCCTCACTTTCATCGACCTGGTGAGCTTCTTCTCGGTTTATCATCCGGTTAGCTTAGCTCCGCACTCAATCAAAGGTGTGTTTGTTTTGTCTTTACGAGTCGGCAGAGTTGATTGGGATGCAACCGGGGGGCGGGGTGTGTCTTTCTCAAAATCTAGAAAGCGGTTTAAATCGGGAATTGCTCTGGAATAAATCGGGGGACACAGATTCCCTGCCCCTCGGTTGTTACCGTACAGGCTAACTGACAGTTTTTAGCACACGCGTCGAACCCTCAAGATCAGGGGTCTGGAACCTTTTTGCGACCAAACAGGCATAAAAGGAAAATATTTTGAGTTTTGATTTTTAGTTTATTTTTGAGTGAGCGAATCATACCATATTTTTAAAACAAAATAAAAAAAAAGCTCTCCAGAAAAATAGCTAAATTTCAGTGCATTTTATTTTACTGGTTGACGTTTGGTGATTTGATCAAATTCATAAAACGATGATGCCAGAGCTTGTGTGACATATGAACAATATACGTCTTTAAACTTGTCTCCCTCCCGTTGTTACTTAAGATTCTTGAGGCTCATTTTGACCCTCAAGTCAAGTCACATTTATTTATATAGCCCTTAATCACAAGTCTCAAAGGACTGCACAGGATTACAATTACACCATTACCTGATCTTAAACCAACATGCGGGCAAGGAAAAACTCAAAACCGCAGCGTGAGGAAAAGAGAACCTTGAGAAGTGGCCTCACAAGGGGTAATCCCCCTTCCAGGACGACTGGGTAAACCGTCTTTTTAAAAAAATGATAAATAATGGTTTCATAACAAGGTGTAAGCAGTTCTTTTGTAAATTAGCATAAATTAATGCAAACGAATAGTTTAAGCATTTTTTCCCTATAAGCGCAGTGGGTATGTGCGAGAGTGGGCGTGTGCAAGAGAAAGCTGTGCATTGCGTTTTTTAGGGTGTTTACAGTTTGTTCTGTGGTTCTCAAAAGTGTCTCAACAGTGAACACATATTGTTTAATGAGCTTCTATATAAGGGATTATTTAGCGACGTACAGCATAAACGAGGTATGCTAGTGTAACGCCTTGACTTTAAACTGTAGTTGAGACCTTCATCTACTGGACCAAACATTTCTGAGGTTTGTATATGCTCTGCGTGTATAATCATAGGAGAAACAGAGAAGACTGAAATGGGACACTTTTTGTCTCCTAGCCAGATGTACTCAAAATGAAGCCATAGCTGACTCTTGAGCCATAGATTTCTAACCCCTACTCTGGATGTCTAAGAGTCTAAAAATAAGTCAAAACAGTTCTTTGACCAAAGACTACCCACAATGCTCAGCGCCATTGTACAGAAGTGTGCCTACATCAATGCTAATGATTGCAATTGATAAATAAATTATCCCCAAAAAATTCCAAGAGGATTGGGTTATTTTAATATATTTAGTCGGTAATAGGGCTGCAACAATTGGTCGACACTGCCGACGCAAATCGATGATAGAACTAGTCGACAATGAATTCCATTGTCAACTATTGTCGCCAGACACGTTTTTCCAACAGAGTGAGGCATCTCTAATTGAATATAATCCCTCTTCAGAGTAACACATGCACAATAGTGTCTGGAGCGATAACATAAACACCAAATCTCCAGCAAAATGACTCTTCCATTATCATAAAGGCTAAACAAGTAAATAGATAGGGACAATCGATGCCACATTTTTTCAGAAGTGGCAATGTGGAATGCAGCAACATTTAGTGGGCAAATGATACACACTGTCCCTTTAACTTTCATATTAAGGCAGGGGCCTCAAACTATCATCCGTGAGTTTGAGACCCCTGCCAAAGGTATTCTGGTCACTTGTTGCTAAATATTTTAAGTGTCAACAACAATTTTGACAATATCAGTGTTAATTTTACCTCTGAAAAGTGATGAGTCCCGCTAAAAAATATATGGGTCCCAACAGAGATCTATGGGTCCCCAAAATTTTGTGTTAAGGAGGTTGAAATTGTAAATCGGCGACAAATATATGATGTGAATTTATATATTCATTCAGTTTTAATCATCACAGTTTATTGGTAATACAAATCGGTTATCACTTCAAGATTTTTCAGTTCACAACAATATTGTACATTATACAAAATATTGCTGAAATAATTATATTAATCTATATTTTCATTTAGTTTTAGTCATCACAGTTAATTGGTAATACAAAGCAATTATAGCTTCAGATTTTTCAGTTCACAAAAATATTGTACATTATACAAAATAATATTGCTGAAATATTAGTCTATATATTCATGCACTTTTAATCATCACAGTTAATTGGTAATACAAAGCAGTTATCACTTCAGATTTTTTAGTTCATATATTCTTTTTGGTTTGCCGTCCCGCCACAGTTGTAATGCCTTCTCAAGGTCCAATCCATTACCAACCTCCTCATAGCTTCACCAGGAATATAATTTAGTCCCTTTTGGCAGAAAAGTCCTTTTCTTGCTAGGAGTATTCTTTTTTTATTATCTTTCGTCGAATCGTTCGCTTCAACACACGTGTTTTCCTTGCCTCCGCGATCTTCAGAAGAATTTCTCTGCCGTTTTTTCGTGCCGGAATTATTGCCGTTGTTATTCTTTTTTTATTATCTTTCGTCGAATCGTTCGCTTCAACACACGTGTTTTCCTTGCCTCTGCGATCTTCAGAAGAATTTCTCTGCCGTTTTTTCGTGCCGGAATTATTGCCGTTGTTATCACTTTCTCCATTATGTTTCGACTTATTACTGACACTGAAGAAATGACCAATTTTGTGTTGATTTTCACCTAATACTGTCTTGCTCAACATGAATAAGGTTTATTATAAAAAAAAAATCAAAAATTGAGTAGCTTGGACGTTCACTGTAGAAGGAAAAAATACATGCAAATATAATTAAGTAGAATAATACGTTCTCTCATTCAAATTATGAATTCATTTTCTCTCATCTCATTATCCGTACCGCTTATCCTCATTAGGGTCGCGGGGGGGCTGGAGCCCATCCCAGCCATCTCCGGGCAATGGGCAGGGGACACCCTGAACTGGTTGCCAGCCAATCGCAGGGCACACAGGGACAGACAACGCATTCGCTCATTCACACCTAGGGACAATTTGGACCGGCCAATCCACCTGAAATGCATGTTTTTTTTGGAACGTGGGAGGAAACCGGAGTGCCCGGAGGAAACCCACGCAAGCACGGGGAGAACATACAAACTCCGCACAGGAAGTCTGGAGCTGGATTTGAACCCACGACAGGTTCCCATGACATGAACTGTGCCGCACAAGCGCTAACCACTGCGCCGCCGTGCTGCCATTAATTCATTTTGTGCATTAAATTATTTTGGGTAATATACTGATTAAAGGGATAACCACAAACCTGTCTTTTTTCATTTTCTCCTTTTATATTTTTTCTTAACTTCTCTATACAACATAATAATTCGTAATATAATGCATCAAAGCAAGTGAGCCGTTTGAGAGCCGGCTCTCTTTAATGAGTTGAGCCGAAAAAGCCGGTTCTCTAAAAACAGACGGACTTTCACTACACAACTCAAATAGGTTTGACTTGATTGATTTGCCGTTTCGTGATGTATTCCGGATGGTACCCATAATTGACAAATTTGCTTTTTTTCCGTACAGATTTTTTTGTACGTGGTAAAAGTCTTAAAATGCATAATAAACGTACTTTGTACGGCAAAAACGTACAGGTTGACAAGTGCGCATACTTAACCTTCACTCAACGACAGGCACCACAACAATGACGTGATCTTGAAGCAACGAGATCTCGTTTGCCGAGATCGACGTGCAGACGAAAACTCGAACCGCGAGACCAAAACAACAATGGCCGATCTGCCTGACGAAAAGTTTGGAGTGCGGTAAATCTTTGATAAAAAAAAGGTAATCGGGTAATAATGACAATTTTGTGTCAAAAAAGTTGCGTCCCGGGGACGCACGTTAATTTGAGACGATGCGTCCCCAGCAAAAATGATGCGTCTAGGACGCAGGGATGCGGGCAAACTAGAGCACTGCAATATTCAATTAAACTCCTAACTTCCTTCATTCGCTATAACACTCTCAGACAATTTCAAATTATTGATTTTTGTAAGAGTAAAAAAACGAATGTATTCGCTCAATTAGTGAGCTATATAAATAAGGATCAGCAAGTACCGATCCCAGGTATTGTGCCGAAACCAGACCCTTTTATGGTATCAGTACTTGCTATGGTAGCGCTGCCTTTTAGTGGCTATTCAATAATCAGGAACTTGAAATTAAAACAATTGTAAATTGCCAATAAATATTAACTATAGGGTTTCCAATAAACACCCGAGTAGCCCACGGACAGGTTCTGAAAATAGCTTACCAGTGATGGGTCATTGCGATTTTCCAGTAAATTTGATTTCTAACTGACATGATGTTATAGTGGTCTTATCATTTCGACCTGTAATAAGAGCCTTAAATATGCCACAAATGCAAACGTCATTGCCACAAAGTTTGTTTACCAAGAAAAATATGAAAGACACAAGTGATGCAATGCATATTGTGATGTAAGATCTAGTATCAGTATTGTCACACGATGCCCGTAAATGCCAAGATCCTGCTAATCTCTGAACAGCCGGATGACTCTTTCCGATGAAAAACAACTGCGACCTGATGATGAAGGTGCTGTATTTGAGTCAGATCAGGAGGCTCTGGGTATCCATGGAAACCAGTACTGTTTCATGTTTGGAAGCATATACCTGCCCCCAAAAAAACTGCCTGGAGAGGGATGGGCACCACCAGGCTGTACTTGCTCAAGACACACAATGGTGCCCCTATGACCCAGGTGGTCAAGGGATCCATGAAACGTGAACCCAAAACATGAGTCATGTTTATTTGTATAGCCCTTAATTACAAGAAGTCTCAAAGGGCTGTACAGACTGTTATTACACAATCCTTGGATCTAAAATTTACACAAAAGAAAGGATGAACTTAAAACCCCCAGCATGAGGAAATGAAGAAACCTTGAGGTTATCCCCCTTCCAGGATGACCAGGCTGCACTGGATGTTGCAAGGGCAGTAACAGGCAATACACAGACATAAACATGAAATATAGATAACAATATGTGCGGTTGTCATCTTCTTGAGGTCAACATCATTCATAATCTATAGAGTATAAGTGTGTTTTAAGCCTAAATTTAAACTATTCTACTGAGGTTGCAGATCGAATTTCAGAGGGCAGAGCATTCCACAGCGAACCTGCGGATTTCTTCTTGATTCTTGGGATCACCAGTAGACCAGCATTTCCTGAGCAAAGGCTCCACGCAGGAACATGTGGTCATTGATGTCAATATCACATTTTTATACAATACTACAAAAATAGCTACTGGAAAGTAGAGAAACAAAATAGTTTTTTTTAAAACATGGCAACATAATGCTGATCCCACATTAAAGTATAGAAGAAGGTGGGGAATAGAAATTAACTGGAACGGTTGTCCACACAAAATTGCATAGCAATCCAAGCATTTAGTCAGATTTTCTTTTTAAAAAAAAAAAAAAGAAAGAAAATTCTGGCAGGGTATGCACACTTTTTAGCACAACTCTGACTGATATTCAATTGGATTTGCCACAAACACATCCTTTTCTCAACAGGCTGTGAACACAATGCGTGCCCTCACACAAAAGCACAAAATGTCCATTGTTATCTTCGCTTGGAGGACTGGATTTCATTGAATTTGTCCACTTGTCGTCATTGAATGATTCTCAATTTTTAGCAAACATTGTAGTGGTTATTTTAATTGTATTTTTTCCCTGTTGTGTCATATCTTTCTCATGAGGTCTTTTTGGTTATGTGATTGTTTCCAGCGGCAGCCTGGAAACACAACAGAAAACATAGAGAAAAGTTAGAAAAGATGTCGTTTGTAGCGAAAATGGGTGGTAAGTAAATTATTCTGACAATTTATTAACCAATTAGGTCAAGAAAACGGATGAAAAACCTTGTTGAGTTATTCTAAAGGGCAGCTACACACACTTTAGGAGAATTCTTTTTACTGTTTTTGATAGTTCAATATATTTTAATCAAGACACACACACTCTTGGATTTATGGACTTTTCTTTTACTAATCATCTACTGAAGAAGCTTGAATAGAACACAAAACGACAATAATAAAATAAAACAAAGACAACAAGAAGTTGAGAACTTAAACTGGCACCATTTAGATAGACAACATTGGCTGGATAATTACGTTATTGTATTTTGATAGAGTTCCCCATTTTACTTCACACCAATACCTAGCAACAACAAGATGTTCTGTGGAGTTCTGCGTCGATAATGATAAAGGGCGCAGTCTTAATGCGATGAGGAATCCTAGAGGGCTCGAGAGCCAGTTGGGACGAGGACCACAGGTTGCAGACTGTTGAAGGAGAGGTTGACTGCTGGTGGCTAGAGGCTTTTCTGAGCTCGCTGGCTTTGTCCCACTGGATTGGCCGCTAGCTTTATCAAGCTTGGCTGCCGACCTGGCAAGGCTCGTCGGCTGCCTGTTGGGCTGAGACCTGAAAGTTAAAGGGACAGTTTATAATTTGCCCACTAAATGTCGCTGCAACCCGCCGTGCCACTTCTGGATGAATGTGGTATTGATTGTCCCTACCTATTAACTTGTCCGGCCTCGCCTTAATCTGAAAGTTATAGTGTGTATTTTTTTTCTCACTATATGTCGCTGTAGTCTGTCGGGCCACGGAAAACGACTGCTTTAAGCTAAACGCACAACAGAAGAAAACACAATACGGAGACCCAAATTGATCACGCAGCCCTTTACTATTGAAAAGAAGAGGAATAGGGAAATAAAAAACGGGGTTCCTAAAAGTCTTAAAAGGCATTGAATTCATTATACTAAAAATAAATACTTAATTGGCATAAAAATGTTTTAAATCCTATTTTTGAAAGTCTTAAAAACATGGACACGTTTAAAAGGTAATTATGGGAGAAAAGGGGTGCTTTTTGCTCACCTTCTGTCTCAGAGGTTCTAATTCATGCATTTATTATTTCTCGGTTTGATTACTGTAATGTATTGCTTTTTGGCCTCCCTTGTCTCACTTTTGTTTGCACTACACATTACAGCGACAACTAGTGAACAAATATAAAACACTGTCTCTGTAAGAACCGCGGAATGTTTTTATCAGCCCAAATGTAACTCTATGGTTAAAGGTGGTGTACGTAATGTCAAAATATTGTACTTGCTGATGCTGTCTTCTGGATTAAATCTTTAATGCAGGTCCTTTTGATGCACGTGCAAGTATGTACAATTTTTAGATGTGCTCAAATAAACCTTCTTTTTCATCTTTTTGTGGGTTTCGGTTGGCATTTGGATTGTATTTTAAACAGTCCTCTTCTTGTCACGATTTTCATCCTAGAGTTAAAGAAAACCGCGACCACACGCGCGATATCATCGTAAGCACAAGCATGAAATCACTCCCTCCCTTTCCTGCTCCCCAATGTGTTGCGAGTCCAGAACCACTTTGATAAAAGTAAGATAAAAGCAGATAGGTGCTGTGAAAAATTATAAAGGTTTTTTGAACCTAGAACACATGCTTAATAGAAAAAATATCCTACTTTCAACTCTTTAAGGCTACCTCAATTGACGCACCCCACTTTTAAGTAATTGGTTGAGTTATTTGGTGAATATATATTTTTAAACAATTGATGCATTTGATAAGTTAAAAAAAATCTTCACACGGGCGGGGTTTTAATACAAACAACTCTGAATAATTTAATTAGATTTTGTAACTGTTCTGATTACTAATTAATGAAAAATGTTTTTCTTAGGTACATAAAAGCTCATTAAAATCTAAAATTATGCAGAGGTTAGTTTTTGTTAAATACTACTATAGCGCGACCGAACGGCACCCGCGGTGCGGCGCAAATAAAAACCCTGTCGTGAATTTGTCTCCGATCGTCCCGGGCGGACGTAAAATCGCCCAGCTGTATGACTCTTAGCGGTGTCACTCGGCTCGTGCGTCAATGAAGAACGCAGCAAGCTGCGAGAACTAATGTGATTTGCAGCTGCGATTGGCTGGCAACCAGTTCAGGGTGTCCCCTGCCCTCTGCCCGGAGATGGCTGGGATGGGCTCCAGCCCCCCCCCCCGCGACCCTAATAAGAATAGGCGGAGCAGCCAATGAGATGAGATTTATTTATTTATTTATATATTTTTTGAAGGGTCGTTGCTACTTTGCAGATTTTCACTTTTTGCGGGTGGCTTTGTTCCCCATTAACCGGGTCTAAAAATAATAATAATATTAAAAAATACTAATAATATTTTATTTTATTTTATTTTTTTTTGAAGGTGCGCCGCTACTTCGCGGATTTTCACTTATCGCGGGTGGTTTTGGTCCCCATTAACCGCGATAACCGAGGTCTTACTGTATGCAAATTGGAAACCGTCTGAAATGTCCACACAATGTCCATGTTAAGTCAATTTAAAGTAAATATTGGTGTTTGTAGATATTTGTAATCTTGTCTTATTTTCCTGCAGGTGATCCAGGCGGTGTTTTTCGCCGTGTGCGTTCTGATTGACGTTTCTAGCCTGCTGACCAAAGCGGGCGAAAACCGGGAACAGGAGAGGCAACTCCGGAAGCTGATTGGTCTTCGGGACTGGATGATGGCCGTCTTGGCGTTCCCAGTCGGAGCGGTGAGTGCATCCATGTCGAAACTCCCTACATTCAAGTTTTTCTCGTTCCAAAACACTTTGAAACAAGCTTACTTGTTTTCAGTTTGTAGTGTTCACCTTTTGGAGTCTGTACTTGTATGACAGAGAACTGGTCTACCCCAAACTTCTGGACAACTTCATCCCCCAATGGCTCAACCATGGCATGGTAAGGTTACTAGAGTTCAGAGGGTCTCATTTATCTTTTAAGCTCCGCGCACACCTAGCGCTAGAGGTAAGATGGGTCCTAAATAATCTAGCCCAGCCCAACCTGGCGTGCGGGTATATAAGCACAAACCCGGCCTAACCCGACCAATTAGCTTGATTTGAAGTTCAGAGTGTGAAGTCTATAAATATATAAACCCATTGCTGACCAAAGTATTCAGGCAAAGGCATAAAAATTAGAGTTTAACTACTGCGCATGTAGGAGATCGGCCCGCCAGCCATCTTGTTCGGCTGCCCGGGCCTCTCTGACCACATCCGGTTCAGTAGGCGTATTTATTGAAAGGCCACGCATGCGCAGTGAATAGAATGGAGTCGCGCATGCATATTACATTACATACAATAGAAAAAAACGTGGATCTTTTAAATGTGACTGTGTGTGTGTGTGTGAATGATTACTTGTGTATTAAAAATAGAAAAACAGGTTAAACAAGTTAATTTCATAGCATAGGAGTCTGAGAAATGCACAATAGCTAATAGTAGCTTACTTTACACCTGTGCTATTTCGGCAACGAAGTGCATTTCGGCGCCGGAATGCGCGCTTTGAGTTGACTTCGAGCCGAGTCCTCAAATCAAGTGTGCACTTCAAAGTGCAGCGAAATAAAACGGAACAAAATGGCACTAAAAAGAAAATGATATCCTGCAGATTACAAGCTGCAAATAGTGAAATATTTGCCCGAAAAGCAGAAAGTTTGTAAAGTTTGGAAGCTATTACCTAGAAGCGGAAATGACATCTGATGTAAGCCACATAGAGGTGGAAAGAGGAAATGGTGCATCTTTTACCGTGACACTGAGAATGTAATTTTCTTTCGATTTAGTGATTTGGAGTTTGACTGATAGTTCGGTTAGCTTGTTCTTTATGATGGAATTATCTGAATAATAGAACTTTGGCGCCCATGTGCGCATTTTGGCGCTGAACTTCAGCCCTAAAGTGTGTTACTCAGGTATAAAGTACTGTTACTTGAGAAAAATATTACTCGTGCAGATGTAAAAAGCAGTCATCAAATAATTACTTGAATAAAAAGTAAGTGCATAATGATCATCCACGAAGAAAAAAAAGAAGCCCGGCCCGGCCTGACTTAACGATTGACATTTTAAGCCCGAACCTGGCCTTTATCGACCGGGTTAGGGCCCGGGACCAAGATCTTACCTCTACCTAGCGCCAACCACGTGCGATGTCACTGGCGATCGTCATTTTATTTCTGGCGTCAGGTGTGCGCGGGCACTTTTTGGTGCAAGACGGCATGGCGCGGAATATCAACCATGTTTAATATTTCTGCCAAATTCTTCAAGTGTGCGGGATAGCGGGCAAAACCGTGACTTGACGCATGCGATCTATTTTCAAAAGACTGCACTGACGTATGTGACCGGAGTTTACTTCTGTCCTCGAGGAAACAAATGTTCTGTTGAAGATATGGGAATTCCGACTATTGTTTAATCCATATATCACCATTTATCATGTATTATTGCACGGTTCTTGAAGTCTTAAAAGGCATTGATTTCATGATTCTAAAAATAAGGCCTTAATTGGCATTAAAATCCCTCAATTGTCTTATAAATGTGAATACGTTAATCAGATTTATATTTGTTGGAACTTAAAAACTTCAGAAACATTTATCGATTGTCTTTTTTAATAATTCCCCGATTTACTTACGTGGCAATATGGCGTGACCACAATAATGGAACTATCAAAACAGTGATTTGGTTTCAGTCGGGCCTTTCAGAGCAGATTCAGCAGTCTTGGGTCTACCCACAATACACATAGCAACTTCAGACAGAGATGTTAATTTTGGACCATGGCAAAGTGTCCATTTAATGAGAAGTGGCTGTCCAAAGAATTTTTTTCACCATGGCTAAAAGCTGTGCCAGGTCATGTGTACAGGCCACAAATTATTGTTTGATTCAACTGTGTTTTTTTTTCAACTCGGTCTTAAATTTGATTTCAAAAGGCATTAAAAAAGGTCTTAAAAAGCCTTTAATTCAACTTGCCTTAAGCTGTAGAAACCCTGTATTGTGAATTACTTAAAAGGTGGGGAAAGTAAGGCAAAATCACATGTAATGGTTAAGACTGAAAAACAGGAAACATAAAATATACATAACTCTTCAAAGAAAAGATAAAATAAAAAAACATTTTACCCCTTTTATACTTGACAATTTAAAGTCAACAGCATGGAATCCTTGAAAAAATGCATTTGACCTAATCACAAGAGAAAAATAGTGCCTGGAAGAGAACCAGCTCTTGATTAGTAGGTAGTCTGCTCCTGTTGTCCACTTTGAAGAGCTAGCATAGAGTCGTTTCATTCGTGTACGACAAGAGTCGCTTGCTGCTGCATTCACCATTTTGCCTTTTCTTTTGGAATAGTCTGTAGTTTGCAATCGTCTGTGGTCCGTGCAGCCCTTTGAGACTCCTTGTGAATAAGGGCTATGCAAATTAACATGACTTGACATGAATAAATACTGTTTCTGTAATCGCTATCTAACTAAACAGTGGTCACGATTTTGAACAGTAATATGATACGCAAATACGTGACGTAAACAACTTGGAGGAGAGGGGAAAACCTGCACCGCTAAAAACGGCTTATGTAGTGTGCAGGGGCACGTCGCCTTTGGCATTCTGCTGCCAAAGGCGTCGGCGCCAAATTCCCCACACGGTTGGCGTCAGGTGTACGCTGTGGTTCAGACACACGGATGACACCACTCAATCACTAGCGCCTTCCATTGAAATCAAGAGCGAGAGACTGGTAGAGAGACGGAGCGTTTCGAAGGGAGACGGCCCTCTTTGTTCACTTCAAAGAACCGTCTCATAGTCGTTTCATTCGCAAATTATTTATATGCAGAGAAATCTTAGTTATTTTGACCAACTTTGCATCTACAGAGCCCTCTCGCTACTTTGCGCTTCAGTTATTGCTGGTTCACTCTTTTGCGGGGAACAAAGAAAATTGAATAAATAAAACAGAGGCTTTCCCCACCACCCAGGAACATTTCGGGCAGCCAAGATTCAAGCCGATTAGGCAGCAACCCCTTGACTTGAGATCTCTGATGCAGATTGGCCAATTTATATCATACAGTTTTTCAAACTGTACCGTGACTGTGCACCTGCTCTGCGTTTCTCCGCATCTCGCTGAGAAGAATTTCTGTTTCACGCCTCATGCCGCCTAAAAGATCAATCTGCCGAACCATTTGGTCTCTATCCTCCTTGTTATGCTCTTTTTTGGCAAGGCTTTGCGCCCCCCCAAAAAAAGATACATAACGGGTTTCAATTTGTACTGACTAAGTCGGCAAGTCCCTTAAATAAGAAGGATCTCTGTATGTAAGATGATTTGATTTTTTAATTATACAATAATGTTTTTATTGTTTGATCTTATTTAATGTAGCAAATTTAAAAAAATCTATTTGAGAACAGTGGAATTTTTGTCATCAAAGCTTTTCTTGTAGACAACCGGATTTGGCCCAACGTCACCAAGACCTTAGCTTCTGTGGCCCCCAAGTAAATTGAGTTTTAGACCTCTGGATTAAAACAATGACTTGGATGAATAAATTATGTTAATACGATGTTAACAACTCCCTGTTACTACAATCCAGGAACAAAGACATCACTACTCTCCAGAAAGTGATGTAATAGGGAAGCGGTTGCTACGGTGGTCTCGCCAAAAGCCCAAAACAATCAGATCACCACTGGCCTCTGCTTTTATGTGTTTTTTTTTCCCTGTGTGTCATCTCTCATGGCAGTAAATATTTAGCAGTATTCCATGGTATCGATGCTCAGTGTTTGGATTGGTTGCCTCGGCAAATGTGTGATTATTCCCATTGCTTAAGGGAGAGGCCGGGTGTTGTCAAACAGTAAAATAAAAGGAATTTTAATAAAAATTTGAATACTCAAAAGTGCTTAAATTTTAATGCTGTGTTTTCAAGGTCGGGAAAATGCTTGAAATTTGGGTGAAGTGCTAGAAAATGCTTGAAATTGTTACCATGGCTATGTTTCATGGCAGTCTGGCTATAGATCACGCATGAAATGAATAACATTAAAAAAAAAAAACTGTGTGAAAATGACGCCACCACGCTTGCTCTCGTGGTTTGTCGTTATGGCGTTGTCGTGTGAAGTGTCACCGCCCCCTACTGGTCTCACCCAAGAGGACAGAAAACCATTTTTTTTTCCGGCTCCCAAACGCTTCCTAAGATTGTTTTAATGATATACTATCCATCCATTATCCTCAGTAGGGTGGCGGGGTGCTGGAGCCCATCTTAGCTGTCTTTGGGCAGTGGGCAGGGGACACCCTGAACTGGTTGCCAGCCAGTCGCAGGGCACACAGGGACAAACAATTCGCTCGCTCATTCACACCTAGGGACAATTTGGACTGGCCAATTAACCTGACATTCATGTTTTTGGAATGTGGGAGGAAACCGGAGTGCCCGGAGTAAACTCATGCAAGCACGGGGAGAACATGCAAACTACACACTGGAAGGTTTGATCCCATGACCTCAGAACTGTGCCGCACATGCACTAACCACTGCGCCGCCGTGCTTCCCTAATTATATACTATTGATTATAAAAAGCATAATGCAGCTCAGTAGCCTAGATGGTAGTGTGCCCGCTTTGAGACTGGGAGGTCGCTGGTTCGCGCCTCGGCCGAGACATACCTAATTGGTATAATGGCGGCGCCCTCTGTTGGCTGCGGCTGCATCGACTCGCTACAACGGGTCAGGTGTATCGACATTTCGTTCTGTGTACATTGTTACAAAGAATGACAATAGAAAGGAAATTATTATTATTATTATTATTATTTGGTATTTAGTTATTTAATATGTATTGCAGGGGATATCTGAAAAACACATTAAATAAAAGTCTGAATATTTATAGATCTACCCCAAAAAATTGTAAGATACAAAAGGGTTTCAGCTTTTTACACGATTTAAAATGCAAAACAATGAAATGTAAAAATATCAAGTCTTCTGTGCTATAAATAAATTAAAAAATGTAAAGAAAATAACTTTACAATTCTATTTTAACATATTAAGACACAGATCCTCTAAAAAAAAAAACACCCCAAAATTATAAGTCAAACTATGTGAATCAAAAAGCAAAAGATCAGCAGTCTCTAAGCTTGATAGAATAAATGCAATCTGCTTCGGAGAAAACAATATCAATAAAATAATACAATTTTGGCTCATTTTTCTGTTTCATCTCATAAAGTACTTTCTTATTTCGTCTTCCGTATTAATCTCTATTATTACCCATTGCGTATAAAGTCCTTTCCGTGTTCGTAAACAAGTGTGACGTAGCCAAGCTGCGCCAGCATTGTTGAGGCAGAGTTCATATCAGTTTATAGCACCCTGTTGATACAAACATCTAGATTGTAGCTGAGAACAGCCCAAATAGCACTAAGTATGTGGATTTGTTCCTTTTAAGGTACTGAAAAGTGCTTGGATTTGAACTTGAAAACGTTGTACAAACCTTTTTTTTTTTTTTTCAAATCTTCAAATTTCCAGCAGAAAGTTAGAATTTTACGTGTGGATGTGGGTGGTTGTCACGCGTGACCCAGATAATCTCCTTAAAGTCTGCGGCAAAATGTCAACTTCAGAGCGTTGCGAAACGACGCTTCCGCACGGTTCGTGTAGAGTTCAAGACTATACTAAAGCAGTCGTGAGTTTCTCTAGTTTCGACAACATTTTCTTGAGAACATTCACACGGCCAAATCTAAAAAAACGGTTTTGTGGGGTTTCTAAATTATGATCCACAAGTACATTTTTATTAGAATAACTTAATAAGTCCCCTGGTTGTCCGCTTATGAAATTATTCTCTGAAAACATGGACTTTTTACCTCCAGGACCGTCCAGTGAATCTAAAATAAAAATGTTCACCTCAAAGCAAACGATAATTCCAACAGATTAAAAAAAATCTGACTAAAAGCATTGCTTCATTGTTGGATATTCATTTTTGTAATATGTCTGTTTCACCAAATTCCTGTTTACAAATAAAAAGATTAGAAAAAACTATGGACTGTTCTAATGTTTTTTTTTCTTCAAATAATATCAGCGGTAGGAGATTTTTAACAGTAACATAGAGCTCCCAAACATTGAACATTATATTTCAGAACGAATAAAGAGAATTTTTAGATTTTGAAAATGCTCGGTAGTAATTAAGAGCGGCATTTTCGAAAGTGGTTCTTAGATAACGTCACTTAAAAAGAAATGGCATATTAAATTTACTGTTATCGTAAGTGTCCTACAGATAGCACTAATGCACCATAAATTACGAAGGAATAATCTACATTGCCAATACAAAAATCAGCATTGATTTTTTTTGTTTGTTTTATTTTCGTAGTTTTCACAGAAATTGCGTGTTTTGAATTTGCCATAAACTGGCATTGTAAACTTTGGATAGGGGTCGTACAGGGGTTTGAAATACTTAAAAATGCTTGAATTTTAATGTGCTTTCAAGGATCGAAAAGTTCTGGATTTTAGGGTGAAGTGCTCGTAAATGCTTGAAATTTTTCCCATGTTTCTCAAAGTCTGCTTAAAAATGCCACTGCAACTGCTCTCTGATCGCTTCGCTTTGACATTGCATTTCTTCCCCCGTGATTAACTGACGCATTAGTTTGTACGGCATTGTCCTGTGGAGCATCATTGCCCCCTGCCAGACCTATACTGGGCACTATGAAATGTATATTAAAGGCCATGCAAAAAGTAAAGCTAGCGTCAATTGTAATGGGAAGAACTTCCCAAAATTGAAAATATAAGCTCCAAACTACTGTCATTTTTACCGAACACCCTGTAGCGAATACGGGTGGTAAATAAATTCTTCTTCTTGCTGGCCAAATTCAGACTGCCCTTGTGAGGTGAGACGTGTACCAGCTCTGGTTTCCGATCTCCTGGGAGGGGCGGACTCACTGTGGTGGACTTGTCACGACAACCTTTGATGCACAAATGCGAGCTAATGCCCCCCTGCCCAAGCTCACAGTCCACCATTATCAGATAACCTATCTATTTGATCTACTTAAAACACAGTATTCACTTCACATGTTTTGACATTGTTTGATCATTTTCTGTCATTGGAAAACATTGAATACTCTACAACCCACATTTGGAGAGATTTTTCTCAAAAACAAATATATTTGATATTTACTCAAAAAGAAAATCACATCTCTTGATAAATTTACACATAAGATTAAAAACCGCAAGGTATATTTTTGTAGCTCTGTAAAATACACGATTCACACAGGGTTTTATCTTTAAATCCTACTGGAGAAATTGGAAAATTGGCTTTGAAAGTCTTTAAAAAGTGCTTGAATTTGGCCATAAAAAAGGTGTATGAATCCGCAAACTCAAAATAGGTTCAACAAAAAAAAGCGCTTTTAAAAATGATTCAGGTTTAAAAAATAAGCTAATGAGAACAAAAGTTTATCAATAAGGAAATACTGAAAAACTTAAGCAGTACGTTTTCCCACATTAGCTTTAACATCCTGAGTTTGGAGGAGTTAATAGGGAACTAGGCATATATTATCACCATCTGTTTGGGCGTTTAATTGACCCTCAAATATTTTGTTTCTTTTATTAGCATTATTTTGCCAAGGCAAAGGCCCCGCAACCCACTTGAGGAAACACTGCTCTACACTGTATGAAGCAATTGTTCTAGTCGCAAATGTAATTTCGTTTTTGCCACGGGCCAATGAAGAATGATTGACAAGCGGCAAATATCACCCAGTCCTTAGATTGAATATAATGATCTACAAATTGTCCTTAAAGTCACCACCTCGTGAAAAAAAGCAGAAAATCTCAACTTGAGTGGCCTTTTTTTTAAAAAAATGTTCCCAATTTGGTTCAAGACCACAGGCTTGACCTGCACACATGTTTGATATCATGATGGGAGGCAAGGGTATCATTTAATCCCTCTTGAAGGGAGACGTCGGCCCTTTCTCCGGCCTGCTCTCCAGGATGCCGTGGCGATCTTGGAGGACTAGCTAAATATCTGCAGGGAGGGGGTCTTCTTTTGTTTGTGCGGAATGGCAAGCATGCTTTTTTGGGTCTTCTGAAATATCTGCAGCGTGACAGCTTTTGAGAAATGCTAAAATTGCTCGAGACGCAATTTGCCTGCTTCAGCGGTTACTTTTTGCAGAAATTCCTTTGCAAAAAAAGTGATCTTGACTCCCTTTCAGCACACCACCGTTCTGCCGTTCATCATCATCGAGATGCGCACCACCCGCCATCGCTACCCCAGCCGGTCGTGCGGCCTGGCGGCCGTCTGCTGTTTTGGTGTGGGCTACATCCTCTGGTATGTACTTTTCCATCTCCGGATTCGCACGGGTGTTTGAAATCCTTGAAAATGCTGGAGTTTTGATGTTGTGTTTTCAAGGTTTAAGAAGTGGTTGAATTTTGGGTAGTGCTGCAACAACAAATCGATAAAATAGATTAAAATCGATTATTAAAAGTGTTTGCAATTGATTTTCTGATGGCTTTGTTGTGCCGCGCAAATTATGAGCCACCAAGCACGTCATATCAATGCAAATAAGTGCATTAAATTTAGTTGAGAAATTAGTGTTAGTGCTACTTAGGCCCGGCAGAGGGTGCCCAAAAACTGTATTTATACTAGAATATTACAAAATTGAAAAAAATGAACAGAAAAGTAATGATGACATATTAAGTCAACACAAGGGGAAGATTCTTAAACCTATTATGGTAGGCATTTATAACCCCTTAATGTTATGACTGTTAAGAAGCAGTCGTGTCTTAACTATGTCACTAGTCACTGAAATATGCCATGCCACATATCATTGGAAAGTTTAAACTCTCGGGATTCATCACAAAAACTTTATGATCAGTCTGAAACAAGATACCCCAAAACTATAAAGTCAGGATACCTCACCAATAAGTCCCCTGGTTGTCCGCTTATGAAACGATTCTCTGAAAACATGGACTTTTTACCTCCAGGACCGTCCAGTGAATCTAAAATAAAAATATTCACCTCAAAACAAACGATAATTCCAACAGATTAAAAGAAATCCGACTAAAAGCATTGCTGCATTGTTGGAAATTCATTTTTGTAATGTCTGTTTCACCAAATTCCCGTTTACAAATAAAAAGATTAGAAAAATGATTTCCAGTATGGCTGTTAGCCTCTGACCTTTTGATTGACACCACTCTTGGTCAATTGCAAGGTCCACAGCCCACATTAGCCTATAAGGGACTTTATTGATAAAACAAACATCGCCCTCTTTAGCTCTAAATATCTTTAGCAAGTAGTAAATGATTCAAATGATGATTGTCACATGGGTTAGCCAATGAAATTCTAAAGTCCGCGCAAGTGTGCACAATCATTAAGTGTCTTTTGCATAAAGAACCTCAAACGTTTAAAACTCTTTCACAATTTCAAAAGAATTTGCCAAGGTAAAATACACATTTGCAAAGGTTTTATTGTTGTAAACTGGTCGTCTCCAAATGGTGTCTTTTGGAAACGCGTAGACCTAGCCTTCGAAACATGTGTAAAATACAATGTTGAGTTTTTCAGATTATGATCAAATTTGACAGGGTACCAGGTAAGGCTTCAAGCTCTTTTCTAGCTAAGATGTTTAGGCTGTCTTTATCTGCAGGCATTTGATTGCATAAAAAATTCACACAAGAATAAAAGTCTTCTATTTCTGTGTGTTCCAACTCCGATAACTCAATGTTAGTAGCACTCGCAGCGATTAATTCAGTTTGGGACAAACATCAGTGTGTTACCTTTTAAAAAGGTTAAAAAAAAAGCATTCAATTTACTTTCATTACGTCTTGGATTGGGATTTTAGGTGCATTTTACATGAAGTACGCAAACCAGAACTTGAAAAGTTTGGGAGCATTTTAACCTGGATACCGCAAATAAAAAGACCACGTGCAAAGTTTGCAAAGCAGACCTTGTGAATCGTGGCAGTACCTCGCTGAAGTACGAACATTTAAAGAGAACAGTCGGGCAGTTGAATGAAAAGGAGTCTCGCCTCGGTATGATTCAAGTAACATTCAAGCCAACGCGGCTGCAATAACATGCATTGTACATTCTTCAGCGTCAATTTTGCTATAAAAAAGAACAAACGTCAGTTGTGCAAACGTTAAAATTGACAAACGTAAGTTGTTGAGACCGTTTGATTTCAATTTTTTTGAGAATGGTTAACGTTCTTTTACAGACTTTGCAGTTGACCACTGAATGTTATTGTTTTGTTTACTGTTTTATTGATGCTAGTGGGCTTGTTCTGAGTTTACAGCAATAAAAATGTTGATTTGATTTTATTATTTATTTGATTGTCTCAAAAAATGGACAAAAGTTAATTAATGGATTTATGTCTCCTGATTGGTTTAAGATTTCCTATTTTTTTACAAATCCGCAGTATGTTCAATAAACATTTTTTAATTGTGCCCATTTTCTTGTTCTCTTGTTAGTAAGGGTGCTTAAAATCCTTGAAAATGCTTGTTGTGTTTTCAAGATTTGCAAACTGCTGCAGTTTTGGGTAAATTGCTTGTAAATGTTTGAAATAGTTTCCTTGTATCCCGAGAGTCGTGACTCGATAGAAAAATAAATAAATTCTGCTTGAAAATAACGCCAACATACTTGCTCTGGTGGCTTTGCTTTGCCATTGCATTTCTTCCCTCATGAAACCGCAGCTGGCATTAGTATGGGGTTTTCATGTGACGAGGACAGGTAAAAAGACCAAGATGTTTAAATTGACTTTTAAAGTGCTTAAAAAATGCTTGAATTTTGTCAATGAAATGTGTATGAACCCTGCACATAATTAAATCAACTTCATGCAAATTTAAGAAAATTAGTATTAATCAGATTTAACTTACTGTTTCAATAGTTGGTGATGAGTCAACTATTAAAATAGTCGTTAGTTGCATCCCTAATTTGTATGTTTTCTTGTGCATTTCACATGCTACAATGACAGTAAATTTACATCTTGTTCTGACCTTGTGTTTGTTTGTGCAGGACTTACTGGGTGCACCAGGTGACAGGCATGTGGGTGTACCCTGTCCTTGAACGCATCACGCCGGTTGCCCGCCTTGTCTTCTTCTCTGTGCTTATCGGCGTCATTTGCATTTTCTACCTGCTCGGGGAAATACTCAATGGTTACATTTGGTACCGGCCAAACACAGGTGTATACACACACACACACACACTCCCACACAAAGTACACGATATACCACGGGTCCCCAAACATTTTCTTTTGATTGCCACATAACGTATACCTACTCTGAAGAAGGGCTGGTTAGTCTGTAACAGAAAAAGTGTGATGTGGCGGGAGTCCCTCAAATGTAAAAACTTCCAGAAAGGCACAATCAAATTACCCTTCCGGTATCTTCAGAGAACAAAAGTCAGAAAATAAATAATACTATTTATGAAATAAATAATGACCAAACAACCCCTCTTTGGGTTTCTCACAGAAAAAAGTACAAGGAATATAAGTTTTCTGTTGCGCCATATTTTTCAGAGCACTGAACCACCATAACTTGCAAAAAGGCAGTAGATTTTATCTCATGATCACACTATTTTTTTAGTGACGCTGCCAGATACTAATGTTAATTTCATTGTGTGATTCACAAGTTATTTTTAAAACAATAAATTCTATTTTTTCTTAGCATTGTAGATGATAAATTTATAGTCTTACTGTGTGAAATGCACAACCAAATGAACATTCGTCTCTGGTATTATGATTAAAGATAGTGTGTTACATAAGGAAATATACATGAACGATCATACAAACCTGCATTTTCTTAACTACTTGGGTCAAAGAAATTATTCATAGGTTAAGAAGTTGTATTTGTTTAACACTAGGGCTCACTTAGAGGGAGCTGACATAATTATCGGGCATCTTGCTGCTGCAGGTACCCAAAAACAACCCTGTAAAAGACTTGACAAAAAATGAGAAGATAAGAGTGCAGTTAAATCACTTTGAGTCTTCGTTGTTTGCATTCTTCTTTGTGCTTTAACAATTGTTTTTGGTTGCACAACACAATAAAGCGACAGCTATTTGACATACACTTTTCCTATTAAACTTTCACACTGAGTCGTATTGGACTTACACAAACGCTCTACATATTCCAAAATGTGCTTTTTATTCCCAGGCAAAGCTAAAGGTGAGTGAAGTCTGTTCACGCGCACCGATCAAGTTGCGCAAATGAGGTCACGTGTCCCGCTCCGTCCACCGGGAGAGCACAAGGATTGCCGGGTGACCTTTGAACCCCACCCATCAGCGGTAACAAACCCGAAAGTGGGAAATGAGATGCACAAGTTTTTTAATTTTACTTTATTTTAGATTAGCCAAGCAATACGCACACATACACACACAAAAATGGCTATACATATTTATTCCTGAATGAAACGGTCATGTTAGTTGGTGTGATAAATGCTATTTATTAGTGACGGGTACATATGCATACACACTCTTGCTGATGTATACTTGAAGAGGTCCAGATAATGAATACTTTTGGTAAGCACATGGAATCTTGTCAAAGCAAAGGCCTTAATGAGGTCTATGTAGATGTGGTGCTCCTAAATGTTGATTGACTGATTTGAAAACCTTTGGAAGCAGTTAAAGTCAACTGGAACCTTGTCAGACATCAGTGTGAACCAAAAACACTTGGACTCTGTTAATATAATTTCGGTTTGTCCTCATAGACGTCATACATACTTTAGAAAAGAGGCAAGGTGCACCCTGATTTGGTCACCAGCCAATCACAGAGCACAAGCGAACTCCTTATTGACCTTTTGCACGTGATGTCACGTCGCCTTCCCTAGGTGAATGAGAGCCATGACGGACGGCAAGAGCACCCTAGCAGACGAGCATTTGAGTTTAAACAAATACCAATAGCCACGACAGAAGAATATAACCACGACTTTTTACGAAGGTGATTTATTGCTGTGCCAACTGGCAAGGTTTTAAGCCCGATTTGGATTTTTTTTCGTATCCCTTTTTAATGAAGACAGACGGCGATGTTTATCCACAAATCACACAGAGGGACTCGCATCCCTCATTTTTTTCCAGGATTTGCAGCAAGGACTTTACACATAGTACTGTTGATGTATTTTCAATTAATTTTATGTTTAGTAGGTACGTGTGTAGTGGCTAACTTTTACTCGCCTGCAAAAGAATCTCACTCCCCTTGAAGTGAACGCGCACTCTGTTCTGCTTCTTAGCTCTGCATTTCTGACAGAACGAATGTCACGATCGCAGTCTTTATAATGTGTTCATTAAGGAATATTGATTAAAACAAAAAGTGAGATTCTGTAGGAAACGAGTCATGCCAATTACACTTAATGTAGCTACTGGAGTTAACTACTCAAATTGTTAATCATTTTTTTTCGGTTACAATTTGAGCTTTGAAAACGCCTTGGATAAAATACATTAGCATACACAGCTAATGTTAGTGTCTTACCTTGCAATAATGAGGTGCCTCCCACCAACAAACAACTGATAAGCATCCAGACTTTTAAGCTTTTGGATCAGCCCCCTGTATGGGGATGCTCCAGTTACAATATAGTTGAACAGATGGTGTGGACTGAAGTCAGGCATCCATTCATCCATCCATTTTCTTCTGCTCTTCCTGGGTCAGGTCACGGGGGGCAGCAGCCTTAGCAGGGAAGCCCAGACCTCCCTGTCCCCAGCCCCTTCATCCCAAGGGGTTCCCAGTTGAAGTCGGGCAAATTGGACGATTTTGGTTAGGTCTGTGAATATGTCAGGAGGAAGACTGTTTGGGTGTAGCTAATCTTGCTAATGCTATATTCAGTTTCTCTTTAAAAAAAAAAAAAAAAAAAAAAAAAAAACTCTCTTTGTGATTTCCAACAAGGTGAGTCACCTGAATCGACAGCTGCACAAAATTAGGGGCAGTACTGGACAGTACTGTAATGCGTCTTTCTTCCGCTACCGGCGTGTGGCGCTGTGAGAGCTCACCCAGCATCCACTCCGAAGAAGAAATACTGCTTCTTTCTGTCAGTCCCAGTTCGTGCGTAAACATACTGTACTGTATCTCCAGGGCGCTAAGAACTTTGACATTTTTATTTTTAATATCTCGCGCATTCATTCAATATGGTTGGTGTAAAGGAGAGGCGAGACGTTTCATTTGAAATGAAAGTGGAATAAGGAAGCTTGAGCGGTTGAGAAAATGGTTGGATCTCTTTTTCGGACACTTTTTTTCCACGGAGGATGAAGTCGTCTAATATTTGAAGCCCATCTTCCAAAAGTAAGTTAAACTTCACTTTATTTATAGAGGATATTACTTTATTCATCGTTTATTTTTCAATACGAAACAGGTTACTTAAACAAGCCTTAAACATACTTATATAAACAGGGATCAGAATTTTCCGCGGATCCGCGGATTTCCGCTGTTTTTGAACCCCAAAGGCATTCCGACTTTTTCACTTTTTCTCTTGCGTAGCAAACAAATTCAAAATCCGACTGGGATTGGTTGGGGGGGGGGGCTCCGCCCTGGTTTATTCCTGGACGCTGGCTATTTCAGCTGAAAATGAAAATCTCCATTCTGATCCCTGTATAAACCTTAAACATACTTAAATAAACCTTAAACATACATTCCATACAAAATATTGCACTGAAGCAAATTAATAACAACTTGCGAACGATTGCCCGGAAACATCTTTCGTAAGTAGGGGAGTGTCTGTTTTATGGTTTTCCTGCTGTCCTTCATGGTGTCTACATGTGTGTGCAAAGGGTCAAATATAAGGATGCCTGAAATGAGATTCAAACCTTGAACTGCTCAACTGTGAGCCAAATTTTTTTCCAAGCGTTTTGCTCACATGGCCTCATGTTTCATATTAGAACTCCTGACAAGGGCTTTATATCAGGTGCTGCCTTAAGATATGAGTGCCTCAATTGACGAGTCTTTTCAAGTTGCGTTTTATAGTAAAGGAAAATCTTAAACTAGATCATGCAGCAAGACGATACCGGGGGTCGGCAACAAGCGGTCTGGAGCGACATGTGGCTCTTTGGTGCCCCTAGTTGCATCCTGGCGCGTTTTCTAAAAGGTTTGATCATGGGAAATTTGTAAAACACACATTGTAAAACATGTCATTTGATTCTTGACATTGTCATTCTTTTTATCTGCAAATAGGTATTTGGAGTAGCAATCAAGGTAACTCAATATCTTAAGGCACCCCTGTTATTTACATGAGTTTAAAGGTTATTACATATACACATATTACTTTAATTTACCTCATATATGACACTCCAGCATTATAGGGATGCTTTGGCAAAATGGGAAAACAAAACAGGAAAGGTTTTAATATTTATTTTAGGGCTGTAGAGGGTGTACTGATGCTTTTTTATGGCAAAAAGTACATACATAGGATGCTGAAATTCAAAAATGTATCAGAGTTCTATTGTTAGTTGGAATGCTGACCAAGGTACTGCACATGAGGGATGATGATCAACTTGAATATTAAATATAAGATTCATAAAAGGTGTTTTTTGTCCTTTGTTTGCCATCAACGGATATTTAATTAAGGACATTGTCTCACAAGATACATTTTTAAGGTTTTTAGATGATGTAGAAATTCCATCACCAGCAGAAGTCAAACAAATATCATTCATCCAAAAATTCAAATGTCACAATTGTTGAATGCATTGTGGATGATGTTGCAAAACTACAACCTCTGAAATGAATCATTTCAGAATACACGAGATGGTAAAAACAACCCAACAACCACATAAAAACTCAAATATAAAAGAAATGAACCCTTGCTCCAACATGATTTAAGTTTCATGGTTTTGCTGATTTGCACTATACACTCTGTTCTGCGTTCTGCTTAGCTAAACTTTTAGTTTACAGTCAGGTCCTCACACTAGCAGACCCCGTTTTGGCTGTAAATTGCTAAATAATCCTTTATATGGATTAACCCAGCTCTAGCAAAGCACCCAGGGCAATTTGATTGGGTGAGCGGTAGGAATGGGAGGAGCTATAAACACTCTTAATCCTTTGCTCGAGCCGTCTGCACTGAAAGTAGATGTGTTGGCTATCCTCGTTTGCAGTATTAGGTGACATTTTTAAGAAATAACTTTGCTCGCACCTCGTTTTGAAACCATTATTTAGGACCAAAATGCCAGGCCAATTAAATCTCACCACTTTTAAGTCCCTTCTGGTAGGTTTGAGTTTTAAGTAGTATATTTGTATTGATATACCATCAAACCTTACACAGTGAAACAAATAGCGCTAAAGAATTAGCTTTTGTCTGGAGCGCGGGTTTGGCAGTTATGGTGAATTTTGTCTTAAAATATACGATGTGGCTCTCAAAATAATTTCCTTTTATGGCTCTTTGGTTCAAAAAGATCTTGAGCTTGCTGTAAAACAGTGGTAGGCAATCTGTGTTGAGGGCCACATAGGGTGGAAAAAAATTGGCTTAGGGGCCCGACTAGGAGGGGTGAAAAAGATAATTGATATCATATAGTCGGGAATCTGATACCTCGGAGGGGGGAAAAACTATCCAATTACAGATACAAACCATAATATCAACAAGATACATTGAAAACTCAAATTAGGACTAACTTGTACGTTTTTATGCATGTAAGAATATCTTGATAAAATACATAATGAAAAATAAGCAAGTATAGAAAAATGAACATTTTTTATGAGGTGGGGTCCTACATAAAAGACAGACTGGGGACAATACTTTTTACTTTTTTAATGATGAACACAGGAAAAGTAGTACATAACTATTATTAACCTTTATTTTTAAATCTTTGAAAAACATACAAGAATAACATCAACAGAAATGAACCTACTCATTAATGGAAAACTGACACAAAGAACACAAATTTACTGCTTGAATTACAATATGAAAGAAGTGACATTGTTTATTTTGGGGAACGCTGTTCGCTTACATTTCCAAAATGTGACATCTCATATTACACTTTGTTGAAACATGACAAGCATGTGCATGCTCTCTTTTTGTGAGGTGCCATCCAAACGCTCAACTCCTCTGTTTACATTTGCATAATTTAGCATGCTGATGAGCTGGGTCGCCTGACAGTCTGCCTCTGAGTGTGTGTTTATGAAAATAGGAACATAAAACTGTACATTATTAACGGAAGGGAAGGTTATTGCCGCTGTCAAATTAAAACTAGCATGTTTACTTAATCTGTTCTGCCCTCTGCTGGCTGGAAGTCTGAAAGGTCGGCTTTTCCAAGGCAATTGATTAGGAACATCGCTCACGTTTTCCTAATTTTAGGTTTGGGTGCTGAACAAAAGGACAAAATAAAAATATTACAATTTTCAGAAGAATCATGAAAATGTGACAACATAATTGAATATAAAAGTTATTTTGTGCTAACCGTTGGGGTTTTCCTGCTTGTAAAACGTCTTCAGCATCTCGACAGCTTCGTCCGCCCTGTGTCCTGTAACGCACTGTACACACACTCAGAATTGTCACACAGACGTTTTTTGGTAAACATAATACTGCATATCCACCTTGAAGGCGGATCCTGTGTTATTTAGCTTAGCCGAGGAGACATCCAAGACTGAACCACAGCCGCCGAAGCGATCGTTCCTGCAGCCGTACGCCACCACCGGGATCTCTGTCACATGGTTAAAGGAGAAAAAGAACAGAAACTCCAGCCAAATACTTATCAAATCAAAGGATACTCGTAAGGCGCAGTGCAGCAGTGCACATAATGCAAGGCTCCACTGTGACGTACAGAACCGTCTGCTCGCATACGCATTTTGAATCATGTTTGCCACGGTGACACCAATCCAGTAGCTGATCCAGGGCCACCATCTCTGCATGTCGGGTGGCCTCAAACACAGAACCAAGGTGAGTAAGCCGAGTGTGGGGATTTTGTTTCTGTACTTTAGAATTTGACTTGTCTTTATTGTCATAGATAGGAACAACTAGATTAGAAATGGCACTCAAAAGTAAACCTGTAAGAAAAATAAAAGAGGAAAAATAATGTCAGGATAAATGGGCAAAAATATTAACATGGTATTTCTTGGGGACTGGCCCAAGTTATTATAGTAGTGCAATGAAAAATAGTGATTTGCAATAACAGTGCACTGAAAATAGTGCATTAATTTTAACAGTGACAAAAATTCCAAAATAAGTCAATGAGATCAGAGTACTCATTTTTAAACGCAACTGGCAATATACAGTATCTATTTTTCAATCTTGCGCACTACTTTAGGGTGGTGATGGCCCCACGGAAGAAACTGTCTCTTAGCCTGTTAGTTCTTGTTTCATATATGTCAAATAAAACCCACGAATACACTAAAAAAATCTCAAAACAAAAAATGCACTAAATCGCATGGATTCGCTCTCCAGCACTGATGGAAAGCATATTGCAATGTGTATGTGAACAAAAACAGACCCCATGCCCCAAAGAAATCCCCAGTGATTTAAGATCTGATATTAGTATTGCCACATGCGGATCAGATCTAAAGATTTTGGGGATGCAGCAGACATAGTCGCTGGGGCCGCTGCCTGTCAATTCCAAGGCATAATTCCTAAAGAGCAAGAAGACGCTTAATGACAAAAACGGCTAACAGATGATAAAGCTGCTATATCTGATTCGGATCAGGTGGGCTTCTGTTACTGTCAACCTTGGCCTACTGCGCGCCTTAATGATTACTATTCCCCTTATTAAGCGATAATAAACCTTACAAGAACAACGCAGCAAGACAGACTATATAGAATAAAGACAAAGATGATTTGTGTATCAACTTTATCAAATAAATGCTTGATCGAGGATAACATTTGCAAAGATGTAGCAACCATATTTAGCAATCTACACTAACGTTGTCGTCTGCTACCGGTGACTGAGAGGATCCGGATTAGAGCTGAAATGGGGAAGACGAGATTGGTTTAACCGAAAACTTTTTTTTTTAAATTCCCTGAATGATTTTATGAATTTTACTATAGAGGATTTTATACGATTAAATGCAAGTTACATTTATCGAGTGTAATGAAGATTTCCACTGAGTGGGCTAGAGGTCACGCTGATCCGAATGCGGAATGTTTTGTTTAGTTCTGTTGATAGCAGAACTCTGACGCAGATCAGCAGGCATTGTTTGGAGAACTTGTTTTGATAAGCGCTCTGCTGTTGAGTTTTTCAGACATCGAGGCGAGGTGGTGGAGCCAACGTGGGGGCTTTTCCTGGCACGCCCATGGGAGGAGCCGGCACACCAGCTTGCGGGAAAAAAAACATGGGCCGAGAGAGAAGGAAGCGAGAAGATCGAGAGAGGAGGCTTTACGGAGACTCGAGCGACACTAATTCGGCCATATATTGGATGGAGTTCACTTAGCTAATTTTAATAAATTAAATCTGCCCCCGTGTGGAAATGCCGGTCTCTTGTTCATTTTTCCATCAAGAAACGAGCGCGCATTGTAAGGAGAATGCAGGTTGTGTTTGGTCAATGGAGTCATATAACTAATTCAAACAATTTGGTTAACAGTACATTTTAATATTTAATTCCTAACATCCCGTACAAAAATATAATTTGAAATGATAAAAAACGGATAAAATACAGGGAAAAGTTAACAGCCTCTCGCTGACAGGTATGCTATTTTATGGGACCTGTAGCGCCTACCAGAGAGCACAAAGGTGGTGGCCGGGATAAGAAGAGTACTTTATGTTGCAGTATCGCAATCCGGCAATGTCCTCCGCAGATAGCAGACAGCTCTGTGCAGAGTTGATGACTCTCTGTATGGTTTGCATTGCATTATATTGTATTTGGCCTCGACATTTGAAAGTGCACTGCAGCGTACGTGCACTGCTTGCTCAGACAGCAAAAATGAAAAATTGACGACACACATTGATAGAAACAGATACTGTTGTAAAAACTACGAAATCGTCAATTCTTGAAAAATATTTCCTCTTCTTACATTTTTCGTTTCGTTTACTTCGTTGCGTCCTTTCCCCACCACTTCATCCTTGTAGACGAGCAAACATCCCACTGGAACTTCTCCATTGTCCAGAGCCTCTTTGGCCTACAGAAAACAATGATTTCCATTACTTTTTGCACGAATTTATTTAGAAAATATTAATTATAAAACATGTAATTATTAACGTCACCATGTCAAAAGCGCAGTCCATCCACTTTGCAATTTCCTCGTCAGAAGGATAATAGGCAACTTTTAAGAACTGCTCCACCGTTGTCATTTCATTCTTTGGTACGGTTTTCTTGTTTTAAATGGAATGTTGTAAAATATGTTTTAGAAACAAAAACTCTCCCCTTGCCATGTGCCACATTGCTATGATTTGATATCCGGAAACAGAACAAACGGCGGAAGACAATATTAGCCGGACCTGTTCCTTTTTAGCAAACAACTGGTGGGTATGGTTAAAAATCAATGCTTGAATAAATCCATGGTTTTACAATAACAGATAGAATTATTAGTAAATTTTCTAAATATTTTTAGGTATCCAAAAGGAACTCTGGTTTTGCTCTATGATTTATTTTCACATGGTAAATGCCCGGGTTCACAGAGGGGAAGATAATATTAGACGTATCCCTTCGGCACCTAAGACTACTCCCTTGCCGTTTATAAGATCATGTTTTATCTGGATCTTTCAAAATCTTAAGTAGCCCATTATGATTTATTTTGTAATTTGTTGTTGTTTTCGTCAAAACTTAATAAAATATTTTTTTATGATTGTGTTATGATTTAATCTGCAAACTAGCAGAGCCTATTAAAAATATGCAATAATGGAAACATATGAAATTTTTAAATGATTTCAAAATGTAAAAAGTGCTCGAAAAATAAATGCTTAAATGAGTGAATACTTCCCCATCACACCGCTTTGCCACATCCAAAATGGTGTCCGGGCCACTGACGTAGAATACGAGATCCGGTTTTGCTGTTTGACAGTTAGCTCGATGCTAACGAGGTTTAGCTGAGGACCCGTCGGCTAGACATGTTGCGCGAACTTCGAGTCCAAAGATAAAAGTGCGAACTTTTTCGTCAGGTCGCACAACTTGTGGAAGTTTTTAATTGCGCAAGCATGTTTTCCTCCATGTGGAATTTTGTGAAGCGTCACAAGAGGAAATTTATCTTTACTGGAGCTGTAGTTGGAGGTACAGTAAAATGTTTAGCTTGTGTGCTACATTAATGCTACGGTTTGGAATTCACCTGGTGAATGAGTAGCTTTGTCTTTTTGACTTTTGGGTATTGTCCAACAGTACATTATTTTTCATTGTTAACATTTGCTAAATGTTGGTAATGTATCTACATCAACCAACGGAAGTGTTCTTTAACGTCCTCGTATTAATCGGATAGTCAAGTCACATTTATTTGTATAGCCTTTAATCATACAAAATCCCAAATGGTTGAACGCATTACCATTACAACATCCCCCTCATCTGAAAACTTACACGAGGGCAAATGATAAAGTCTACGTGCTGTAATAAATTTTTGGCATATGGGCAACATGTTCACAAATTGATAGAGCGTATTCCAAAGTTTTGCGTTTCAATTCCTCGAAACATCATTAAATCTATTATCTGAATCTTCCCACTTTCACTTCCAATCTGATCAGGTGTGTACTTCTTGGGCAGATATGCCCGATCCAAGATCAGAGAACTCCAAGAGAAGGAAGCCACAGAGTATATCTCTCAGGCAAGACGTCAATTCCACTTTGAGAGTAACCAGAGGACGTGCAACATGACTGGTGAGGAAGTCAATGAGAAACAATGAATGTATACAATAGTGGGAAACTTTTAAAGATATGCCTTTCATTGCTGTGATTCAGTTGTGTCCATGTTGCCTCCTTTGAGAGAAGCCATCGTCAACCAGCTCAACTCAGAAACTCTCACCGCCATCCTGAAAACCAGGCCAGTGTCACTTATCGCGCACTTAAATGTCAGATCCTGTCAATATTATCGAACCTGCTGACGTTTTTATTTGGTCTTCTTTCTCACAGGCCAGCCAATAAAGTGGAGATCTGGGATGACCTAAAAATCATCAGTAAGTTATACTTGGACCCCCCCTGCTCTTTTATCATAATTATGATCTCAATTGGCGCTCTGTATTCTCCGTGTCAGGTTTTACGCGAAGCTTAGTGGCCGTATACAGCACGTGCATGTTAGTGGTCCTTCTGAGAATCCAGCTCAATATAATCGGCGGATACTTATACTTGGACAACTCTATGGGAAAGTCTCCTGAGGTGAGGAACTTTTAGAGGCATGTTTATTTAGAGAAACCTTTACACCAAGGATGGGCAATTTCTTTTGAGTGGATGATCAGATTTAGTTACAACAGAGTTTCTACAGGTGCTTAAAATCTTTGGATTTTAATGCTTTGTTTTCAAGGTCAGGAAAATGCTTGAATTTTGGGTGAAATGCTTGAAATGGTTGCCATTGCCATGTTTATGGAAGTCTGACTCTGTAGACTACACAATAAATGAAGAAATGTTTTTAAAAAAGGGTGAAATGACGCCGACATGCCTGCTAAAGTGACTTGTCATTATGACATAGTCATGTAAAACGTCACAGCCCCCTAATGGTAACACTTAAGAGGACAGCTCTATTTAAAAAAACTGCTCTTTTGACTTATTTTCAATAATAATAAAACATTATGCATCAAATTATTAAGAAATGAGTAATTTCCTATGTTTTGCGGGGGATCATTGAAAAACACATGAAATATGAATTAAAATATTCACAGATTTACAAAAAAATTGCAAAATACAAATGAATTTTAGCTGTACAGATTTAAAGTTGAACAACACAAAATCACTAAAAATGCAAAACAATAGAATAAAAATGAACTCTATTAACTCTCCAGTGCTTTAAATAAATACAAAAATAACTATTTACAATTCTTTTTTTTTTAACCAATTTAGACACATCTCCTCTGAAAAACACGCAAAAATATAAATTGAAATATGTCAAACAAAAAGCAAAAGATCAGCAGTCGCTTGATACGAAAAATCGAATTCATTCTGCTCCGGAGCAATCAATATCAATAAAACTAATCAAATTTTCGCTCATTTTCCTGCTTTCTTTTTTTGTCTTCCGTATTGAACACAATTATTAACCAATACCTATACAGCCCTTTCCGTGTTTGTCAACAAGTGGGACGTAGCCAAGCTGCGCTTGCATTGTTGAAGCAGAATGGCAGAATTTATGTCAGTTTATAGCAGCCCATTGACACAATAAGATCGTAGTTCATTGATGGGAATAGCTCAAAATAGTCAACAACAAAAAACGTTATTTTGATCGGCGCTGGATTCTTCCTTACAATGTACTGGAAAAATGAAAAAAAAAAGGCCTTGAAAGTGCTTGAGTTTGGGCATGAAAAAGGTTTACGAACCCTGTTACAAATTTGGCAAAGGGGCCTGGCAGAAAAAAAAGGTTGATTATTTGAAGTTTTTAATCTGCCAATTTCGTGTCTTTTATTTATGAATAAATACAGATGCACATTTACGAGTTATATTTTACATATATTTGGGGTTACTTACATCGGGTACACTGGGGACAAGACTGCCACCAAAACAACAACCTATTTTTACAATTTTTTTTTTAACTTGGTAGGCCATATTAAAAGCTTAATGGGCTGTAATTTTCCCAGCCCTGCTTTAGGCCATAAAGTCTTAAAACAAATTTCCATTGATTTATTAAGATTTTAATCTCTGTCTTTGTCAGACTCCCCAGGCGCCTCCAGAGGTCCAGCAGCAATACTTGTCCAGCATCCAACATCTCCTTGGCGACGGTACGGACAACATTGATTTCCGAATGTTTTATAGAATACTTTATATAAACCTCTAACATAATCATTTGCCTTTCTGACTGTACAGGATTGACACAGTTGATCACTCTAGTAAAGAGGTCTGTGCAGAATACCCTGGACGGGTAAGCGCACTGAAATCAAACCACTTGGTTGTTCACAATTGCACAACATTACATGCAAAGGAAATCAAACCCAGTTTGTGAATGGGAGAGTGCCAGATCCTATCCACAAGTCTACTAGGGATACAGACAACACATGAAAATGCATTATATCTTATCTCATTATCACACTATTTTATTCATGGTATCAGATGAGTTGGAGAAATGAAAAAACATAAAGTGATTAAAAATTGGTATGACATTTTGTTTCACTTTCTCAGCTCAAACTAAGCATTGTCAAAAATGTTTTGAATATGCTCGGCCTTGTGTTGTATATTTTTCATGATGACCTAATTACTTCCCACAATATCTTCCACTTCATTTAATTCATAATCTCATGCGCTCCGTAAACACTTTGTGAGTTGGTGATACAATACTGTATTTTAGTAGTCCCCGACCTTTTCTGTACCACGGACCAGTTTTATGTCTCACTGTATTCTCACTGCGGGACGTTTGATCATTTGATAAATCTATTAAAAATAATTATGCCATAGGCTGTGTCCCATATCAATATAAATTTACTAGTTAAAATTTGTCTCCCTCCTGCAGTAAGTTAAGAGTGTCGAGGCTCATTTTGACTGCCATTTTTGTCATCAATAATGGTTTCTAAACAAGATGAAAGCAAAGTTCTTTTGTAAAAATGACACAAAATACTACAAACGAGGATTCCCAATATATATCTCCAGGGCCGATACCGTCCATTAATTTTAAGAGGCGGCCAATAACCGATATTCGGAGCCGATATTCATTTACTGTGGAAGCTTAAAATTGGTTAGAAAATTTTAATACTGAGAAAAGGAACAAATAATACTTGTTAAAAATTAAAAATAATTTGTAGTAGCTCTCTGAAACATTTTACAGTAAATGAATTATAATTTCAACACAACTAATATGTCTAATCTTTCACCTTAACCAAAAACTAACAGTGCAGGAAATAAAATTAGGCTTAGCAGCAATAGCATAAAGGTCCATAAAAACTTAAACAGCTCCCTGAAACCTATTACAGTAAATTAGAATTTCAACACAACCAACATGACTAATCTTTAACTTCAACAAAAATCTTAAAGTTCAGGTAATAAAATCAGGTTTAGCAGGATCTCGTATAGGCGAGATGGAGTGCGAGTTCCCTGAAATGAGCTCCACCCAATCCTACCGCTCACCCAATCGAATTCCTCTATGTGCTTTGCTAAAGCTTTTGGGTAATTAAAGATTGTTGGGTGGCTTTTCATCATATAGTGTCTTAACATAGATTGTTTAATGAGCTTCCATATAAAGGATTATTTAGGGATTTACAGCCAAAACGAGGTCTGTTGGTGTGACACCATGACTGTAATCTGTAGCTATAATTGTGTCCGATATATACTGGACTACAGTCAATAAGCATTGTTCTGGCTTAGCACGCATGACAATTGATAATATAAGTAAATACGCAAATTTCATTTTCATCTCCGAGCTATATGAAAAGAGCCATAGGTTCCCGATGCCTAGTCTGGTGGTTAAGATCTGGTAACGCTCGCTGCCGCGATCCGGCTTCGACCCCCGTTGCATCCAAAGTTATGCAATTTTTATCAGCTAAGTGTTCAATGCACAACTATGGTACTTTTTTGTGCAACCTTAGCCCTCATTGTATTGTTAGTTATAATCCGGTTAGCCTTTTAAAATTGGGTAATTCTAATTGTGTGTGCAGTGTGTCTCTTAAGCAGAGTTTGAGTCTGTTGGAGTTGGAGCAGCACGTTAATTGGATACGAGCCGAAGTGGAAGCTTATCCCAGCCGCCCGTTATCATCTTATATGATGGCCGCTGACGACAATGCCCTCGCCGATCAGGTACGTACGCAAACACTGGACTGTTGTTGTTTTATTACTTCGGTCCGACATAGCAAACCCGAACCAGTTCCAAATGAATGACAAAAATTGAGGAGATAAAAGAGGAGTTGTTTACAATGAACATTCTTTACAATGTGATTAGATGTAGTAGGTAGTGTCTATAGATTGGCCTATGTTGCAATTGCATCAGCCAGTAATGCAGGAAAAAAAATGATATTAAATGCAAGGAACATCTCTTGGATGCAACTAAGACATCATCAGTGATGCATCCCGGCTTCATTGAGTCTTTTGGGTCTCGCAACATCAGACACTCTTTCCCAGATGACCCAGCCAGGGTTGGTCAAGCTGTCCAGCTACAGTATTTTCAATACCATGGACAGCCTCTGGCGCCAGTATTTGATTTGTTGCGCCAGGGTCTGATAACCTGTATTATGAAAAACATAATAATTTTAAGTATACTGGACTGTCTCAGAAAATTAGAATATTGTGATAAAGTTCTTTATTTTCTGTAATGCAATTAAAAAAACAAAAATGTCATACAATTTGGATTCATTACACATCAACTGAACTATTTCAAGCCTTTTATTATTTTAATATTGCTGAATTTGGCTTACAGCTTAAGAAAACTCAAAAATCCTATCTCAAAATATTAGAATACTTCCTCAGACCAAGTAAAAAAATAATTTTATAACAGCAAAACTAAATCAAACATTTGAAAATGTCCTTTGATGCACTCAGTACTTGGTTGGGAATCCTTTTGCACGAATTACTGCATCAATCCGGCGTGACATGGAGGCAATCAGCCTGTGGCATTGCTGAGGTGTTATTGATGCCCAGGATGCTTCGATAGCGGCCTTCAGCTCATTTGCATTTGTAGGTCTGGTGTCTTTCATCTTCTTCTTAACTATACCCCACAAATTCTCGATGGGGTTCAGGTCAGGGGAATTAGCAGGCCAATCAAGGACAGTGATGCCATGGTCAGTGCACCAGTTACTGGTGGTTTTGGCACTGTGGGCAGGTGCCAGATCATGCTGGAAAATGAAATCCTCATCTCCATAGAGCTTTTCAGCAGATGGAAGCATGTAGTGCTCTAAAATCTCTTGGTACACAGTTGCATTTACTATGGACTTGATGAAACACAGTGGACCAACACCAGCAGCTGACATGGCTCCCCAAACCATTGCTGACTGTGGGAACTTCACACTGGATTTCAAGCAACTTGGATTTTGCTCCTCTCCAGCCTTTCTCCAGACTCTGGCGCCTTGACTCCCAAATGAAATTCAAAACTTGCTTTCGTCTGAAAAGAGGACTTTGGACCACTCTGCAACTGTCCAGTGCTTCTTCTCCATAGCCCAAGTCAGACGCTTCTTCCGTTGTCTTGAGTTCAGAAGTGGCTTGACCATGGGAACACGGCTATTGTAGCACATTTCCCGGACACGTCTGTGAACTGTGGCTTTTGATACCTGGACTCCAGCTTCAGCCCACTGTCTTTGAAGCTCCCCCAAATTCTGGAAGCGGCTCTTCGTCACAATTTTGTTAAGGCTGCGGTCATCTCTCTTGGTTGTGCAGCGTTTCCGGCCACATTTTTCCCTTCCAACAGACTTTTTGTGGATATGCTTTGAAACTGCACTCTGTGAACAGCCTGCTCTTTGAGAATTTTCCTTTTGTGTCTTACCCTCCTGATGGAGGGTATCAATGATGGTCCTCTGGACAGCAGTCTTCCCCATACTTGTGATTTAGTTTACTGAACCAAGCTGAGTGTTTTTAAGGCTCAGGAAACCCTCGCAAGGTGTTTCGAGTTAATTAGATGATTCAGGTGATTAGTTGAATAGCCTACTTGTATACTTTTTCATGATATTCTAATATTTTGAGATAGGATTTTTGAGTTTTCTTAAGCTGTAAGCCAAATTCAGCAATATTCAAATAATAAAAGGCTTGAAATAGTTCAGTTGATGTGTAATGAATCCAGAATGTATGACATTTTTGTTTTTTTAATTGCATTACAGAAAATAAAGAACTTTATCACAATATTCTAATTTTCTGAGACAGTCCAGTATATAAATGTGAAGTTAAGCAAAATAACCTTAAGATATCTCATTATGGTTAATTGGTTAATATTCGTGGTGTCGTCTTTGTAGAGTTAGTACCTGTGTTGGGGCTAACTTCTACTCTCCCGCAGAAGAGTCTCACTCCCCTTGGCGTGAACGCGCAATCTGACTTTCCAGCGCTGTGTTTCTGACAGAACAGGGCGTCACTATCATAGTCTGTATAATGTGTTTAGTAAGGAATATTGATTGGCGTGATTGAAACAAAAAGTGAGATTCTGCTGGGAAGTGGAAATGATCCACATCGAGTCACACCATATAAGCTACTGTAGCTAAAATATAAACGATAAAACGATTTGAGCAGTTTTCGGTGACAGTCGACTTGTGATTTGATGGCACCCTGAATAAAACACATTGGCATACACAGCTAATGTTAGTGTTTTAATCGTTGCAATAATGAAATGCGTCATTGAGCAACGCGTACCGGGATCCCAAACAGCTACGAAGAACTAGTGAGCATCCAGACTTTTAAAAGCTTTTAGTTTACAGAAGTCGGGCATCCTGGACGATGTGTTTGATGTGTGGATATGTCAAGAGGAAGACTAGCCCTGCTAATGCTACCCCTGTTTTTTCTAAATAGCACTCTTTGTGCTTTCCTAGAAGGTGAGGCACCCGATGCGACAGCTGCACAATATTCGTTTTGACTAGTCATTGCCAATGGTGTTGAATAGTATAACCGATTTGGTTATTGTCTACCATTTACTGGACTCACCAAACGTTTACTACAGTTTTACTGCCATCCGTCATGGAGTCGTCACGTCTTTAAGTCACGTGTGTGCAAAGGGTCAATAATGTACAATGAAGAAGCTCTGAATGTGAAATAACATGGCTGCGTTTCATTCAGGCGTGCGGTCTTACTGAGAGTGACGTCCTGACCATCCGCCTACTCAATGAGACCAGAGACCTGATGGACAGGTAACGAGTCATGCAGCATTCTCTTTTTTGTACCCATGCTAGCAAGCAATTTACATTGTTTTTTACAGTCCTGATTTCAGCACTGTGTTGAGCGCGTGCCTCCAACGAGGATTCTCTCGTCTCTTGGACAACCTGGCGCAGTTCTTCCACCAGCCGCCTGTTGAATCCTCCCATAACACTGAATCTGACTGGTCAGTTTGTTATTTTTTGTTTGTTTCTTATAGGTTGTAATAAGGTGCACTGCGATTTATCTGTTTGTAGTCTGCCGTCTATCAGTCTTCCACTGGCTAAGATCATCCCCATCATCAATGGTCAAATCAACACCATCTGCAGCGAGGCACCAGGACACTTTGTTCAGGTGACAAAAAGTCCAATAAAGTTGAAATCCTTGATTTGGTAGTACAGTAAATTCCAGACTAGAAGCCTCTACTTTTTTCTACAATTTAAACACTGAGGCTTTAAATATGGTGCGGCTTGTTGTTTTTTTTTTTTCATGAGGCAGATAGTCACAAGGGGTGTGGCAGCCCAACGCAGCGGTCTCCAACGTGGTGCCCTCTGAGGACCTGTTCTGAAAATGTCTCACCTGTGCTGGGTCATTGTGATTTTCTAGGCTAATTGGTTTTTAGTAGTGACTCTATTTCTAATTTCCTTGGTAATAACATAGTAATAACAAGATAATTAGTTATTTTAGAATTGCATATCAAACTGGGTGCCCTTTGCGCTATTAAGTAACAAAAAGTAGCGCTCAGCTTGAAAAAGGTTGGAGACCCATGATCTGTCGTACAGCTAACGTATATCTAATTGACATCTAATCTATATCCAAACCTACATCTAATTTAAGTCTGAATCTAACCTAAAGTACTTTTTAAATCCCAATTTGTGTGCGTGTGTCCAAGTTTATATTTTAATAATGGGGAACGAAACGGCATATTTTTTGTACAAAATTTACAGAGTTCTACATTAGGCCTCTCGAGTGCCCTTAGCTAGGTTTCGCGTCGAGGCTCCCCCAATAAGTTCTAACAAAATTAATAAATAGCTGCTTTTGTGGGGTATGTAACATTCTCCTGCGGCCAAATAAGGTACTGCAGTTCCCGACCAAGCAGCTAAATGCAATCTGCTTGTTTTTCATATAATGCATAACAGAAGCAAATTGGGAGGTTTGTTACAGGTACTTTATTCACTATTTACCATGTACTCACAATATTTTGACCTCTGCACCCATAAATTAAGACTTAAATTTATACATCTAAATTGAACCGCAGTGGAAAAAACTTTACACTTTTTTCTTCGTATCATCGCTGGACTTTCCTTTAACCCACGAGAAACGATGACAAGCAAATTACAAAAAAAACATGTCTGAGTGACGAACCAGTCAATCTTGCTTTTCTTTGGTTAATAGTAAAAATGTGCTGGCCTTGGTAATTGTCATCTAGAATGGTCACATTAAAACTTGGACCTAGGCAAATTAGAGGGGGGGACAAAACGGCACAGCTGAAAACGGTACATTCTTTTAATCAGGTGTGTAGTCCAGAATTTGCAGAAACCCTTATTTTACTCCTTCTTTGTTATAGGAGCTCCTGATGAGCAACGACTTAAAGGAGTTTGCGGCCAATGTATACGACAGCTTCAGCACACCGCAGGAAATGCACAAGTAGAAGGACCAACCGATATATTTTGTATTTTTCTTTTTATTTCCCAATGACATCTATCAAACTGGATTATGACTGGATTATGGGAAATGGAGTGTTTCAAAAGAAAACGCCTCTGCGTTTTGATGCCCTGGCGGAGGTTACAGGTAAGTGGGACACATGACCGCCATTTGTCTCTCATTGCGTGACATCATGTTGGTATTTTTTTTATTTTTTATGGTTGTATTAGCGTGCTCTAATACATGGCGATTGTTGACAAATTTTGAGACAAATACGTTTATTTCATTAAATAAGAAATGTTATTCTTGAACCTTCTTAGGGCTTTTACTTGGTTGTACATGGTTTAACTCCATAACTAATTAGTAGATCGCTTAATTGTCTCGGGAGGCAGTTTGATCTTGCGATAATATAGTGATATTTTCATGTTCCCGTTTAAAAATGAGCAACAAGGCTGTCATTTAATATTGGCAGCACTTGTCTTCCATTTAATTTCATCAATCTATCAAGCCACTCAATTGTCGTTTACGTGCCACTAACCTCGATAAAAAAATCCTAAAGCCGCCTGGATTTGTACTTGTATTTGGTAATGTATAACCCTTGTTGTCCACAAGGTGTCACCCTTTTACTGTACAAATTTTATGGGGCATTTTTCAATAGTGCTGGCCTTAATAATCCAGTTTATAGCACATTAATTATTTTCACTTTTAAGATGCTGAATTTATTGGTTGGTTGGATCCCATAACCACTAGTGTCTTAGGGGCACCATTTCCTGTGGTGTGTTTTGGGCAAGTAGAGCCTGGTGGCGCCCATCCCTCTTCAGGCCAATATATAATATTGCATTCAATTTAGAAAATCTGAAACATGCTAGTTTTACCAAAAGAGGTCGCTGTGGTCCTTACGGATCATAGAAGAAAACTCCCTGGGGAAAATGCTGACTTAACATGTCATAACAAGGGAAACATATTTAAACATATTTTAATTAACTGTCCAATGGTTTTATATCTATGTATTTAATGATGAATATTTTCCATAGTAGTCCTTTGTAACATTTTAGTACTAATGTTAAAGAAGAAAAGAAAATGCAGATTTCCTAGAGTCAAGTCAAGTCATTTTTATTTGTATAGCCCTAAATCACGAAGAGTCTCAAAGGGCTTCACAGATTGTTACACTATATTACACAAACTATTTTCAACCGACAAGAGGAGTAGGTTATTCGTATGCAATGGAGTAGAAGTGAGTTTTAAGTTTAGATTTAAACATTTCCACTGAGGTTGCAGATCGAATCTCAGGGGGAAGAGCATTCCACAGCACCGGTGCCCGGATGGAGAACGCTCTCGAACCAGCAGAAGACTTCTTTGCTCTCGGGATCATCAGAAGACCAGCACTCTCAGATGGTAGGCTTCGGACCGGGACATAGTGGCAGATCAGATCTGAAAGATAAGAGGGAGCAAGTCCATGTATGATTTTGTACAATACTAAGAGAACTTTGAAGTCACATCTTTGGCTAACTGGGAGCCAATGCAGGTTAGCCATAATCGGTGTTATGTGATCGTACTTTTTTGTCCTAGTTAAAAGCCTCGCTGCGGCATTTTGTACTAGCTGAAGAGACTTGATTCTGGACTTCGGGAGACCGGAGAGTAGTGCATTGCAGTAATCGAGACGGGAGGTAACAAATGCATGAATTATTGTTTCCGCATCAGACTGAGACAGTATTGAACGGATTTTAGCAATGTTGCGAAGATGGAAGAAGGCAGTTCTAGTAATTTGCTTTACATGCATCTCAAAGGATAGATCAGGGTCAAATATGACACCTAAATTTTTAACTGAGTCACTCTGTGTGATGTGACATTTGTCAATGTTCACAGCAGTTTTTGCGAATAAGTCCCGGCATTTAGAAGGACCAATGACTAACATTTCGGTCTTTTCAGAGTTAAGACGCAAGAAATTGAGTGACATCCACTCTTTTATCTCAGTGAGACAGGCCTCCAAATTTCCACAGTTTAGTGTGGAAGATTCCTCCAACGGAAGATATAGTTGAGTGTCGTCTGCGTAGCAGTGGAAGCTGATATTGTACTTGCGAATGATATCACCTAATGGAAGCATGTAAATGTTGAAAAGTAGGGGGCCGAGCACTGAACCCTGCGGAACACCGCAGGTAACATTAAAGGGCTCAGATGTCGTTTCACCATATTTAACACAGTGCGTCCTATCTGAGAGGTAAGATTTGAACCACGAGAGGACGGCTCCTGAGAGACCAATCCATTTTTCCAACCGTTCTAGTAGGATATTGTGGCGCACTGTGTCAAAAGCAGCACTAAGATCCAGTAGCAGCAAAAGTGATGAAGCACCAGAATCCATTGACATTAGGAGATCATTTGTTACCTTGATCAGAGCTGTCTCAGTAGAGTGGTTAGCCCTGAATCCAGATTGCATGGATTCAAAAAGGTTATTCCCTGATATGAAAGCATTCAGCTGCTGTGCCACTACTCTTTCGAGTACTTTAGAGAGGAAAGGTAGGTTTGACACAGGTCTGTAATTACTTAATATTTCTGGATCAAGGTTGGGTCGTTTCAGTGTGGGTTTAATAACGGCGGACTTAAAAGCTGCTGGAACTACACCTGAGGAGAGTGATGTATTTATAATATTTAGAACTGAAGGCCCAAGGACGCTAAAAAGACTTTTAATAAGTGAACCTGGGAGAGGGTCGAACTGGCAAGTTGTCGGTTTGGCCGCATTCACCACTTGTTTGAGATCATCAAGTGACAGTTCACTAAAACCGGCCATTTTCCCAGGGCAGCCACCCTGTCGTGCATCTGTAAATTTCAGTCCTTTAATACGTGTGGTACTAACAATATCTTTTGCAATTTCTTCCTGTATGCATTGAATCTTCTTAGTGAAGAAGACCATTAAGTCCTGAGCAGAGTGTGTCGAACTGTCTGCGATAGCCTGTTGCCTTGTAAGCGATGCTACAGTGTCAAAAAGGGCTTTGGGGTTGTTTTTTTGAGACGCAATCACCTTCGAAAGGTAGGCCGATTTTGCAGAGGCAAGGGCCGCTTTATACTTTAACAAGCTGTCACACCAGGTTTGATGGAAAACCTCAAGCTTGGTAGCGCGCCATTTTCTCTCCCATTTCCTGCATTCTTTTTTAAGGGCTCTAGTTTCATCAGTAAACCAAGGTGTGCGTCTTTTAGGACGTGATTTTAGTTTTATGGGCGCTATTGAATCCAGCACACTAGTCAGGGTGGTATTGAACTCATTCATGAGTGAGTCAATCGAGCCATTGTATTTAGGAAAGGACGCAACTGCTCCAGGAAGGAGTTCAAAGAGCTCAGAAACTGTGCCAGTGCTTATATTGCGTCTGCTAAATCCCTCAGCTTTATTAAGTCTACATTTAGTTAGCACCTCAAATGTCACTAAATAATGATCAGAGATAACAGTAGTACACGGTAGAACCATAATGTTTGAGGTTAAAACTCCTCGAGTCAGAATCAAGTCTAGCGTGTTCCCATTTTTATGGGTTGGCAAGTCAACCAGTTGAGTAAAACCAAATGCATCAATTAGAGAACTAAACGCAATAGTAAGTGAACTGTGTGGGGAGTTCATATGAATGTTAAAGTCTCCCATAATTATAATTTTGTCTGCATAGGTTACTAGTTCAGACAAAAGTTCAGCAAATTCGTCTAAGAAAGTTGTGTATGGCCCAGGTGCACGATAGATAGTTATTACATCAATTGACAATTGAGGGGACCGCATCACAAGAGCCTCAAACGTTTTGTAATTATTAGAGGTACGTGTATTAAATTTGAGCGATTTTTCAGAGATTAGCGCAACACCACCACCTCTTTTCAGCGTGCGTGCTATATGACTACTCTCGTAGTCTGGGGGAGAGGCATAATTTAGCGCTAAGTGCTCATCCGGGCGTAACCACGTTTCACAAAGACCCATACAGTTAAGTTTATAATCACGAATAATGTTATCAACAAGTAAAGCTTTTGGAGCAAGCGATCTAATATTTAACAGACCAAATTTCAGCTTTGCTGAATCATTTGACTTAGCTGAACTCTTTGTAGTCTTTGTCGAGATCTTCAAAAGCTCCCGGCGTTGTGGCCGCTCGTGAGCGCTGAGTTTAAAGCGTCGGTTGTCCGGCGAGGAATGAATGGTGGAATTAGTTACATCCTCGCGTCCATCCTCGCGTCCATCTTGCTGCTTGGACTTCACACGCTTCACACATCTACCTGCACGGCAACCACGCTTCTGTGTCCTTTCTTTACGGCGCCGTCGGCGACGTTTATTAAGAGGAATAGCTGTCCACAAGGATGCCGGGTCTCTTTGAAGTTCGCTCGGTATATCATGGGCGGTATAAAAAGTGCCCGAAAAATCGAAATTTAGACGCCCACCCAACCGAATAAGTTCGTCCCTACTGTAAGTGTTTTTGGCCACACATGTGTCCAAAAGTGTAAGCAAAAAAGACAAGAGAACGGCAATAAATAGAAGATTAGCTGGAGAGCTAGCCGCAAGCATGTATCCATGCGCAGCCGCCATCTTGCGAAAATAAATAAAATAGAGTCATTTGTTGGCCCAGTTTGTAGCCCTTTAGAGGGTGGCCACTGTCTCTTAAATATGATGTTATGTTCAGCATGAGGCATTTAAATCTTTCGCTGCCATTGACGTCTATAGAGTGCTTCGAGGTCCTAAGATTACCCACAATGCATTGCTTGCGGGCATTTTGGAAGTCAACAAAGCTTTTCACTTCATTCTTATTGTTCAGCGAACCAGTTAGATTCTACATTGTAATGCCGAATACATGCGTTATTGTTGGCTGTTGTAGCCGAGGGGAAAAGGGTGGGAAGGGCTTCTTTAGACTTCCGAAGTGTGTTTACGATCAGGGGATTGAAGCTCAGGAGAAAAGTGAACGGCGAAGACGAATGTGGCTGGCAGCTATCAACCGGTCGAATTTGCCAAAGCTTGACTGTGTTCGTGTTTGTTCTGACCACTTTCTGACAGGTAAATTGAATTATTTATGATGTAGAAATAAATTTTAAAAAGGTTATGGAACATGTGTACTTCATGTACATCTGTCGACACCATTCAAGTATGGCTAGGTTAAATACTGTGTGCACAGACACATCCCGAACCCAACCAGACACAAATCTGTCGTAGGCTTCCATACTTTTGTAATTTTGAAAATCCTTCAGTTCACAAAAGGGACTTGGGTGGAAAATAAGATAGTTGACAAGTTCGATGTAAGTCACACACGGCAACAAATCGGGATCAGACTTCCAGTCCTTGTTTTTAATTTTGTAGGGATCCAATTTTCCAATAAAATGCAACTTCGCAGCGTACCGCTCACGTGCTTCCTTGTCTAAACTCTCCACGTAGTTTTCCATAGTGTTGACAAAATCCGTACACAAACAAAGCTAGTTGAGTAAATAAATAGACAAACTGAGTAAATATTTGCTCCTCTCGCTATCACCGCTTGTAATCGACAGACTTCCAAGATGGCGGCACGAAGCCGTGTTACTATTTTTAGCACAGAGCTCGGAGCCCTCTATAGTCGTCGATAGCAGTGCCTGGAGAGGGATGGGCGCCTGTACTTGCCCAAGACACACCACAGCAACTGCTGCTGGTTGAGGGATTCGTGAACCGTGATAAGGTTTTTATAGCTTTATGTTCGTCATGCTCAGAGCTAAAGCTAGCTATATGCTAACTAAGAGAGACTTACTGCTCACAAATAACATTAATGTACTCTTTGATAGTAAAAGAACCCGTTTTTTTATTAATCTAACTCATTTGCTGCCATTGACATTTTTAGTCGTCGATGGCAATGACCGATTTCATGGCAGTTACGTATAAATTCCTCAACGGCAGTGAATGAGTTCAACAAATACAATGATGTAACTAGTGCTATAGTTGTACTGGACTTCAGTTATGCAAATAATCAGATTTCGCTTTCAGTCGACTAAATATGAAGATGTGCCATTTTCCATTTGTGTGCTTAAATAAGACAATCACATGACTTCTAGATTGTACCCATGATAGAAATATTTGACATAACATATACTGTAAGGAATTGTTAATGACCATTGAGGTTGTTGATCACGCATTCAGGGAGGGAAAATCTTTGAAAAATGCTGAGTCGTAATGACATCACAGCTCGTTTTTTCCTTTCCACGTGTGACATGGAAAACTCATCCCGTTTCCTAATCGAAGTCTTCCAGGGTGTGGAAGGCGGACCAAAACAAACTGGTCCAACCTGCAGGTATTTTTCCACGAGAACCTTAAAAAAAAAATCCCTTCAATCCCTGCAATCAATATGTAATGAATATGTCTTCATCGGTGTCCTCTCCCCTAGTAAATCCGACCGCATTTGCCGCATGGCGTCCGCTCAAATATTTCACTTGTTGAGAATTTCCACACGCGCTTTTAGTTTTTCCTCCCATGAATGGAAGTTTCAGTGGTGCACCGTGCCAGCTGCAATGAGGTTGCCACTTTCTGCCATGACAGCTCAAAATATTGCTACTGTTTTAGATTGCTGTGACAAAGAATATTTTGATTAATTTATCGATGATTGGTTACAAAACACATATCAAACAGAAAGTGGGATTTTGTCACATGTTTTTAATACATAAACTCCAGACTATAAGCCGCATGTATATCAGTGGAACGATTAATCGGTCGATAAGTATCGCCGATTAAATCGTGAAATATTGTATGCAACGGGAATCAAACCTGGCTCACGGCAGAGAGGGCGACTACACTTGCTACTAAACCATAACAATGGTATATGAAAAGGCATTAGAACCTTATTCTCCTTATTACACTATTTTTAATGGCCGTACCAGAAACACGGATTTGCATAGTGAATTCTGATAGAGTTAACGGTCTCTCCACTTCTTCACCTGTGTGTCAATTAACCTCTCAGTTTGTGTTATGTATAGACACGAAAAAGAGCTTGTAAAGTATTTTGTTGAAAGAATGTATTTTCTGTCTGATGCAACATAACGGAGTAGTTTTTATACTACGTTGTTTACTGTGGCACTCATTTTCAGTTGCTCTACACAATACAGCAACATCTACTGGTCAAATATTAGTCCCTTGAAACCATATTTGTCAAACTCATGGCCAAATGTGGACTGGTACATCATTTTATGTGGCCTGCCAGAGAATGCTGAGAGAAGCACAAGAGAAAAATGAGCCAAACGAGGACCTGAAATTTTAAATATGTCCACTGGATGTTGCCAAAGGCAGGCACCACTTGCAAAGGACCCACTGTAGCGGTATTTGCTGACCACATTAATCAACCAGAGAACATGGAGGAAACCCATTCTGATGTTATTTTACGGATGAGCTGTTTAAGGCAATATAGGAAATAAAAGACAGTTCAAAGAAATTTTAGCTCCTTTTTATGATAGATGTAAAACCAAATAGAGAAGTTCCTAATATCAGGTAAACAGTTTCGTAAAAAGAAAAGAAAATCTGACTTTTAAATCATTACATCAATCATTTAAATCAATTTTTGAATGCAGTTTTTGTCACTTCCCAGTTTGCTTGAGTTTTCCAGAATTGAATGAACCGAAGTTAAAAAGTTGAGTTGAATTGTTTTTTTGCTTTAGTTTTTACAAATGCACTGTCAATAAACATTTCAAGAGACTAACTAGATCTTAGTGAAGGAAAGGAATATTGAGGGGCCCCAATAATCGTTTTATAATCAAATCTTACACCCCTGAACAAGAGTATAATTGTGAGCCTCCAAAAAGACCCTTAGCACTCCAGCTAAGGCAAGGGCAGGTAATATACGGCCCGCGGGCCACATGTGGCCTGTTACTCTTTTTCATCCGGCCCGCCAAACAAAATCGGTCAATACAAATATGACAATATAAATAATAGTAAATAAAGTACAACTAATAAAATACGTTTTTTCGAACGTTAGCTTTGTCCCTATTGTCCCCTTGTCTATAACAAATAAAAAAGAAATACTACAAAATTATGACTAAAGTGATTATCCAACATGGACCTGATATATCATTTTTCATTTTATTCTTAATAGAAAACACATACTATAGAAATACTACAAAAATACGACTACAGTAATATTGTGACACAAAAACACTACTACAGATAGTTTATGACAGAAATTACTATGGAAATATGACGTATACTACAAAAACGAGACTATAGTGATACTACAGATGTACTATAAAAGCTCTACTATGAAAATATTACAAAATACCACCATGGAAATCCTACAACTGAAATATCAGAAAAATACACTACAGTAATACTACAAGAAAACACTACTACACAATACCATGACAGAAATACTACAACATGCTACCACACAAATATTATGTCAGAAAAACTAACAAAATACAACTACAGTATTACTACAGATATATCACAATAATTATACTATGAAAATAAGACAGAAGTACTATTGCAGAAATACTACAAAAACACACCAAAAAATGTTCAGTTAAACAACAAAAATCCAACAGAAATGCAACTGCAGAAATACTACAAAAATAATAAAAAATATACAGCTTCATTAATACTACAAAACTTAATATCAAATTTAGTGATTAAAAGAAGGACCTAATCTATTTTTTTGTTTTAATTGTGAGCGTTTCAAAACCATTCCGTGGAAACTGATCTATTTATAAACACATAAAGAGATATAACATGTATATTTATCCATAAATGAAAACATTGGATGGGTCTCCTGGTTTGGCCACTAGGCTACATTTTTTTGAACCCCACTCCAAATAGTTGCCTTCCCCTGAGAGAAGGCATACTTTTTACTAGTCCGGCCCTCTTGAGCAGGTTTCATCTGCAATGTGGCCTGCAAGCTCTGATGAGGTTTGACACCCTTGCTTTAAAGGAACGGCCGACTACTTGCAAATAGAGAGCGAGTGGTCCGTCTCAGTGATGCTTGTTTACTGATGGGGTGCTAGTAATCCCGGTGAGTCACAAATACGGGCAGAAGGGAGGACGCGTGGCCATGACATCATCCGCCATCAAACCCCCCAACCCCCACAACTCCCGCAACATGAACCCCTCCCCACGCACGAGCGCTACCGCTAGCTTCTGTATTATTGAGCGCGCCCGTGCCCTCAGATGCCACCCGATTGGCCGAGAGCAGCTCTTGCAGATGCGTGAGGGGGCGGGGATTTCAGGTGGTGCTCTGGTCAATCCCTCATTAGGCATTGGGATGACGAGGGATGAGGTCATTGGGATGATGTCATCTCACCTGAGCTTGCTTAACACTCGGGTACGACATCTTTCTTCATCGGGTCTCTTATAATATTAGTTAGGGCTTTTCGAATACCCCAATGATATATATATATATATCTCCATCCGTTATCTGCACCGCTTATCCTCAGTAGGGTCACGGGGGTGCTGGAGCCTATCCTAGCTATTCTCGGACAGTGAGCAGGGGACACTCTTAACTGGTTTCCAGCCAGTCGCAGGGCGGAAACCGGAGTGCCCGGAGGACTCTTCGACATGTACTACAGAGGAGCCGGGATTCGAACTGCAATCTCTTGATCCCAAGACGAGCGCTCTACCTCCTGAGCTAATGCTAACGGCTACATTCAAACGAGTTGATGCCAAAGAGTCATGCTAAAGACCAGATGCTAACAAGTCATGGTAATGGCTACATGCTAACGATTCATGCTTGGAGCTATATGCTAATGAGTAGATGCTAGCGAGTCATGCTAACAGCTACAAGATAATAAGCCATGTAAACGAATAGATGCAGACGTGTCATGCTAACAGTTACATGCTAACCAGTTAATGCAAACGTGTCATGCTAAAATTTACATGCTAATGAGTCATGCTAACCACTACGTGCTAAGGAGTCCTGCAAATGGCTACATGCTAACGATTTATAATAACAGCTACATGCTTATAGATAAATGCTAACGATTATATGGTAGGACCCAGACCAAACTTTCACACATGTTGTTGAAATCATCCACTTCATTCCTGTATTCCTTGTTGGTAAGCAATGACAGCAGAGGGGGCGTGGCCACAGGGTTGCTATTGACCTATTACCCAATTGTGTCCCAGATGACACTGATGGTCTTTTTTTATAGATCATTAGTTCAGAAATTTCCTACGGTCTGGAGAGAGACATGAAAGCAACATGAGTGATGTTAATGGAAGACTGAAAAAAGAGGAGAGTAGTGATCCTAAACTGTGACCCGTGGGCTGAATTGTGCCCACCTTCACATTTGGGTGGACCACCTGAAATATACTCGGAAAACCGCCACTGTTTTCCAGACTGCAAATAAAAATGGTTGCCGACTAGCTTATGAGCTGGGCTTAAGCTCAAGTGCTCCCTGATGTTAAAAGCCATCCTCGAGCCTCAAATACCGGATTTTTGGAAAATTCAGAACTCTTAGTGAAACGGGATTGAAAGCAATAAACGCTCGGACTTCCCTCCTGTTCAGTTGGTCAGATCGATGTTGGCACATTTTCTTCATGTGAAAGGGAAAACAATTCTATGTCTTCTGCGCAGATACATAGTGGCTTCTTTGTTTATCCCCAAAACTAGCCTATTCTTAAAAACTAGCATCATCATATTTCATGTCGAAATTGAGCGTTGTCGCCACACCCAAAAATGTGCGCCTTTTTTTGAAAACTAGCAATATATGTCTGAAGCTAGCATTTCTATGCTGAAAGTGCCATCATTTTCTTCTACTCTGTAAATTAACAACCTTCTCTGCCTGAAAACAAACAGCTCTTTTCAACTTCAAAAACAAAGCATTTCATACGTTGACAAGTAGCATTGTGGTCTTCACTGAAAACTAGTCTCATTTTATTCTCCGGAACATAGCGTTGTGTTCTTTTACACAAAAAAAACTGATGTCGTCCTGCCCTATGCCAAAAATTAGCTTGATTACGTCAAAAACTAGTATCATAAATTTTGACTTAACCTAGCGTAGTCATTTTCTGCGCCCAAAACTAACAACCACTTAATCTACTTAGAAAACTAGCTCGTTCTCTGCCAACTAGTATCTTCTTCTGCACAGAAAGCTAGTACCATTTTCTTCCATGCTGATAACTAGCCTCAAAAACTAGATTCTTAGAGAGCTAGTCTGGACTTCTAAATTGAAACCAAGAATTAACTTCTCCTAATTTTAGTTTTGTGATCTTCAAGGATTCTGCTTTTGGCTAAATATTAGCTTTGTCACACCGAACACTAGCATTTTTATCATTGCGCAGAAAACTAAACTCTTATTCCACACAGAAAAGGACTAGCATGTTTTTCTACATATAAAGTTCATTTTCTTCATTACTGAACATTGTCATTGTCATATTAAAGGGCTGAAATCTATAGATGCGCAACATGGTGGCTGTCCGGGGAATTTTTCCCAATTTAAGTCAAGTCAAGTCATTTTTATTTGTATAGCCCTAGGGGTTCACAGATTATTACACTATATTACACAGACTATTTTTCAGCCGACGAGAAGAGTAGGTTATTCATATGCTATGGAGTAGAAGTAAGTTTTAAGCTTAGATTTAAACATTTCCACTGAGGTTGCAGATCGGATTTCAAGGGGAAGAGCATTCCACAGCAATGGTGCCCGGATGGAGAACGCTATCGAACCAGCAGAACACTTCTTTGCCCTTGGGATCACCAGAAGACCGGCACTCTCAGATCGTAGGCTTCGGACCGGGACGTAGGGGGAAATCAGATCTGAAAGATAAGAGGGAGCAAGTCCATGTATGATTTTGTATAATACTAAGAGAACCTTGAAATCACATCTAAGGCTAACTGGGAGCCAATGCAGGTTAGCCAAAATCGGTGTTATGTGATCGTACTTTTTTGTCCTAGTTAAAAGCCTCGCTGCGGCATTTTGTACCAGCTGAAGAGACTTGATTCTAGACTTCGGGAGACCAGAGAGTAGTGCATTACAGTAATCGAGACGGGAGGTAACAAACGCATGAATTATAATTTCCGCATCCGACTGAGACAGTATTGAACGGATTGAATGTTACGAAGATGGAAGAAAGCGGTTTTAGAAATTTTCTTTACATGCATTTCAAAGGATAGATCAGGGTCAAATATGACACCTAAACTTTTAACTGAGTCACTCTGTGTGATGTGACATTTGTCAATGTTCACAGCAGTTTTTGAGAAGAAGTCACGGCATTTAGATGGACCAATGACTAACATTTCGGTCTTTTCAGAGTTAAGACGCAAGAAATTGAGTGACAACCACTCTTTTATCTCAATGAGGCAGGCCTCCAAATTTCCACAGTTTATAGTCTATACTAACGGAAGATATAGTTGAGTGTCGTCTGCATAGCAGTGGAAGCTGATATTGTACTTGCGAATAATATCACCTAATGGAAGCATGTAAATGCTGAAAAGAAGGGGGCCAAGCACTGAACACTGCGGAACACCACAGGTAACATTAAAGGGCTCAGATGTCATTTCGCCATATTTAACACAGTGCGTCCTATCTGAGAGGTAGGATCTGAACCACGAGAGGACGGTTCCTGAGAGACCAATCCATTTTTCCAACCGTTCTAGTAGGAAGTTGGGGTGCACTGTGTCAAAAGCAGCACTAAGATCCAGCAGCGGCAAAAGTGATGAAGCGCCAGAATCCATTGCCAGTAGGAGATAATTTGTTACCTTGATCAGAGCTGTCTCAGTAGAGTGGTTAGCCCTGAATCCTGATTGCATAGATTCAAAAAGGTTATTCTCCGATATGAAATCATTCAGCTGCTGTGCCACTACTTTTTCAAGTACTTTAGAAAGGAAAGGTAGGTTTGACACAGGTCTATAATTACTTAAGATTTCTGGATCAAGGTTGGGTCGTTTCAGTGTGGGTTTAATAACGGCGGACTTAAAAGCCGCTGGAACTACACCTGAGGAGAGTGATATGTTTATAATATTTAGAACTGAAGGTCCAAGGACGCCAAAAAGACTTTTAATAAGTGAACCTGGGAGCAGGTCAAACTGGCAAGTTGTCGGTTTGGCCGCATTCACCACGTGTTTGAGATCATCAAGTGACAGTTCACTAAAACTGGACAATTTCCCTGGACAGCCACCCTGTCGTGCATCTGTAGATTTCAGCCCTTTAATATGTGTGGTATTAATAATGTCTTTAGCAATTTCTTCCTGTATGCATTGAATCTTCTTAGTAAAGAAGACCATTAAGTCATGAGCAGAGTGCGTCGAACTATCTGCGATAGTCTGTTGCCTTGTAAGCGATGCTACAGTGTCAAAAAGGACTATGGGATTTTTCTTTTGAGACGCAATCACCTTCGAAAGGTAGGCCGATTTTGCAGAGGCAAGGGCCGCTTTATACTTTAACAAGCTGTCACACCAGGTTTGATGGAATACCTCAAGCTTGGTAGCGTGCCATTTTCTTTCCAATTTCCTGCATTCTTGTTTAAGGGTTCTAGTTTCATCAGTAAACCAAGGCGTGCGTCTTTTAGGACGTGATTTTATCTTTATGGGCGCTATTGAATCCAGGACACTAGTCAGGGTAGTATTGAACTCATTCATGGGTGAGTCAATTGAGCCATTGTATGGAGGAAAGGACGCAACTGCTCCAGGAAGGAGTTCAAAGAGCTCAGAAACTGTGCCAATGCTTATATTGCGTCCGCTAAATCCTTCAGCTTTTTTAACACTACATTTAGCTAGCACCTCAAATGTAACTAAATAATGATCCGAGATAACGGTAGTACACGGTAACACCATAATGTTTGAGGTTAAAACTCCTCGAGTCAGAACCAAGTCTAGCGTGTTTCCATCTTTATGGGTTGGCAAATCAACCAGTTGATTAAAACCAAATGCATCAATTAGAGACCAAAACGCAATAGTAAGTGAACTGAGTGAGGAGTTCATATGAATGTTAAAGTCCCCCATAATTATAATTTTGTCTGCATAGGTTACTAGTTCAAACAAAAGTTCAGCAAATTCGTCTAAGAAAGTTGTGTACGGCCCAGGTGCGCGATAGATAGTTATTACATAAATTGACAATAGAGAGGACCGCATCACAAGAGCCTCAAACGCCTTGTAATTATTAGAGGTACGAGGATTAAATTTGAGCGTTTTTTCAGAAATGAGCGCGACACCGCCACCCTTTTTTGACGTGCGTGCTACATGGCTACTCTCGTAGTCTGGGGGAGAAGCATAATTTAGCGCTAAATACTCATCCGGGCGTAACCAGGTTTCACAAAGACCCAAACAGTTAAGTTTATAATCACGAATAATGTTATCAACAAGTAAAGCTTTTGGAGCAAGCGATCTAATATTTAACAGACCAAATTTTAGCTTTGCTGAATCATTTGACTTAGCTGAGCTCTTTGTCGAGATCTTCAAAAGATGCCGCGGTTGTTGCTTTTCGTGCGCGCTGAGTGTAAAGCTTCGGTTGTCCGGCGAGGAATGGATGGTGGAATTAGTTACATCCTCGCGTCCTTTTTGCTCCTTAGACTTCGCACGCTTCACACATCTACCTGCACGGCAACCATGCTTCTGTTTTCTGTCTTTACGGCGCCGTTGTCGTCATTTATTAGGAGGAATAGTTGTCCACAAGGATGCCGGATCTCTTTGAAGTTCGCTCGGTATATCATAGGCGGTGTAAAAAGTGCCCCGAAAAGTCGAAATTTAGACGCCCACCCAACCGAAGAAGTTCGTCCCTACTTTAAGTATTTTTGGCCACGCATGTGTCCAAAAAAGAAAGCAAAAAAGACAAGAGAACGGCAATAAATAGAAGATTAGCTGGAGAGCCACTAGCCGCAGCAGCATCCATGCGCGCCGCCATGTTGAATCTGGTCAATTTAGTGATCTGTCACTCGATAATCTTAAACAGGTGGTGAATACAGCCAAACCGACAACTTGCCAGTTCGACCCGCTCCCAGGTTCACTGATTACAGGTCTTTTGGGGGTCCTTGGACCTTCAGTTGAAATATTATAAACATATTACTCTACTCAGGTGTAGTTCCAGCGGCTTTTAAGTCCGCTGTTATTAAACCTACACTGAAACGACCTAGATCCAGAAAGCTTATGTAATAGACCTGTGTCAAACCTACCGTTTCTTTCTAAAGTACTTGAAAAAGTTGTGGCACAGCAGCTGAATGATTTTATATCCGAGAACAATCTTTTTGAATCAATGCAATCAGGATTCAGGGATAACCACTCTACTGAGACAGCCCTGATTAAGGTAACCAATGATCTTCTAGTGGCAATGGACTCCTTCGCTTCATCACGCTTGCTGCTGCTGGACCTTAGTGCTGCTACATTGGGCCATAACATCTTATTCGAATGGTTGGAAAAATGGATTGGTCTCTCAGGAACCGTCCTTTTATGGTTCAGATCCGACCTCTCAGATAGGAGGCACTGTGTTAAGTATGGTGAATTATTGGTCCATCTAAATGCCGCAACTTATTCTCAAAAACGGCTCTGAACATTGACAAATGTAATATCACCCAGAGTGACTCAGTCAAAAATGTAGGTGTCATATATTTGACCGTGATCTTTCCTTTCAAACACACGTTAAGAATATTAACAGAACAGCTTTTTTCCATCTTCACAACATTGCTAAAATTCGCCCTATGCTGTCTCAGTTGAATGCGGAGATAATAATTCATGCGTTTGTTACCTCCCGTCTCGATTACTGTAATGCACTACTCTCCGGTCTCCCAAAGTCCAAAATCAAGAGCCTTCAGCTGGTAGAAAATGCTGCAGCGAGGCTTTTAACTAAGACAAGAAAGTTTGATCACATTACCCTGATTTTAGCTAACCTGCATTGGCTCCCTGTTAGCTTAAGTTGTGATTTTAAGGTTCAGTTGGTATTATACAAAATCATGCATGGACATGCTCCCTCTTATCTTTCAGATTTAAGATTTTAGGATAAGGAAAACAAAGAGATAAAGGAACAAAACAGATGTTTGTACTGTCCTTGTTGCATAGGCTTTGTTTTTCTCCGGAGGGGGGGGTGTATGAGGGGATGAGGGACAGACAGAGATGGCCGGATCCAACTAGATGTTTGATCTTACTGTACACACGGTCCAGTGTTTTTCCCCCTAATGGCTCAGTCCACATATTTAATGAATTTGGGAAGTACAGTACAAAATGCTGGTCTACTAGTGATCCCAAGAGCCTAAAAGAGAGCGTTCTCCATTCGGGCCCCGGTGCTGTGGAATGCTCTTCCCCCTGAGATTTGATCTGCAACCTCAGTGGAAATGTTTAATTCTAAGCTTAAAACACACGCCTACTCTATAGCATATAAATAATCTATATTTTACGTTTATAATTTGTGTACTATTTGCCCTCATGTAGGTTTTAGATGAGGTGATGGTGTCATAATAGTCTGTAATAATAGTTTGCAATAGTCTTTGATCTGATCTGTGCAGCCCTTTGAGACTCTTTGTAATTAAGGGCGTCTCAAATAAACATGACTTGACTTGACTTGGCTCCTCCGGCTCAGCTCCCAAACGGCTCCTCCGATTTTTGTTTTTTAATGATATAGTCTCAATAATAATACTACATCATGCACCAACGTATTTAGTAATTAGTAATTGAATATGTTTTGCAGGGGATCCTTGAAAAACACATCAAATGTAAATAAAAATATTCACAGATCTACCCAAAAATGTTTACAATACCAAAGAACCTTAGCTTTTTACACACTAAACAGATACAAAGCAGACAACAAAACAATATTCCTTTGAATTTAAAACAAAATTAGAAATACTCTACAGTGCTACAAATAAATTATGAAATGCAAAAAAATAACTATTTACAATTCTATTTTAACGATTTTAGACACAGGTTCTCTAAAAACATTAAAAAAATAAAAATTAAAATAAGTAAAAATAAAAAGGAAAAAAACAGCAGTCTCTAAGATTGAAAACACTGCTTCGAAGCAATCAATATCTTTAAAATGAGTCTAAATTTAGCTAATTTTTCTGATTTTTATACATACATTATTTTCTTTTTTCTCTTCAATATTGAAAACTATTACCCAACACCTTTCCATGTTTGTAAACAAGTGTGACATGGAAAAGCTGTGCCAGCATTGTTGAGGCAGAATTCATGTCAGTTTATAGCAGCACAATGAGACAAATATATCATAGATAGGGACCGCTTGAAATAGCAAAAAGTATGTGCTAGAAGAAAGATAGCAACTAGATTTTAGTTATCAAAGCCAACAAAAAAAGCTGGACAAATTGGCCTTGAAAGTGCTTGAATTTGGCCATGAAGAAGTACAAACCCCGCCTGTAATACCATCAAAACGATCATCGCACTTTTCAGTTATGAACCCGTTCGAGAAATGTTTATTTTCCACTCAGCGGAAGTGTACTCACGTCGACAATTCCAAACCTTCCCTTGTCGTAATGGGAGAACTTGCGTAATCGCTGTGGCCCAAAATGCATTTGTGGCCTACACTCTTGTAGTCTTGCTATGTGCTCTACTTTGCCCATAGGCGTGTGCGAGCATATTCATGTCTAAAAATAGCCTGTGCAGAATGTGTGACGCCACCAAAGCCCAGTTTGGGAATCCTGGGATGCGTTCCATTCCAAAATAATCTCGCTTTGTCAGAAACTGAAGCCCTAAATGTCCGAACACCCCCATTTCTCTCAATCTCCCCGAAAAACGTATAATTTGACAAAACCTCAACCGCTCTTCCTCTTTATTCTACGTCCTAAAAGTGTCAAATGGGCTATCGGATGGAAATGTTTTAGTGTTGGAACGTGACCCGACACGGAGGCTTCCCTTTTATTAGTGACCTCATCATACCCCGGGTAAAAGTTCGCAGGGTGTGAGTGGCGTCGCCACGGCAACAGCTAAGTCAACACACACACAAGGAACAGCCGCGTGGAACATTTTCACGATACTTGACGATCGTTTACGTCACTGGACGTGAGTTTTTGTAACGCTCGATTGTCCTTTGTGACTAAAAATAACTTTTTGAGCTATAAAATGACGTTTTAAGGATGGACAAACTCTGCTAACTATAGCCCATTTGCTAATAGTAGTTATATTTTAAGGTTTCAGTACTCTCACCGACAGTTAATACCAGTGACATATGCCCTCTACTGGCCGTTTTACAATTAGAGACTAAAGATTTTTAATTGTTTAAATTAGAATCGTCTTGATTGTCATTGATAACAAGTACCGTATTTTCAGGAATATAAGTGGCAGGTATTTTTCCAGTTTGGTTTGGGGGTGCGACTTATACTCCTGTGAGACTTATGTGTGAAATTTTCAACACAGTTTCGTGATCTAAAATCTTTGTAAGTAGAGGCGCATTTTGAATGTAAATGCTAATCCATTCCCAAATCCTTTGAACAGTATGATATCCATCCATCCATCCATTATCTGCACCGCTTATCCTCAGTAGGGCCGCGGGGTTGCTGGCACCCATCCCAGCCATCTTCGGGCAGTGGGCAGGGGACACCTTGAACTGGTTGCCAGCCAGTTGCAAGGTACACAAAGAATCACTAGCTCATTTACACCTAGCGACAATTTGGACCGGCCAATTAACCTAACTTGCATGTTTTTTGGAATGTGGGAGTAAACCGGAGTGCCCAGGGAGAACATGCAAACTCCACACAAGAGGCTCGATTTCATGACCTCAGAACTGTGCCGCACACGCACAGTGGTTAGCACAGTTCTGAGGTCGAACCTCCTGTGTGTGTTTGCGTGGTTTTCCTATGGGCACGCTGGTTTCCTCCCACATTCCAAAAACATGCATGTCAGGTTAATTGGCTCGTCCAAATTGTCCCTAGATGTGGATGGACGAGTGAGTTGTCTGTCTCAGGGTGTCCCCTGCCCACTGCCCGAAGATAGCTGGGATGGGCTCCAGCACCCCCGCGACCCTACTGAGGATAATAATAATAATAATAATAATAATTTCCTTTGTATTGTCATTCTTTGTAACAATGTACACAGAACGAAATGTCGATACACCTGACCCGTTGTAGCGAGTCGATGCAGCCGCAGCCAACAGAGGGCGCCGCCATTATACCAATTAGGTATGTCTCGGCCGAGGCGCGAACCAGCGACCTCCCAGTCAAGCGGTGCAGATAATAGACGGAAGGATACGGTAGTGAACTTATCTTACGGGATGACACATGGCACTCAAGAATAAGTACATAGGAAAAACTTAAGAGAAAATAAATAGGCTATTAACAAGATTAGCGCTTGGAGACTGGCTAAGCTGTGAGTGCATCTAAACAATAGTGCAAATAAAACTAGTTCAATAACAGATTGTCCTTTTCATGCATTTTATAGGACAATATATTCTAAAAGCAGCTGACTAAAAAAAAAAACATTTTGTCAATGGTGGACCATGACTAACACACATTAGGTTTTATCTCCTTTTTACCCTATTTTTATTCATGGTACCAGAGACGAATGTTGGAGAATGAAGAAAACGTCCTGCAAAATATAAATGATTTAAAAAAAAAAAAAGCCTGATGAGGGAAGCAACTCTTTGGTGTGTTCGTAGTTGTCAATGCATGATTTGAATGATGGCCGCATGTATTCAACGTTCGTCACTTGTCACAATAGTCGAACAGAATTTGTAAAATTTTTCCATCAAAAATTAGGGGTGCACTTTTACAACAAGTAAATATGGGAGTTGCTAAATAATACACACTGTCCCATTAATAATGATGCTATTTCATGCAAAAAAGTGACACATGCCTATGTGATGTAAAATATTTTCAAATTTAAAATCAAACAACTGCATTTATGGTCGATTTGTCAGAGATCTACATGGGATATTCCACCTTGCTTAAAAGCATGATGCTTCCAAAAAAGTGTGAAGTCAAAGTAAGATCTTGAGCCATTGGGCCAGACTGGGCTTCTCTCTCGCCATTTTTTGATGGGTTTTTTCATGGAGGATCTGCACAGCATGCACCTTACTCTTACTCCAGTAATTATTTAGACGACGACTTGATTGGAGAGACCAGGCCCAAAGTAAACCCAAAGCTGGACTTCGGCGCCAGGCGTACTTCAGCCGAAGTGGGTTAACTTCGTGCTCGGTCTCTCACATCGAGTCAATCAGTTGGGTTAGGGCTGGTTCGGGCTTTTATACCCACGGGCTGGGTTTAGTCAGATTTTTTAGGCCTCATCTTACCTCAAATGTGTAATCAGAATTCCTAAAAAGTCTTAAAAACATGAAATAACTTCAAATCAAGGTGCTTGAATAGGTCTTCAATTTTTCCTACAAGTCTTAAAGTAACTCTCAAATGTCTTTATTATTCCTTGTCTGTGTGATATATCTAAGTAAACTAACAAAATATTGGACATTGTGTCCTGAAATTATTTATCATTTTCTCTTACTATATCGATCTCAAACCTAGATATAACACATGGTGTTGTAAAAGGATAGTGGGATGTTTGGACGCGTTCTAAGGGATGGGCGAGTCGCCTGGGCACCTAAGTCGGTCTGTCCCCGACCCCCATCAGTCTCACCCTTAGTGCAGGACTGGCCAGGTCGGGGGCCATTCCACCCTTGGTCCCAGCACAGTCTGGCCGCCCTTACAACCCTAACCTTATCCGCCGGGTACGCAATACCTACCCTGCTCTTCGACGCGATAGTGGGGCTTCAAAGTCCCCGCCGTGGTGTCAGGCACCAGGGTCTGTTACGACGTGGAGCTTGCCTCCCGCGTCTGTATACCAGAATATGTGCAAAATTGGTTTTAAATTTCATCGGATGATGTCTTGAAAAAAGTCTTAAGTTTGAATGGAAAAATCCTGGGGAAACCCTTCGTATAGTGTGTTTTTAATCTGTCAAATTTAACACTGAAAATGACGTTAACATTTTAAAGACGTTAGGTGTCACGTGATTTGGCGGCTTGCCACGTCGTTACTTAGTCTTGCAGGTCGACGAATCTGAGTCAAAATTAGGTATTAAATGACAGGGGGCGGGACTTGTCAACTCAACGCAATGTCAATTTTCCCAACCTGTCTGTCTTCATTCCTGAATAGTTACTCGGAGTGAACTACCACTTGAATTCCCCTCGAGAGAAAAAAATCCAAAAATATTTAACATGACAATGTTTCATCATAGGGCATTACGGCAGCGCAGTTCTTAGCATGCGTGCGGCACAGTTCTGAGGTCACAAGATCGAACCTACCTGTGTGGAGTTTGCATGTTCTCCCCGTGCTTGCGTGGGTTTTCTCCGGGCACTCCAGTTTCCTCCCAAATTCCAAAAACATGCATGTCAGGTAATTTAGCCGATTCAAATTGTCCCTAGGTGTGAATGAGCGAGTGATTTGTCCGTCTCTGTGTCCTGCGATTGGCTGGCAACCAGTCGGGGTGGTCCCCTGCCCATTGCCCGAAGATAGCTGAGATGGGCTCCAGCACCCCCACGACCCTACTGAGGATAAGCGGTGCAGATAATGGATGGATGGATGTTTCATCATATCCTATACAAATCTCATAGACTTTCCTTTATTTGTTTCAATGACATTTAAAGTAAGCGAGGGGGAATCGATCTAAATATCGATTTTGAGTGAAGGTCGACCGATTATCAGCACAGACATTTGGTAATTTGAGAGATATCAATATCAGTGTTTTTATTTATTTGACGAGCCAATCAGGTACAGCAGAGCCTTTTCTACCTCTTTCACGCAGTCTTTCTCACACGCTAAAAACGCACCTTCTGATTGGATAAGCGACCAGAGGCGGAGCCACTGAAGCAGGAAGAATAACTCTCTCTGCTGACTCCTGAGTCCCGACACACTTGTGAATCACTGATAATATTAAAAAGTATGTGGTAGGAAAGTGTGTGTGTGATTAAAAGATGAGTGAAAAGTGTAGTTAATTCGTTTTAGGGAGCACATTCAGGTGGAGACTGATTAGTTCTTATCAAAACATAAGTTTGTCAGTCAAGCATGTGTATTTGTGATTGAGAGCAATAAAAGCATGCTAAAGTGGAAGGCTGAGCGATTAGTTCCTACCATAACATTTCGCTCGTCAATCTAGTTCTAAAACAGTAGCGCTCACACATTTCAATTTGCGAGCACCATTGAAATTAAAATGCACTTTTTGTCTTGAGTTATTTAAAGTCATGTTGATTTAATTGACATTTTTATTCATTCATTGTAAAAAGTTTCAGGGACCTATTTATGTTTCTATGTACCTTTATACAAGTTGCTGCTGAGCCTAATTTTTTTCCCCCCTGAACTGTTAGTTATTTGGTTTGAATTAAATATAAGTCAACTTGTGTTGAAATCCTAATTTATTTGCTGTTAAAGCTTTCAGAGAGCGATTAAAAGTTGTATTTAAATTTATTACAGATAACTTTTGTTTCACTTTGTTTTACGCCAATTTTTAACCCTTTACAGCAAATGAATATCGGCTCCAAACATCAGATAAGAATTAGTATTGGTACTGAAAAACACATATTGGTCGATTCCTTATTACAGAGCAAGTACTTGGATTAGAACGATACTATCCTCCTGAAGATCGATACTGTCTTAACATTTTAACTAAGACAATAATGATGCTGTTAGTAAATTATAGGATTATACATACATTTTCACTTTCAAATTGGATCAAATTGGGCTGGCTTTATTTTCCAAATATTGTGAATTGGAACGTATTTTAGTTGTCTAGTTGACATTGTAGATCTATTTTTTTTATACTGTTAAAGGGATGGTGTATTTGACCGCTACATGCTGGTGTACTGTGAAATGCAACAGAAAACGCTTGCTAAAAATCACAAAGAAGGATACCAACTATGGAGACTCAAAGGGACCGAAATTCACCATGTTTGGGTTTTTTTCCCCAGCCTTTTTTGAGGTTTTTGGTAACCCGTAGCAGCAAGATAGCCAACTATGATCTCTCTAAGCGATGCTCCTGATTTTTTTAAAAAAGGTTATTTCTAATTACAAGTACATTGAATGCTGTTTTTGAACCATTTGGAGAATATGGACGGTTCTGGTCTCTTTTAAAAGGCAAAACTCTGAAGTTTTGTTCCAAACTGAAATAATCACTGCAAGTGCTGCTTACATTGAGTCATCTAAGTTGCAACACACATAAAAGGTTTTTATTCTCGCCTGAATTTTTGGGGGCAATTAAATGCCTGCAATTGAATGTAGCATGGGCATCTTAGCTGGAAAACCGCTGGGACAATAGCACAAAGCCATACCTGGTACATTGTCAATTTTGATCACTATCTCAAAAACTATACATTGTATTTTACACATTTTTCTAAGGGTAGTTCCAGGCGTTTCCAAAAGTGACCATTTGGAGACAACCAGTTTACAACATTAAAACCTTTGCAAACGTGTACATTACTTTAGACATGAAATGGTAAAAGTTGCTAATATTCATGACTTTGCACACTGGCATGTAATAAAAATGCATATCACTAGTGGCGTTGCTCACTTTCATTTTGGGGTTTATTTGAATACCCAGTGCGAGTAATATAGAGATAAAAAAAGATATTTGAATTAAAGTTAAGTATTTTACAAGCATGAATTCATTTTTGTTGATTTTAATCAGGGGTCTCCTACCTTTTTCAAGCAGTGAGCTACTTTTTGCTACTAATTAGCGCAAAGGGCACCTAGTTTGATACGAATTTCGCAAATAGCAACTTAGCTCGATGCCTTGCTAAATAGCTAAATAGGTAGCTTGATAGTAAGCTAGACAGGTGAAAAACTACAAGGGGGCTAGAGTAAAAAGCCATCCAAATACCCGGATAATAAGCTAAAAACAAAACTAGCTAGCTAGCTAGAAAGAAGCCTAAAGATTAGCTTGATAACTAGCAAAAAAGTAAAATGTTAGCTAGATAGCATGCCCCAAAAAACATGAAAAAAGATAGCTTGATAAAATGGTAGGAAGATAGATAGCTATAAAAATTGCACTTTTTTTTTGTTCGTTAGCTTTACAAAACACATAAATTTGAACGTAGTTATTTGTATTTCCTTTCAAATAAATCAATAAAAAACACATTTGTTTAATACACAAATAGTTTCTAATTGGAACGTGTTTTTAACCTCTTTGAAGCCAAACTCATCTTTGCTGGTTTGCTCGTTAAAGTTCATAAATCAAAATTTAGCACCGAAGGGTAATTGCATTTCTCGTCGTAATACAGGACCAACATTTTCGTGTTACCTATATCTTAAACCAACTTGTTGACGTTAAGTTAACATACATTTGAATATAGAGTTCGGTGTTAGCTTAAAATGTAGGAATGTTGTGTGATTTTTTTTTTTTTTTTTTTTTTTTTTTTTTTTTTTTTTTTTTAATGCAGTAGTTACTACTTGAGATAGATTGAGATCACGGAGTTTGTATGTTCTCCCCGTGCTTGCGTGGGTTTCCTCCGGGCACTCCGGTTTCCTCCCACATTCCAAAAACATGCATTTCAGGTGAATTGGCCGGTCCAAATTGTCCCTAGGTGTGACTGAGCGAGTGAGTTGTCTGTCCCCGTGTGCCCTGTGATTGGCTGGCAACCAGTTCAGGGTGTCCCCTGCCTACTGCCCGGAGATGGCTGGGATGGGCTCCAGCCCCCCCGCGACCCTAATAAGGATAAGCGGTACAGCTAATGAGATGAGATGATATATATATATATATATATATATATAAAAACAGAGAGAGAGAATAATATACTTTATTTGTTAGCTGTACTTCAGGCTATAGGACATGCACTTCATTTTGTTGAGATGGACAAGTATGAAAAGCTGAAGAAAATAACCGAAGGTTCATTTGGTAAGGCTATTCTCGTCAAAGCCAAAAATGATGGGCACTAGTATATCATCAATAAGGTCAGCATATCCGGGGTAAGTCAACCAAATTCTAAGTCAAATTTCCACATTAGGGGAAACTGGGGACAGTTGTAACTGTCGTAAAAGTCAAAGTTTGACCAATTAAAAGAGAGTTTTATCGATGCCACTAATAGAGGATACTCCCCTTTTTGAGTTTTTCCTTGCCCTAGGTTTTAGATCAGGGCATGGTGTAATAATAGTCTGCAGTTTGCAATAATGTATGGTCTGTGCAGCCATTTGAGACTCCTTGTGATAAAGGGCGTCACAAATAAACATGACTCTTTATTTGGTTGGTTAAAAATAATTACTTTTGTCCATGATGCCCATGAACTGGAATTTATTTGAATTGTTCGAATAACAACACATATCATTTTACTAGAAAATCCCATTGACCCAGCAATTTTCCAAACAGCCCTGCCTGCCCCTCAACTGTCCTCAGGAGGCACTACGTCGGAGACCCCTGATTTGGCACGTTTATCGAAATCAAGGGGAAGTTCCCATTTAAATGAGCATGTTTTGGATGCTGAAATCTGATTGGGTGGGCAGGCAGGAAGCAGATTTCCCCTGTCTATTCATATAAGTGGCTGTTGGGAAGACGCAATGAATTCCAATTCGAAGGATTTCCTGTCATTGAACAAAATAAATGTAAAGTCGCGGTTTGTGCTCAACAAAAGGACAATGCTATGGCGTTGCGTGTTATATCGCAAACACGAAAAACACGAAAGCTGGGATGTCTGTCCAATTGTTTTGGTCGCGCCGGAGATGTTGCATCATCAGGAAGCTGACACGTGATTGGCTAGAAGCCAATGTTGATCTTGAAAAATACCGGCAACGCATTGACCGAAAACTGTGAAAGGGAAAAAATGAATTTCTTCTCGTAAGTATCTTTGTTCTCAATTTAAGCTCCTCCCACCAAAAATAGAATTAAACACAATTGTATCAATTCTTTGTCATTGTAGGAAGTTTGCATTTTACATTTCATCTAAATAAAGAAATGGCATATGTTTCATTTGGAATTCTATGCAAAAAGTTTTCGTTTTCAGTCGGCAGTGTGTGAACTGGTAAGTGTGAAGTACATTGTAAAGCGCTTTGGGAGGTCTTCAGGGTCCGGTTAAAGCGCTGTAGACAGCGTTTCTACGAGTGTTTGAAATCCTTGAACATGGTTGAATTTTAATGTTGTGTTTTTAACAAGTGCTTGAATTTTGGAAGAAGTGCTTGTAAAAGCTTGAAATGGTTGCCATGTTTCTAGGCAGTCAAACTCAAAAGACTGCGCATTAAATAAAGAAAAATAAAACTGTAAAACTGGACATTCTTTGGCTTGCACCCACCATAATTACATTGTTAGTTTTGGTGAGAAAAATACAGATAATGACAAATAATAATTATTAAGAATATAATAATGTATTCTTTCTTCTTTGAATTTTACTTGAGAAATTGGAAAATTGGCTTTTGAAAGTTTGGTTATGAAAAAGGTGTACAAGCCTCATACACAAATGCAGTGCGTTTTAGAGAATCTGCTCTTCTGGCTTGGCTCAAAAAAGAATCGATTCCCAAATGACTCTTCAGATTTATTTGTAGCTTTAAAGGGACAGTGTGTATATTTTGACCACTAAATGTCACTGTATTGTGTCGTTTTAAAAGATCAAAGGTAAGAATACAGACTTCAGAGACTCAAAGTGGCCACACACCCACACTGCAACATTTTTCAAATGTTTTGCACAGGAAAAGAAAAAGAACAAACTGGGAAGGAAAAAAAATTTTTGAAATGGAAAAAAATAAAGCAAAAAAATAGGAAATAGGGAAAAAAGAAAAAAAAGTGAGAAAAAATGGTAAATAAACTGCATTTATATAGCACTTTCCAGTCACTGGGGAACTCCAAAGTGCTTTACAATACACTTCACACTTTACCCATTCACACACATTCTGATAGTGGACTCAGCCATGCATATCGAGGGCATTAGGGGTTCAATGCCTGGCCCAAGGACAGCTTGGTGAAATGATAGAAGAAAAATAAGAAAAGGGAAAAATGAAAGAAAAAGAAAAAAAGACATTCTTGGAAAAAATGAAAAGAACAAGAATGCATATTGGCCAAGAAGAAAAAAGTGTCTCGAACAAAAGGGAGAAAGAGAGAGAATGGGTGAGAAAGAGAAAATAGTTTGTAAAAGAGAAAGAGTGTGGGAGAGAGACAGAGTGTGAGATAGAATACGAACTAGAGAAGAGAGAGAATGATAAAAGAGCAAGAGAGAGAAACAAAAAGAGAGCAAAAAAAGAGAAATAGAGTAAAAAAAAAGAGGGATACATTATTTTTATCAAACTTTTTTTAAATAAACGCCAAAAACAAAGGAAAAAAAGAAACAATAGAGATCAAAAGGGATAAATGGAAGAAAAAGGAAATTTGAAAAAAGGCTTGGAAAAGAGAAAACAAACTAAATAAAAAGGGAGCAAAAACGGATGGAAAAGAGAAAAACAAGACAAATAGACACCAACAAGATAAAATCCCTGACAAAAAAATGTGCATATTGCGTCTCTAAGGTAGCCGGCTCCTGATTGGTGGGGAGCCTTGTCGGTGTTAACCCGCGGATGGGAAAGTGAGGGGAGAGGGGTGAGGAAGCAGGGAGGAGGGGGGCGGATTTCCCGGATAGGTCGTGATGAGAAAGAAGAGGAAGAAAATAAAAAGGGAGAGGGGCTTGCGGAAGAGCCGGCACTTCCCGGAAGAGATGACATCACCCGAGTATGAGTTCATTTCGCGGCATCCCAAGAAACAAGTCATAATATTCAGTTCTTCTTTTAGTCTGGCTCGTGCAAAATATAATAAATCCCTATCATCAAATATATGAAAATATCTCCAAAATAACCACAGGGATTCTAAAACGTTTTTTAATACTATTACCTGTAAATAATGATTGGTTCCATTTAAAACACATTTTATTTCATTCAGTCATCTTAGAGATCAAGATGTTAGAATCTTATCTCGATTTTCCTACTTCAGAAATGAAGTCTAATGACTTAAATCAAGTGAGATGAATTACTACTCATTATTTTGTGTGTCTTGTTTTATTTCAATTCCAAGTTTCGGTAAAGAAACCGGACTATACCACTTTTTCATAAGTGTTCACCTTTGATTTAAAGCTTTGAAGTCGCTTTGTCTCTTTTAAAATGCTTTTTTGACCGCAGAGTAAAAACTTTAAATCTACTACTAAATGTTAAGGCTTGAGTTAAAGTAACTTTAATTTCTTCAAAAAGCTGTTTTGACCCCCAAGTAATAGCTTCAAGTTCGCATATTTCAATTTTTTAGACATTGTGAAAGAGTTGTAAACGTTTGAATTCTCTTCCCACATCTCTATTACTATTGTGCACACGTAAAAATGAATTACTGGTGGCGTTACACACACTTATTACTGGGTCTAATTTGAATACAATCATAATATCTTCATATCGATTTATTCAGAAATTCATTGGCTAACCAAAATGTCAATCATTATCTGAATCAGTCACTATTCGCTAAAATTACTTAAAGGTAAAGGAGTTCGCATATTTCAAATTTAAACTCTCGAGGTAAATCTGAAACTCCTTTAAAACCCCTGAGTTAATACTTCAAATCGAGCTGAACTCATTTAGAACTTTGACTCTTGAGTTAAAGCTTTAAAGCAACTTTAACTTGTTTTGGTAGCTGTTTTAACTCCCAAGTTAAAGCTTTAAATCTACATAACACATTTAAAACTAACTTTTTAGTCAAATCCACTGTCACTCCTTCAATAGTTTGTTTAAGTCACAAGTTAAAGATTTAAATCCACTTCAACACATTTGAAACCTTAACTTTTGAGTTAAAGCTTTAAAGCTACTTTGACTCCCTTAAAAGGATGGTTGAACTCCCAAGTAATAGCTTTAAGTTTACATATTTCAACTTTGAACTCGAGGTAAATGTGTAACTCCTTTGAAAACCCCTGTGTTAATGATTCAAAACGAGCTAAACTTATTTAGAACTTTGACTCTTGAGTTAAAGCTTTAAAGCAACTTTAACTCCCATGTTAAAGCTTTAAATCTACATAAACACATTTAAAACTAACTTCTTAGTTAAAGCTTTAAAGCCACTATCACTCCTTCAAGATTCTCTTCAACTCATCAGTTAGATTTAAATCCACGTTAACACACTTTAAACCTTAACTCTTGAGTTAAAGCTTTAAAGCCACTATGACTTGTTTTAAAAGCTTTTTTCTTGACTTCTAAATTGAAGCTTTAAACCCACTTTAACTCATTTTAAACGTTAACTGTTGAGTTAGAGCTTAAAAGCCAATTCAAATGCTTTAGTTGAAATCACTAAAAACCTTATTTTACCACTAAGAAGCGTAATTCATTTACAATCTCCCTTTTAGGATTTGAAGCTGCTTTTCCTTCCTCGAAGCTGCTTTAACTCCTGAGTTAACAATGGTTTAACTTTAACTATCAAAACAATTACAAGGCCCTATAATAGAACTGAGATTGTCAATAGCTGTGTCATTTCGTAGTGTTTATGTATCATTATTCAAACGTGTTCCGGATAAAATATACGTTTATAAATACATCAAAGCTACAACTGATGGAATTCTGAAGAACAGTATATTTGTGTTAAATGAGATCCTTTTTTTTTTTTTTTTTTTTTTAATCGTCTCCATTTTTTCCGGTAAATGACCTCACTTCTTCTCACCTTCGTGCACTGCTGTGTTGCCTTGGCAACACTTTCACCAACGGACTACTTTAGAGGTCGTAAACGAAACAAAAAGTGATGGCGTCGAAGGGGGAGAGGAATAAAGAGATGGAGGGAGAGAAAGGAAAACAGACAAAGAAAAGATAGAGAGAAAGACAGGGAGTGAAAGGGAGAGGGAAAGAGACCAAGAGAGAAAAAAGGGAGAAATAAATAGAGAGAAAGAAGGAGTGTGAGAGAGAGAAAGAGAAAATAGAGGGAACGTGAGAAAAAAGAAAGAGAACAGACAGAAAATAACCTGAGAAAAGAATAGAAAAGATAGAGAGAAAGAGAGGGAGTGACAGGGAGAACAAAAGAGAAAAAGGGAGAGAGAGTAGGTGAAAAGGTGTGCAAGAGAAAGAGTTTGGAAGACAGAAAAAGAGTGAGAGAAGATAGAGCATGTGAGAAAAGGAGAGAATAGAGACAGAGAAAAAATGAAAGAGAGAGAAAAGAGAAAGAGAGTGAGAAAGGGAGAGGGAAAAGACAAAGATAACAACAGAGAAAAAGGAAGAAAAAGGGAGAGAGACAGTATGGGTGAGAAAAATAAGGGTGTGAGAAAGAGTGTGTGAGTAAAAGAAAGAGGAAGTGCCAGAAAGAGAAAGACAGAGTGGGGGGAGAGAAAGAGTTTAAAAGGAAAAGCATAAGAGAGAAGAAAGAAACAAAAGAGAACGAGAACAGAGAGAAAGAACAAGAGAAAAGAGAGCAAGAAAAAGAGCGAAAAAAGAGCAAGGGAGAGAACCAGGTCATTTTTGTCATACATGATGATTATTTTTAAATAGACGCAAAGGAAATATTCTCTCTGGCCGCTAGAGGGCAGTGCTAAGTTCCTCTAGCGTGGCGACTTGGTTCTGGTGTAAAACACATTTAATGCCAAACAGGAAAATCTTATCCCCCATTTTTTGTGGATAAATGTGTTGTGTTTAGAAAAGATCACTTGTCATGTGAGATTATGATATGTAGGGTAGGTTTACTCATGTAGGCTAAATGATATAGCATTACACTCTACTGAAAAACTTTCGCCGGCCTGCCTCAAAACAGAAAGTGTGGTCCGGTCCCAGAACCAAACTTCACATCCCTGCGTTTAACTTTCACTTTTTCTTCCGTCATATTTTCTCGACAACGTAGTCAAGAATGTGAGCGCTCTCTCATAACGAAAGAGAAAGTTGTTCAAAGTTCAAACGTGGCCAACGTCAAACTACTTCAATAAATTAAAACAAAAAATTAAAGTGACTTTAAAACTTTTAACTCAAGAGTTAACACTCGAAATATAGCGACATCTAATGGTCCAATATTACACAGTGTCCCTTTAACTCAGGTTATGAAAGAGTTAAAGTGCATTTAAAGCTTTAACGCTGGCATTAAAATAGCTTTTTAAAGGAGTTAAAGTGGCTTCAAAGCTTAAATTAGAGTTAACACAAACATATATAAGTGACGTCTGTCCCTTTAACTCAAGTTGTATAAGAGTTAAAGTGGCTTTCAAGTTTTAACTCACAAGTCAGACTAAAAATATAAGCGACATCTAGTGTTTAAATATTACACAGTGTCCCTCAAATTATAAAGGCGTTTTAAATTGCGTTCAAATTTTAACACTAGAGTTCAAACAGCTTTTTAATGAGTTAATTAAATTAATTAAAGTCACTTTAAAGCTTTAACTCAGAGGAAAACTCTAAAATGAGGTAAAGTAGATTTAAAGCTTTAAGTAGGGATTGAAACCCATTTTTTAAAATTAAAGTGACTTTAAACTTTTAACTCAAGAGTTAACACTTAAAATATAAGTGACACTTAGTGGTAAATTAGAGTTAATACAAACATATATAAGCGACATCTGTCTCTTTAACTCATGTATGTTGTATCTCATCTCATTAGCCGTACCGCTTATCCTCATTAGGGTCGCGGGGGGGGGTCTGGAGCCCATCCCAGCCATCTTCGGGCAGTGGGCAGGGGACACCCTGAACTGGTTGCCAGCCAATCGCAGGGCACACGGGGACAGACAACTCATTCGCTCATTCACACCTAGGGACAATTTGGACGGGCAATTCACCTGAAATGCATGTTTTTGGAATGTGGGAGGAAACCGGAGTGCCCGGAGGAAACCCACGCAAGCACGGGGAGAACATACAAACTCCGCACAGAAAGTCTGGAGCTGGATTTGAACCCACGACAGGTTCCCATGACATGAACTGTGCCGCACAAGCGCTAACCACTGTCATGTATGTTGTATATGAGTTAAATTGGCTTTCAAGTTTTAACTCATGGGTTAACACTAATAAGCGACATCTAGCGTTTAAATATTACACAGTGTCCCTTTAACTCAAATTTCAAAGGCGGTAAAATTGCATTCAAGTTTTAACACTAGTTAAAACAGCTTTTTAACGAGTTAAAGTCCCTTAACTCTTTAACTCGAGGGGAAAACTTTAAAATGAGGTAAAGTAGATTTAAAGCTTTAAATAGGGATTAAAACACATTTTTCTAAATTAAAGTGACATTAAAGTTTTAACTCAAGAGTTAACACTAAAAAATATAATACAATCGACATATCGGGGTCCAATTTTACACAGTGTCTCTTTAACTCCGGTTATTAAAGAGTTAAAGTGCATTGAAAACTTTAACGCTAGCATCAAAATAGATTTTTAAAGGAGTTAAAGTGGCTTCAAAGCTTTAACTAGAGTAATCACAAACATATATAAGCGACATCTTGTCACCCTTTAACTCAAGTTTTATAGGAGTTAAAGTAGCTTTCAAGTTTTAACTCACAAGTTAAGACTAAAAATATAAGCGAAATCTAGTGCCGAAATATTACACAGTGCCCCTTACACCCAACTTATAAATGAGTTAAAGTGGCTTTCAAGTTTTAACTCATGAGTTAACACTAAGAAAATAAGCGACATCTACTGGTCAAATATTACACAGTGTCCCTTTAACTCAAGTTATAAAGGAGTTAAAGTGGCATTCAAGCTTGAACACTGAAGTTAAAACAGCTTTTCAATGAGTTAAAGTCACTTTAAAGCTTTAACTCCAGAGGTCTATTTTTAAATCTGGTCAAGTAGATTTAAAGCTTTAACTCAGGATTAAGACACCATTTTCAAGAAATGAAAGTGACTTTAAAGCTGTAACTGAAGACCTAACACGAAAAAATATATAAACTACATCTGGTAGTCAAATATTACACAGTATCCCTTTAAGTAACTGAGGGAGCGACAAGTTTTAAGTGGTATATTTGTTGATATGGGGCACGTTATTATTAGTGCGTATACGACTATGTTAAAATTTTGTCTAAAACTATATGGTGTAGCTCTTTAAATCCCAAAAGTTCCTGATCGCTGGTTTAAGCTAACATTAGGGCAGGGGTGTCAAACAGGCGGCCCGCGGGCCGGATCAGGCCCACTAAGGGGTTGAATCCGGCCCGCGAGGCAACGCTGAGGGAAGCGCGAGAGAAAAACGAGCTGCAGGTTGAAATATGTCCACTTGATGTTGCCAAAGCCAGGTGCCTTTCACGAATGCTGTACTTGTACCCCTCTCTCTCTGTGTCTCTCTCTCTGTGTCTCTCTCTCTCTTTCTTCCTCCCTTCTTCTCTCACTCTATTCTCTCTTTCACTCTCTCTGTTGCTTTTTCTCTTTCTTTGTTCGTCTTTGTCTCTTTCTCTCTCTGTGTCTTTTTAACTTATTTTGCTCTAACTTCTTTTTTTCCTTTTTCTCTCTTTTCTCTTTCTCTCTCACCTCTCTCTTGCTCTTTCTTTCTCTCTATCTCTCTCTCACCCCTCTCGCTCTCTTTCTCTATCTCTCTCTCACCCCTCTCGCTCTTTCTTTCTCTCTATCTCTCCCTCACCCCTCTCTCTTTCTCTCTCCATCCGTCGCTCTCTCTTTCTTTCTCCCTTCTTCTCTCACTCTATCTCTCTCTTTCACTCTCTCTGTTGCTTTTTCCCTTTTTTCCCTCTTTGTCTATTTATCTCTGTGTGTCTTTTTACCTTCTTTTGCTCTCTCTTCCTTTTTTCCTTTTCTCACTCTTTCTCTCTCTCTCTCTCTCTCTCTCTCTCTCTCTCTTTCCCCTTCTCTCTTTCTACCCTTCTGTCTTTCTCTCCTCGTTTCTCTCCTTCTCTCTTTCTATTTCTCTCTGGATTTCTTTGTTTCTCTCTCTTTATTTCCCCCTCTTTCACTATTTCTCTACCTATCTATTTTGTTTCTCATATTCTCCCTCTCTCTCTCTCTTTATCCTTTTCTCTCTTTCCTTGTCCAACACTCTCTCTTTTTTTCTCCCTCTCTTTCTCATATTTCTTTCTCTCTTTTTTTCTTTCTCCTCAATCGACTAGTCCGGCCCCCGAGAGAATGTTTGTTCTATCGTGTGGCCCCTCAGTTAAAATGAGTTTCACACCCCTGCATTAGGGTAAATTCTGCCATGCAGTAGGCCCTCCTCCACATCGGGTGGCGCTATACTAAAGTACTTTGACACAAAGGAGAATCCAGCAAAAAATACTCAATATATCTATCCTCTAGATTGGTGAGTATCCGATGATATTGGACACCTGAAAAGGAGATCACATAGGATGCCAGTTTCATTGTTCTGACTATTATGCACTGTGCGCGGGAAGCAAGTCGCTCTCGCAATCGGATTGCGATCCGAATACGGAAGTGGATCTTCCGTAGCGGGCGATGGCGATGTCAGGGACGGAAATCAGATCAATAGCCGGGACAGGAGAGCAAACAACGTGGTCAGGGTCAGAAACGGGTCGTAAGCCGGGACGGGAGAGCAGACGTGGTCAGGAGCAAAACGTAGCCGGAGACAGACGGGAGCAAAAACAGGACAGTTGGGAGTCGGGGTCGAAAAAGGCTTTCCTGAAAAAGGCTTGCCTAGTATTCACTGAGGTTCGCAGACGGACTGACGACAGGGGACAGACAGGACTGGGTTCAAATAGTGGCAGGGAGCCAATCAGAACCCGCGGCGGTTGGCGCCAAATGTGCGGGCACAGCTGAGTCACTTCAGTAATCATGACTATGACAGCAAAAAAAGAAGAATTAAACTATAGATCTATGTCAATACTAAGCAGTTGTTGTCTAAAACATGGTTGGCTGGATCCCTTGATCACACGGGTAATAGGGGCACCATTTCCTGTTGTGTGTCTTGGGCCAGACATGTCAAGCCAACAGGCGTTTCAAGGGATTAATTGATCAATTTCTACACACTTCGTCTATATCAATAGAAAATTTATGGTGGGGTGTACAGTTTGAGGCATGGGTCTCCAACTTGCTGCCCACTGAGGACAGTTGAAGATGCCTGTGGACCTGTTCCTAAAATAGCTCACTAGTGCTGGGTCATTGGGATTTTCTAGTAAACTGATTTTTTTTTATTAATTGACTGAGTCTATTGAACCATTGATCTGTGCAGCCCTTTGAGACTCTTTGTGATTAAGGGCTATACAAATAAACATGACTTGACTTCAAAATCCATTGGTGTCTTCTCTCCTTATTTTGAGTGTCTCCCGAACTATAAGCGGATCAGTATCTTAAAGTGTTTGTGTGTGAGACGCGACATCTAAATGAAGACTACGTACATCAGTGTGTATTAATAGTACACACATACGACACACACGCAGATGGTGGAGATCTAATAATACCGCACACGATTTAAAATTGGTCGCGCGTGTCACTTTCTTTTCCTGATGACTGGCGGATGCCAGTGGAATTCTGGGGGAATACCCGCTTGTCTCGAGTTGAAAAGCTCAGAAATTTTAGGAGAAGTGTTTGTAAATGCTTGAAATTGTTGAATTTCCCTACGGGGATGAATAAAGTATCTATCTATCTATCGATCTATCTATCTATCTATGTTTCTCGGCAGTCTTATTCCACAGACCAGGCAAGAAATGTAGAAAAATAAATCAAGTCTGCTTTAAAATGACGCTGACACGTCTAACTTTGCGTTGCCACGGCATTTCCTCTTCCCTCGTGACTTACGGCAGCTGGTATTAGTTTGTGTAGCGATGTCATGTAAAGCATGATTGCACCCAAGACGACAGGTGAAGAGATCAAGATGCCGAACACTGTAGAAATGAGGAAATAGGTTTCAAAATTTGTTAGGAAGTGCTCGAATTTAGCTATGAAAAAGGCGTGAATTTAGTGATATTTGTTCATAATTTGGATTTCAATCCTACTTTTATTTCTGAGTGTAATTTTCAGCTTCGCTTAATGTTTTATGACATTTTATGACCGTGTTTTTATGAGTGACACCTGTTACACAATGTTCTTTCACTTTCTCCAAGAAGGAAACAGACATTTGAAATACATTTTGGCTTTTCCCCCACATTTGATAAGGAATTAACACGTAAAGTTGCTGTAAAATTCGCCTAAAATCCCATTCTTGGACGCACCCAAAGTAAAATAAATGCTGTTGGTCTCTTTTGAAAGGTAACACTCTGAAATTCTGTTCCAAACTGAAATAATCACTGCAATCTCTACTAACTTTGAGTAGTCCGAGTTAAAACACACAGATATAGAGGGTTTATTTTTTCCTCGCCTAAAAAATATTGTTTTGCAATTAAATACCTGCAAATGAGCGTAGCATGGGTATCTTAGCTGTAAAACAGGTGGGACAGTAGCTTGTAGCATTACCTGGTACCTTATCAAATTTTATCACAATCTGAAAAACTAAACACTATATTCTACACATTTTTTGAAGGATAGACTTAGATGGTCATTTGGAGACGACCAGTTTTCAACACCAAAACATTTGCAAATGTGTATTTCACTTTTTTTTAGACATTGTGAAAGAGTTGTAAACCTTTGAATTCTCTTCCCACATCTCTATTACTATTGTGCACACTTGCACCTAAAAATGAATCACTAGTGGTATTTCACACACTTATTACTGGGTGTAATTTGAATACAATATGAACATCTTCATATCGATTTATTCAGAAATTCATTGGCTAACCAATACGTCAATCATCATTTGAATCAGTCACTATTCGCTGAAGTCCTTTTTAGCATGACAGACCCAAATAGGCTAATGCCGCCTGTGGACCGTGAAACAAAGCCTGCAATTAGCTGAAAAAAGTCTGTTAATTTGTAAACGGAAATTATGGGGCTATACAGACAGCTAGCAACAAGGAGCATCCATCGATGCAAAGATGCTTTTCGGTGGATTTTCTTTTCTTTCTTTTTCTTTTTTTTCCATCTGTGTGTTTGGGAGAAAATATTTTACACGGTTGAATTCACTAGACTCTCACAGATGGAAGGATGCTTTATAGTTTTCGGGTATCTTGTTTCAGACTAATCTTGATGTTTTTCGGATAAGTATATTTTCAAATGGTCATCATATCTTGAATCACAAGAGTTGAAGCTTTCCAATGATAAGACATGAACTATATTTGCTTCGGAATGGCAAGGGGTTCATTTTTGGATTGATTCATTTTAAATGTTCCTGTGACAGAAAATAAAGTTCTCTCCCACTGCTTAAAATCTTTATTGTTTGTTAATTGTACTAAAATAAAAATATTTCTTTACAAATTTGGCCTACAGTTGCCATTTTTTATCTTCCCTTATCCCCGCAAACGAGTGTAGGAAGTACAGAATGAAATCAAAGCCGGACTGGAAATGACCTACGTACAAGGACGTCAGTCAATGTTTTCTTCTCCTCTAACTGTTTCCTTTTAAAGGGACAATGTGTGTTATCTAGCGGCTGCTTTTGATACAAAAGAGAAGAAAAATCATGCGGTTTGGTCAGTTTGAGTATCCGTAGTTAGTATTCTTTCTTGTGATTTTTAGCACTTGTTTAATTGTTTGCTATAAGTGCAAGCGCATTAAAAAGTCAAGACAGAAAATGTGTGGACTACGCCTGTATGGCTAGTATAGAGCTTCCTGTTTTCTCACAACCTTGAGTGCACACACATTAAATAGAAGGTTATCTAACGCATATACTCGCAGATGAGTCAAATTGAGAACTTTAAAGTAATTACTGAAATCTGGCTCGGCTTATGTGCACATAAAACAAAATGAACACGTTCCTGTTCGATTGCCGCCATCTTGGTAGTGTTCAACAGGGACAACATCTCATTTTATTGTGATTTGGTTTGTTTTATGGCCTTTTTTCTCATAATAATGGGTCCTCATAAAGTTTGTGGTAAGGATAAGTGGAAAACAGTGACAACAACATGTCGAAGAAGGAAATTATTACAAAAAATTTATGAGTGTATGTCATTAAGCACTGCCTAAAAGTAAAGTAAATGGTTTAAAATATATATTTTTTTTCATCTTTACTACTGGTTTACTAATATTTCTTACTTACACATTTAAATTATTAGAGTTGTTTAGGTACTTTCATGATGACTGATTAATTTCACCTGTGCGCGCTCGTGCGTCTGATTGGTTCCCCGTCCTACTTAAGCTCAGTCCATTCACTCGCCTGTTGTCAGTCCGTCAGCGAACCTCAAGGCAAGCATTTTTGACTCTGACTCCTGTCTGTCCCGTTTTTCTCACCCGTTTTCCACCCGTCCGTTCCTGATTTCCTTGTTTGTCTCCGGCTACGACCAGTTTTTTGACACAGACCACGCTTTGATCTCCAGTCCCAACTATCGACTCGTTTTTTGACCCCCACCACGTGCTGATCTCCCGTTCCGGCTAACGACCTGTTTTTTCCGTCTACTACACTACAATCTGTCGCTCCGGAAGATCCACTTTCACATTCGGAAGGCGTTCCGATTCTGTGAGCGGCTTGCTTCCAGCATCCAGCGAGCACCGGATCGCGGGCGCTGCCTTTCCTCTATATCTCAATAAACTTGTGATTAACGTTACGCATCTGGGTCCTACTTCTATTCTGGTCATGACAGGTGCATGTTTCGTTGTGTTTTTGGGTAAGTATTTCTCTTAGCAGGTGGCCATTTGAAAGCAGTTTTAGGGGGGTCGCCTTGTATGTGAGTACACACGGTATGTTATTTTATGCCATGGGTAAGATATTATGTGCAAGTACCATGCTACATGAATTAGCTTTCACTTTTCACGCAGTCACTAACGTTTTCAACCTAATTTGCAGACACGCCTACAATATTTAAGGTACATTTTTTATCTTCCTTTTGAAACGACATTTTACGAGATGGATTTTTTTCTTTCCGCTCCAACAACAAATGGAAATAAGCGCTCACATCCTAATCTTGATTGACAGAAATCGAGTGAACATCACGTGATGCTAACTGGGGCAAAATGAATAATAAAGCAAACTGAATAAATATCATATGAGGGTGATGTCATTGACTGGTTTCGGTGATGAGGAAATATGGGTCTGTCCGCAGACAGACGACAACCAAACAGAATTGATACAGGTGAGTATCGAGACTAAGAATCGAGAAAAAAAAACTATACTCGAGATAAAACTCAAGAAAGGGATCCAGTACAGTAAAACGACACATCATCTGAATTATAAAAAAAAGGCCTTGCTGTCCATTGTTGTTGATAATGAATAGTAAGATTGTTAATAAAATAACAATATTGGTGGATAATTGATATTCATTGAAGGTGCAATACCATGGATTAATACAGGTGGATACGATGATATTTTCATACGGTCACAATAATATTTTATATTTTAAAAATTAAAAAAGTAACACAGGCTTAAAGGTTATGAGAAAAATATGGTCCAAAAATTACGAGCATACTGTAAATTCAGAAAATGGCAAAACTGTTCTTTTTAATTATTTGTTGACATTAAATATTCAAGATGTGTAAATGTTGTAGGGATAAATTAGTAACTTCCCCAGAATTTACTTAAATTTAAGGATGGTCAAAAAATTAAGAACAATCATTTTGCTTTTCGGTCACTTTAAGTGTCCGTAGTTTGTATTTTTTCTTGTGCCTTTTGACACTCGGTTTCAATTGCACTGCACCAAAAAGCAACATCTCGTGCTCAAATATTACAAAGTGTCCCTTTATAAAAGACATTCGGATCATATCTGAATTTCCCTGGATCAGAATTATTGTCAAATGAATTATTTCACATTTATGTTGTGTCTTATCTTAAAATAACTACAAGTATTGGTGAATAAACGATTAATACCATACATTTACCACGTATACTGTTTTTGTTGTAGTTAACTCTTGAGTTAATGCATTGAAAACTTTAACTCTAGAGTTAAAGCTTTGAAGCCACATTAACTCGTTAATCTTTTAACTCTTGAAGCAATACTTTTCAGTCAATTGAACTCTTACTCATTCAAAAGTGTTTTAATTTCTGAGTTAAACCTTTGAATTAATTGTAACTCATTTAAAATTTCAGACAAAGCTTTAAAGCTTCTCTGACTCTTTTAACTTTTGAGTTGATGCATTAAATCTACTTTAATGCATATAATACTTTTTTGAGTCAAAGCTTTAAAGTCACATTAACTCCCTCAAAAGGCTGTTTTAACTCCTAAATTTAAAGCTTAACATCCACTTTAACTCATTTGAAACCGTAACTGTTTATTCACTTATTCTAACTAACTTTTCTTTTTGACACTAGAGTCAAAACTTCAAATCCACTTCAATGCATTTAAAGCTTTGACAGTGTTAAATACACAGTCATACTAAAAAAATACATCAAAGTCTATAGATTACTATAATAAATGTATTATTGTTTTTGTGCAAGAACATTTTAATTTATGTAAGAGTGTTAGTAATATAATACAATTGCCAAAAAACATCTACATTTAGTAATACATGGTATTTTTTGTATTTGTTTCAAACGTTAAGTGGTCATGTTGTTACAATATAAAATATTAAAATCACATTTAATCAATCTTAAAATATGAATATATTTCTTGTTCTTTGCGTTTCAACAAGCGCAGAATCAATGACGTAAACATTTTCAGCAATAGAAAAAAAACAAAAATGTAAGGGGGAGCCTCGCATTTGTATTGGATTGCGTCATGACACAGCAATTTCTACGTCATCTAGCCACGCCCCCGCCCGTCCTTGCGCGCGCATATAAGCGTGACGCAACCTGGGAAGCTCATCCACACAGACATACGCGTGCTTATTCCGGTCTCCTCGCTAACTCGCACTCTTAACACGTAAGTAGACTTTAAAAACACTTTTTGTTTTGTATTCTAAAGCTTTTTGGCTGTTTTGACTTACCCTCAGGGTATTCTCCTACCTCTCAAAAGCGATTGAGAAATGGAAAAAGGGTATAAAAGTGAATAAATAACAAACTAACCCAACTTTTTCTTGCTTACGCTTCAGTATGTTTACGTTTTGTTTTGAAAGGTTGTAATCTATTATCATTGAGAAACAAAATACTATTTATCCGTTTTTCTTTATTTTTCCCCAGTGTTTAAAATGTTTTTAAAGTATATGCGCGCGATGATAATGTATTATTAAGTAATAACCGAGGGAACAAGAGATAATGGTGTACTTTTCCCCACTCGAACTCCTTTGACGTACATGTACTTTAACTTACTTAAATTCGTTTTCATTCTATATGTTATGTTCAATCACTAAACAAGTTTAACAACCGTTGCACTATTGTTTTGACTTCACAGACATTCCACTTTTAGTATAAGTTGTATAAGTTACATAATTATGCCTTTTCATCCTGAGTCTTTTATTCCCATTAAAGTCTTTTTTTTACGTGTTTACCCTGGAGTGCCATGTCTAAACTTGTTGCATACACAATGCTTACTACTTTGTTATCAATGACAATAAAGACAATTCAATTCGGTTTACAACCCTGAAAATCAAGTCTTCGCATATAACCAAACAGGTTTCATTTCGGTTGAAAAACCTGCTTGAATAGAAAAAAATATAACACAAAATGAATAAATACAATTTCAATGTATCGAGCGCAAGAAAACTCTGAGAGATTGTACAGTTTTGAACTTAAATGGACAGTGTGTTATTTTTTTAGTGGTAAGAAAAAAACTGGAATAATACTTAAAATGAGCTAATTTTGTTGATAAGGCAGAAAGTGTTGCTGCTATTGTATTATTTTCCCTATTTACTCAAGGGGCAAGGTGTATTATTTAGTGCCTAGAAGTGGGAAAAAAACGTTATTAATTTATTTTAAATACAAATATGGATTTAAATAATAATCAAAAATGCATGAACAAGAAGACTTAAGATATGCATTAAAATCTGAATGATAATAATTCAATGTTTTGACTCAAACATATAGCCTTTTGATTGATTTTCGTATTGATTCTCAATATTGTTTTAGAATTTGTAAAGAAATTATTTTTTAAAGATTTTTGAAAACATTGGCATTTTTTAAAATCTGGGCTGCTTTGGGGTGGAAAACCTACACCGCTCAGACAGACCCCAAGAAAATCAAGTGAGAGACCCCTGCTTTAAAAGTTAGATACCTTCTTTGTTTTCTTTTATCCTCACTGTTAAATGTGACACTGGAGTGCCACGTCCAATTTCGTTGTCACGATATGTTCAACCCATTTTGTAACAATGACAATAAAGGTATATTCTATTCTATTAAAACTATGTTCATTCAAGGATCCATTCACTAATTACCAGGGGGAGCTCTTGAGCACTTGACGCGGCATCGTCAATTTTTTGGGAGGGTTTCCAAACGTTTATGGTACAAATATCCAAGATATCTGACTAAATTTGACCTTTTATTTTCTGCAGGGCATGCTGCAGAACTCTCGGCCGACGCTGGCAGACGTCAGCTGTTCGTCCCCTGTCCCTCGACTGTCCCCGGTCCCTCACCCGTCACCTGTCCCTCGTCTGTCTCCGCCCGGCTCGCTGTCCCTGGACGACTTGAGTCACTTGATGGGGGATCCGGGCCGAGCCGGCCGTGCCGACCACAGCTCGGATGGCGCCAGTTCTTGCTCGGATCTCGGGGGAAGGCCACGGGTAAGGACTGAGTCACTTTAGAATTGGGCTGCAACAATTAATTGTCGTTGCCGACAATATGCGCTGATATATTGACTTAAAGGGACACTGTGAGATATTTGACGTAGTGCGACTGAAAAACGAGTGACCAAAACTCAAGGAAGAATACAAACTACGGAGACTCAAAATAGTTGACAATTAATTATATTGTCGCCAGACCTATTTTTCCCACCGAGTGCGGCATCTAATATTATTATGTCTGCTAAGAGTCGCTCATGCACAATGAAAGGTAACATACAGAAATTCCCCATCAACATCAAGTACACGTACCAAAATAGGACTTCTTGCAAAAGTTTGCAAAGCAGACTTTGTGTATCATGGCAGTACCCCAGTGATGCCCGAACATTTAAATAGAAAGCACGTCAGAAGGTTGAACCAAATGAAGACTGACTCGCCACAGTAAAACTAAACTAATGTTCAAGCCAAAACGATATTGACGACACATACTATATAATTTATATGCATATTTTTCAAAATAAAAGAGAGCTTAAGCGTTATGCCTGTCTGTGCCTCAGAAACATATTTAAAATGAAATGCATAAAGTCCAAAGAACATCATCAGTTGTTAAAACCACCTGATTTTCAAACTGTTTCTTGGAGACTTTGTAGTTGATGTATTTCACAACGTGCACATATTCATTTTATTTAAAGTTCTTCTGCTGATAATGAGCCTGTTCTTGGTTTATAGGGATAAAAAATATTTACTCGATTTTAGATTATTACATTTTTGCCTGTTTTTATAGATGTATGTCGCTAAATGGTAAATGGTCTGCATTTATATCGCACTATTCAAGTCACTGAAGACCTCTAAGAGCGCTTTACAATGTGCTTCACACTTAACCATTCATGTATAAATGCCCATTTATTTAAATCATTGGTGTTTTTTACCATCTCTACTGACCGAGGACTGTGCTTAATTGGTTTTAGGGTTAGTTTTATTAAGGTTAGGGTGCATTTTTATTTATAGCTTAAGTGTTTTATATTCAACCACTAGATGGCACTGTATTGTTTAATGTGGATGAAAACCAGTGCCAAGAGAACAGTGGAGTAGCAAAGTTGCCGGACAAACACGGCAGCAACTTTTAGGAAGGGATTCCTGTGTAAAAGAAATACATTGTGCTATGATTTTTACATATTAATTTTTTATATATACAAATCAATACTGGTATGATATTTCATGTGTTTTGCTTAATTCAGTGTTGTGGTTTTTTTTTTGTTACTGAATGATTTTTTTTTTTTGTACCACTAGGTGGCAATAAATACACTCTATCCTTCTAATTTTTGTACCGAATCGCGGTATGTTAAATAAAAAAAAATGTATTTTGCATTGTACAACAAAGGAAAATGTGTCGCCACGTAATTAAATCAAGTTTATTTTAAAGATAAGAAAATAAATGAGTTATTAGACTAAACGGTGATTAGTCATTAGATGCAGCCCTATTGTCGAATATACAATTCCCTTCATTGAAGTAATTGTGACTTTTTGTTGTTGTCATGGAAACAGATGTCGCTCTCTGAGTCGGACAGGAGGAAAAGAAGGCGAGAGAACAACAAGGCAGCTGCTGCCAAATGCCGCAAGAAGAAGAAGGACAGGACGGAATATTTGATGCTGGTAGGTCTTTACTTCAATTTGTTTCTAATAACTGAAGTGTAGGAGCCGAAATGCTATTATCATAATCATTGAATGTTCATTTTGTTGAGTCCATGGGGTGCCGCTCATTGGCTGCTAGGCTACGCTAAGCTGCACCACGTGCTGTACCCTTTTGGCCCGCGTTTCTTTTGTAATCGGCATTTAACGGAAGTCAAGTAGAATAAAGATGTTTGTTTGAGTTAACTTGCAGACCTTTTCCAACATCATTGCTTCAGATCACTTTATAACAATACTGATCCCCAGACACTTCAGGTAAAATTTAGCGCGTCAGCCTAACACCACCGGGCGATTTACATATCTCAGTAGTTCTGTATTGGGAAGAACTTCTTCAACATGGAAAAAAGGATTCAAATTAATTCAGTGTTTTGTTATGGAATGTTTTTTTGTCTCAAAACTGTTTCTCAGCTTTTTCCATGGAAAAGATCTTGAGGCCTATCTCTCGTCCAAAATCAAATTTAAAAAGAACTACAACACTAGTATAATTTTTTTATCAATTAAGCTGTTCTCATCAAAGTCTCAAATTGGAATTTTTGTTGTCGCGACTTTTATTCAGGGAGTATGGGTAAATCATTTTGGACATTGTTATAATCTTACGTTTTTGTATATTTTACTATATTTATAATAGATAGTTCTAGGTTTACTATGATGATGCTTCAAAACAAGCAAATAATTTGCCAGTTGATTTTTTTTAACTTCATCTTTGCTTCTTTTTCGAGGAAAATAAGAAAAATACTGTTGTAGTAGATGTTAAAGAGATATTGCATATTATATTGCGCCTCCTAGTGGTATAAAAACTTAATACGTTAAAAAAACTATTGATGAGAATAATAAGCAAAAAAAAAAAGCTTTAACCATCATATAAACTTACAATACAGTGTCATATAGTGGTCAAATGTTACAGTGTCCCCTTAACCAATAAACTGTTGTCATCAGAGTCTCAAATAATGTTTTTTGTGGCTTTGGTACTGGAACATAAATTTGTACATTTCTGGTAAAATAAGAAAACATGATACTAATAAACAGGCAAAAATATTTGCTAGCTGAGCCTCTTTTAAACTATTTTGTACTAATTTTTTGAATTAGGATCTCAAAAATGGTCAAATTCCAATTAGCAATATTATATTTCAACATTTTCAAAACAACATTACATGAGTGTTTTTTCTATTAAAATAAGTAAAAATAATATTTAAATTTTTAAAAATCTGTTTACAAAACGAGATTTTCATTCTTTCGCAGTGGCAGGTCAAACATCACCTTTAAAGTAACTAACATAGTTAAGACATACTTCCTCTTGAGTAATAGTTATAAAAATAGCAATCTGGTGCTTCCTGATAAGGGAAAATAGTACAGTTATTGCTGTTACGGGTATGCAAAAATATCAGAATCTCTGAGCAAAAAATCCGAAGTAAAATGGTGAAATCTGGTTGCTAGACTCTCCATAGTTTGTATTCCTCCTTGTGCTTTGTAGCACTCTCAGTTGCACTACACAATACAGTGACATTCAGTGGTCAAATACTATACAGTGTCCCTTTAAAGTTTCTTTTGACCTTGGGCACCAGAGGGCTGTCCTTTATTCATTGAAACCCCCAAAATAAACCCTATTTACAAGCTCAAGTGTTTGTTTAACAAATAAAAGTATTGCTCTTTGTAGTTTGGTTGTTTTTTACGAATGATATTTCTAAAAACAACCTTGCTGCTTTATTGCACTATGGTGAATACTCTTTTACGTTTTGTCGCCATCATATGGATGATATTGAGAAAGGAGAATGTGGCGTAAAAATGTATTTATCTTCCTTTAACATGTGAAGAATTTTGTGGATATAAGCATATTCCTCTGCCCTTTGGTGCTTTTGTCAGTCCAGAGCCCAGGTGTCAAACATACAGCCTGCGGGCAAGATCAAGCTCGTGAAGGTTTTTAATTCGGCCCGCGAGATATCGCTCAGATAAGCACAAGAGAAAAATCTGCAGCAGTTTGAAGCATGTCCACTTGATGTTGACAAAGCCAGGCACCACCCGCCAAGCAACCGGAGCTGTATTAACTGCTCTCTTTCTTTCTTTCTTTCGTTCTTTCTTTATTCATTTCTCTCTCTCTCTTTCTTTATTTCATTTTCTCACTCTCTTTCCATCTCCTTCTCTACCTTTTTTGTGTCTTCTTTTCCCTTTCTTTCCCCATTTCATGAGATCCCCTCTTTCTTTTTTGTCTCTCATCCTTTCATTTTTTCTCTTTTGTTTTCTCTCTTTCTCTGTCTCGCTCTTTTTATTCTGTGTTTTCCCCCTTTCTTTAGCACTCTGTCTTATCTCACGTTCTTTGTTGTCCCTTTCTTCTTGTTCTCTTTCTTTTTTAGTTTCTTTCTCTTTCTTATTTTCTTTCGGTCTTCTTTCTTTCTCTTGTACTCTCTCTGGTTTTCTTTCTCTCTTAAATCTACTAGTTTGGCCCCCGTGATAGTTTTATTTCTACCATTATGACCGCCAAGCTAAAAAGATTTACAGGATAGATAGGGTGACGCATACAGAAAAGGGGCAGGACAACTATGTAGCCAATCAGAATGCGAAACACAATGCAAGATAAAAAAAACCTGCCAATTTTACCAGTACCATTAAACAAAAAAAAGTGCAGATCAAAAGAAAGGGAGCCTAAACCTTACTTTCAAACTCTAAACCTTATTTCGGGACCCTAAAAAACCCTAATTAACAGCCAAAACCCGAGCTCCTAACCCTAGCCCCACACATATAACTAGCTGTAACCCTAGCCCTGTTTCAAACTGTAATCCTAGGGCTAAACAAATTTGGAACCCTACATTCCGTTTTGAACCCTAATATAGAATTCAAACTCTTGTTCCTATCCATAAACCTACACCTAACTCTAGCTGCAACACTAGCTTCTATTTCAGACCCTAAATTCAGTTCAATACCCTAACAATAAGCCTCAACCTTAGTTTGTAACTCTAGCCCCACCCATCACCTAACCTATGAAACATGGCAACAAGTTCAAGCATTGACAAGCACTTCATCTAAACTTCAAGCACTTATCAAACCTTGAAAACTCAACATTAAAATTCAAGGATTTCAAGCACCCGTACACACCCTGTGTAATTGTAGGCATTTTGTGCAGAGGATAAAGAATACACACGTATTGCGTTCAAAATACATGACTGCTAGCTTGACGCAAACACCTGATTTTGAAAATCGCTGTGACGGTACAGCTCGACCTGACCATTTGCCGTCCCTTTTTGCGCCCTCAGGAGTCGGAAAAACTGGAGACGGTCAACATCAACCTCAAGGCTCAGATAAAGGCCCTGAACCAACAGAAGCAACACCTTTCCTACATGCTCAACCAGCACCGGCCTACCTGCATCGTTCGAACCCACAACGGGTGCACGCCCGACCAGGAAACGGTGGACCTCTTCGCACGTCACTTCCAGGAAAGCCCAAATGCTCAAACATCTCTTTTCACCATCCACGATGCCGCCGGGTCCATCTTCGCAACCGGGCCGGAAATGGACGCCTCCGGACTGCTGGGCCTGGACCAGGTCCAGTGTTCGGTTTCTATGTGAAGAGGAGATTCAAGCGGATGAGTCCCGAACCTCGCAATCCCGAGCTGCTGATCGAACGACGTCATCTCCATCACAAACTTTGAATCGTCCGACTCAAAGCGAAGCACTTTCTTTTGCCACGCCCACTAGATGGCACCGTGACAGTACTACTACTACTTCCTCCTCAGCGATGCACAAAGAAGCTGAGATTAATTTATTTATTTAAAGAAACGACAGTCCGCTGTCAATCGCGTCTGCTACGCCCCCCAAAAAAAGCTGCTAAATGTTGGTTGTAACCACTCAGGACTTTACAAGCGAGTCAAAATGATTCCGACGCCGTAAAACTCGACACTTTCAATATGCTAGCGTCCAGGCTAAAGGCTAACTGTCTGTTCATTTTGTGTTTTTTGTGTCCGCCGTGGCTACATTTCTAATAGTACGGTTTAATGCTCGTGCGTTACTTCAAGGGTGGCACCTCACGAATGGTGTGTGTGCCGAAGCTACACAAATGTTTTGTTTTATACCACTTTTGTACAAATGTGTTTGTGACCGTTTGAGCTTTGAGCCAAAATACTTAACATGTTGCAGGTCAGAGACCAGCATGTTTTTGTCTTTTATCTTTGGTTAATAAAATGTTGAATGACAAACCACAGAAACTTGTGACATGGTTGTTTTGTCATATTCCAATTTACATATATAAGTAAAAAAAAAGGGGGAGTACGGTAGCTGGTTATAGCATTGCGTTTGGGGAACGCAACTTCAGATTTAGAGTAAACTGAATTGGTTCAAAGTAATAACTGGAGAGGAATGACTTTTCTTCCTCCCCGTCTTTGTTTAAAGTGACTTATGAAGGATTTTATACATTTGACTATAAAGGATTTTATATGATCGAATACAAATTATATTTATTGCAAAAGATATTCACTGGCTGGGCTGTGGTGCGATGTCAGGGCACCCTGGTGGAAAATGTCATTTACAGGAACGGCGGGAACGGGACATAAGGCTGATAAGATAATCAGCACATCCAGACGCAGATACGCCCCCATGACGTAGAAACGCTCGGTGTTGTTTTGAGTATTCCAGACATCGCGACGCTCTTCGAAGAGATGGTGAAGCACAGGGGGGCTTCCTTGGCACGCCCATGGGAGGAGTCGGCAAGCCATTATGCGGGGAGAAGATGGCCAATAAGAGAGAGCTAAAGGACTTGAGAAAAAGGCTTCCCACAGACGCCAACGACACTGATTCGGCTGTTTTCGATGGAGTACACTTAGATAAATTGTTGATGAGATTAACTCTCTGTGGAAACGTCTGCTTTCCTGTTCATCTTTTCCGTCTAGGAACAGGCGCGCGTAAATTGTTGGGTGAATGTAGGTTGTGTTTGGTTAAGGGAGTCAGATAACTATTTCGAACAATTTGGTAAACGGTACATTTTTATATTAATTCCCAACACTTAATTAGCACTTCCTAGTGATTAAAAAAAATCGTGAAAAATACACCGATTTGAATAATTATCAAAAATACAGGAACTATCATTCGGTATACACACTCGTTTTTTTTTAAACTCATCGGTAGAGAACCTTGTATTATTTTACATAACACAAGGCTCACAGCAAGGGAGCTGATATGAAATGAAATGATCTGCATTTATATAGCGCTTTTCAAGTCAAGACTTCCCAAAACGCTTTACAGTGTGCTTCACATTTCCCAATAGCGGCCGTGCAGCCATGTCAGGCGCTAACCTGTTTATTGGGGGTATTAGGGGTTCAGTGTCTTACCCAAGGACACTTCAACATGGGGGAGCCGGGATTCGAACTGCGATCTCTTGATCCCAAGACGAGCGTTCTACCTCCTGAGCCACAACCGCCCTCCCAGCCGGTGACAGTATGACTGTCATATTGCTGCTACGGCTACCCAAAAAAACTCCGAAAGGCTGGGCAACGAAATAAAAAATAAGTTGGTGCGTTTTAGTCACTGAGTGTCCGTGGTTTGTATTCTTGAGCCTTTCAGCACAAGCGGACCAAAAAAAAAAAAAAAAAAAGTCCTGTGATAAAAAAAAAAAACGAGAAGAAAAATCGGATTAGTCACTTTCGGTGTCCCTAATTTAAATTCTCCCTTGTGCTCTTAGCACTTGCCCTACACAATACAGCGACATCTAGTGGTCAAATTTGACTGTGTCTATTTAACACAAGGTTTGTGACAGCTAAACAAGCACTGGAGTTGAGCAGTTCCACTAAGATTTGTATTCATCATAAACAGAATATTCTGGGCAATGTAAGGTACAGAACAAGACTGTCCAGTTTCACAAATGCGCTATAAAATTGGCTGAGAGTACACTTTCATACTAGGAGGGGGGGCTATGACAAAAACAAAACCCTTTCTTCTTCACACTAGCCTTTTGTCTAAACCGAGTCAGGCCAGTACCAATAAATTTAAAAGTCTTCCCGAACAACAACTATTGTAGTACAAATATTTGTGTTTGTTATTAAAATCAATATTGTTGTTTTCAAATGAATTGGGTTATTTTTCAACCACCAGAACCAGATATGTCAAACTAATTTGAGTTCAGGGGCCACATGGTTGGACAAAACCTTTCATGCGGGTGGGGCTAATGGATTAGAAGGAAGAGAGAAAAAGAAAGACATAGAGACAAATAAAAAGAGAGCTGGAATAAAAAACAAAGCGAGGGAAAGAGAAAGGATAGAAATAAAAAGAAAGAATTAAAGTGAGAGAGACAGAAAGAATGAGAAAGAGAGAAAATAAGAACAAGAGAGAGATAAAAAAGATAGAAAAAGAAAGAGGAAGAGAGACAAAGAGAAGAGAGAAAGGAGAGAGGGAAAAAGAGAGGGGGAAATAAAGAGAAAAACAAAGAGAGAGAGAAACAGAAAAAGATAAGTGGAACAATAATAAAAGGAGAGATAGAATAGAAGCAGAAGAGAAAATTAGAGAAAGAGAGTGAGGCTGAGAGAGAAAGAGAGAGAGGAAGAGAGAAAGAGAAGAAAAGAGAAAAAAGGGAAGAGAGAGAGTAAAAAAGAGAAAGAATTATCAGCAAGAGAGAAAATCAGAGAGAGGGAGACAGGGACAGAAAAAAAGAAATAAAACAAGAGATATAAAGGGAAAGAAAGAGAGAACAAAAGAGCAAGCGATACAGCTGCAGTATCTCTGCAAGTCGCGCCTTGCTTTGGCAACGTCCAGTGGACGTATTTTTCTCTTGTGCTTCGCCCACTGTTGCTTCACAGGCCGAATTAAAGCTCTAGGTCTCAGGTTTGACACCTATGGACAAGAAAGTGCTAAATAATACAAAATGTCCAATTAACGTTTCCAAACAAATAATCTTCATGGTTTTTTACTTTTGGTTTTCAAAATAACACATTTGCTCCCAACAAACTAACACAATCGCACTCCAATAATTCCTGTAAACCTGTTTCCCAAACTTTTGTCTTCCTCTTGCTATCAAACATTGAGAAGCTAGCACGTGTCTAATAGGTCAAAGGACAAACACTCATGCTTAGTCATTCTGTGAGAACATTGATGATGCAAGTCGATCGAAAACCGAGGAAAGACTGGAACATGGTTCAACTTTCACATCAAGAATGTTCTCTTAGCGCATTAGCCTTGTGTCGAAAGCCTGACTCAGGCAGGAAAAAGGGAAATTGTGTCGGATTTCGTGGTATTAATAGGAGATAGTCCAAAGTTCGGCGTCGTGTCATCAAGTAAATTGGAGCAAGCAAAAATGCTAACCGAGAGAGGAAAAAAAGAGATAACTATATATATTTTTTTCATTTCGAAGAGATGTTGTTTTTATGTGGTCAAAGCGAGCTAAAATGCTAACAAGGTACCTGAAAAGAGTGGCCTGAATTAAAAAAAATATATACATTTTTAGAAGCAGTAACATGCACTAATATTTCTGTCCGTTGAGACCGACTCAGCACCGACATCTTGTTTCATTTAATAGCAAGAAAGCAATATATAAATAAAACAGGGGTCTCCCGCTTTTTGTTCATAATTAGATAGATAGATAGATAGATGGATAGATAGATAGATAGATAGATAGATAGATACTTTATTCATCCCCGTAGGGAAATTCACACTTCCAGCAGTCTACCCCGTTGTTTAATAACAGATGAACATGATGCCCTAGGGGTGCTTGTAGCGAAGTGGATGACGTCATGCCAGTCCAAAAATTCGACATCCCTGCGGCAGATGGAAAATTTTTCTTTGTGAAAATACAGGGATACACCACCTCGTGTTAGCAAGTCCGCCTCCTCTCCGATTCCCCCCGGCTTTCGTGTCTCTGTTTAGCGGCGTTGAAGCCGGATTGCTCCAGGTAGCTCCGGGTGGCTACACGTTAGCGTCCGGAATGCTAAACGTGAGCCACGTTTCCGCAAAACACAGCAACTGCGCTCCCTGTGCGCTTCGATGTTTTCCACCAGCACTCGATGATCTTATTTGGTCGTGAGTTCGCATTTACCATGATTACGGATGGTACCGAAGACTTATAACGCCGCTAGCCGCTTCGCTAGCTCCGGCTTTTCCTCCACGATAGGCCCCTTCATCACGCCGGCACGAGAATTTTTCAGGGCAAGGAGTTGAAATTCCTTGAATACACGCATTTCTTGTGCGTTAAAACCCATGTCCATAGGATAGAAGTAATCCATAGTGTAGTTGTCAAAACGGGAAGAAAAAAACACCGAAGATAGGAGCAGACAATAAAACAATAGGGCAGCTGCTGGAAAAGGCAGCCGCTTGTGGCAGCGCCGCTTTGATTAGCGTAAAGGGCACCCAGTTTGATATGAATTTCAAATATAGCAACTTAGCTAGATGGCTTGCTAGATAACTATGAAGTTAGCTTGATAGTTATCTAGAAAGGTGAACCACAGGTATAAAAGACAAAACAAAAGGGAGCTAGATAGCTAGTAAAAAGCCGTCCAAATAACCAGATAAAAACCTAAAAACCAAGCTAGATAGCTCATTAAAAAGAAGGAAAAATTCAGCTCGATAGCTATCAAACAAGGTCAAATGTTAGCTAGATACCATGCAAAAAAAAAAAGAAAAAAGCTTGCTTAATAGCTATAAAGGTAGGAAGCTAGTTAGCGACAAAGCTAAAAAAACTAGCAAGATGGCTAGCGGAAAAAAACTGCAAATTTTTTGCTCTTCGCTTTATAAAACCCATGAATTCGAATTTAGTTGGTTGTATTTCCTGTAAAACAAATCAATAAAAACATGATATTTGTTTAATACGCAAATAAATTCCCATTGTACTATCTTAATTCATTTCTTAAAAATAATTTTCAATACTTTAACACTTTTTTTTTCATTTTTTGTCCATGAATCCAACAAACTGGAATTTTTCTATTTGTGTTTCTAAAATAACAACTCATCATGTTATTACTATGGTTTTACTATGTTATTACGGGGTTAATTGTTAAAACCAAGGTTTAACAGACTCAGTCAACCAATAAAATCATTTTAGTAGCGAGTTAACGACTTAGCTTTGGTGAGCTATTTTCAGAACATGTCCGCGAGTACCTCAACTGTCCTTAAGGGGTACCATGTCGGAGACCCCTGATATGAACTGTACCATAGAGTAAATGTTGCATTGTCTTACCTTAACCAATAAATGAAGTCTACGTGCAGCTCCTTAATAAAAACACCAATAAATAAGTAAAAGATTATTTAAAAAAGGCCATCATTAAATCTATGGGTTTGGGGCTAAGGTGTGCGTTAAATAAGAATCCTTGATCTCACTATCGCCCTCTGCCACGAGTCAAGAAGATTACGTGCCTCAGTGTCCATCAGCACAGTTACGTACTAATTGTGTAAATAATATTCATAATATGATGTGAAGATTCAGCGGTTTTGAAAGAAAAAAAAAGAGCCAAAAATGTTACATTCAAACGAGAAAGAACGTTAATTCTGAAAAAAAAAAGAAAACATTTTTATTATATTTACATATATTTCGATTACGGGTCATGCACTGTTTAGAACAGGGCTCTCCAGCCTTTTTCAAGCTGAGTTCCTTTTTTTTGTGCTACTTATTAGCACGAAGGGCACCTAGTTTGATAGGCATTTCTAAAATCACTTATCTTGCACTACTTACTATGTTGTTACTATGGTGTTACCAGAATAATTATTGGAAGTAGAAAGAAAAGAGAAAGAGCACAGAAAAGAGAAAGAGAGAGAAAAATAAAGGAAGACAGAAAGAGATTAAGACAGAAGAGAAAAAGAAAGGGAGAAAGGGGAGAATGAGAGAGAGAGAAAAGGGTAAAATAAATGGAGAAAATTAAGAGATAGAGAAATAAATGAAAAAGGGAAGACAAGAGAAGAAAATAAAAGAAAAAGAAAACACGAGAAAAAGAGAGCAAGAAAGCAAAAATAGAAAACGAGAGTGAAGTAGGAAGTAGGGGGTGAACTGACAATGTTGACCACTAAAAAAATAATTTGACTAGAAAATCACAATGACCCAGCATTGGTGAACTGTTTTCAGAACAGGTCCGCAGGCACCTCAGCTGTCCTCAGAGGGCACCTCGGGCCCCACATTGGAGACCCCAGGTTTAGAGGCTATTTTAATTCAAACAAGTACAGTAATGTTCAATTCATACAATTCAGTTGCAATTACTTGTTTTTAAGATGCATATTAGCACCTATATCTTCAGTTAGTGATTTACTATTGATATGAAAAAGTTTTGTATTCAGGCATAGTTATTCGGTGTTCGGAACAATAAAAATGAAGTGTTTATTCAATGTCGATAACACTTGATGTTAGCAGGAGCCTTCATGTTTGTAGTTGAGAAATAAAAATAAGTCACTTACACTTTTTCATGTGAAGCGCACATATTTTTAAAAAACATTGGGGGATAATGGTTTTTACATCAAAGGATTGGGAATGAATGATTTCTAATAAACGACAACTGGTCGACAGTTATTAGCAGGTGCTAGCTCGAATGCTAACAGACCACGTACTTCCCCTTTCAGTGAATGGATAAATTAGGATTAAAAACAAGTGTTGGTGTCATAATAGAAACTTTTTTTGACGTAGCAATAAAAGTACGAAAAGTCACTTCCAGTCAATGTTCTGCTGACCTTTTGACGGCACTAACTTCTCCTTTTTTGTTACTTTCATTTCGTCATCTGTAAGGAAATCAGGAAGATGCTGTCCATACTCTACTCCGTCATTCTGTTTACATTTAATATTTCCTTTGAGGAAACTATCCACGGATAACAAACTATTAAGTTAATAATTAAAACAGAATATATTATGTGGGGCAGCACGGCGGCGCAGTGGTTAGCGCGTGTGCGGCACAGTTCCAAGGTCTTGTGTGGGTTCAAATCCAGCCACCGGACTTCCTGTGCGGAGTTTGTATGTTCTCCCCGTGCTTGCGTGGGTTTCCTCCCACATTCCAAAAACATGCATGTCAGGTTAATTGGCCGGTCCAAATTGTCCCTAGCTGTGAATCAGCGAGTGAGTTGTCTGTCTCTCTGTGCCCTGCAACAGGCTGGCAACCAGTTCAGGGTGTCCCCTGCCCACTGCCCAGAGATAGCTGGGATGGGCTCCAGCACCCCCGCGACCCTACTGAGGATGCAGCTGATGAGATATTATGTAGTTTTAAAAATGCTGAAATCTTGTCACTTTTATTAATCACACAGATGTAACGAGTAGAAAAGTCTCAGAATATTTAGCGTTTATACGTCTATCAAAACCAGTATCATAATAACTTGAATTTTATATTCACTCTAAAAACAGACAATTGCCAAAAGCATTTAAAGCACGATTTTGTATTTAATTTGAGGCATTTATATGAGAGCATTTAGTACAGCTTCATATTGCAAGAACAAAATTGAAGACAATAGAGGCAAGAGTTTCCAAATTATATTCAGATTAAAAAAAAAAAAAAGAATACAAATATGTAAAATATTTCCTTTTCCACCAACCTCAGTGGAAATGTTTAAATCTAAGCTTAATACTCACTTTTACTCTATAGCATACGAATAACCTAAACTTCTTATATGTAATAACTTGTGAAGCCCTTTGAGACTAATTGTGATTAAGGGCTATACAAATAAAAATGACTTGACTTGACCCCAAACTTTACTAAGGAGCGCTGTGGATTTCGTCATATTAGTGTTTGGCGAGCTCTAGTGGTTTAATCGAGAAATGCATGTTCTCTGGGTGAAACAAATGTATTTGTATGATGTGGTTTTTAAAGGTACAGTGTGTATTACTTAACAATTTTACCATTTTTATGCTACACTAACAAAAACAAAAAACGCAGGGATGAGCATGAAATCACCCAACCGCCCACTCCCCCTTCCCTTCTCCCTATTGTGTTGCGTCTCCTGCAACAGCATTGCTAAAGGATGAAAGCTGTTAGGCATTGGAAAAAATATTATAAAGGCTCCTTGAACTCAGTTGGGCATTGTTAACACAAACTAATAGAGAAAATATTTTACTAAACGACTTAAAAGACACACGCCACTTAAAAATAGAATAAATAAAATGTAAAATTGTACTGATATAAAAATATAACCCAAAAAAATAAACTTTATTATCAAGAGGTCCTATTCATTCATTTTTATATATCCATTTGAGGCCAGGGCATCCTGCGCCTCAAGTAGAACCGACTTCCTCTTCCCTCTCCAGTCTGCGGAGTTTGGAGGTGGAGGCGGAGTTTCTTCTAATTGGTCCCTTCCAAACACTTCCTGGTGCACAGCCGATGAAATAGGACCGGGCTTCATGCTGATCAACTGCAGCAAACCTTCTGCCTGTTTCTGAATTGCCTTGATGGACTGAAAAAAAAAAAATAAACAACAACCACATTTCTTTTTTTTTTGCCAGTTTCTGAGAGTATTTTTTTTTTTATACCTTGACGTCTTGAGCGATTTGTTCTGTCACTCCCGATGCTCGTGTTGACAAGTCCTTTAGCAAGTTTTCTGTTAACAAACCAAGTAGGTTGATGTGTTTCACAATTTGTTCTTTGGTGTGTGTGCTATATTGCCGAGCATTCTAAAAATACATATATGAATACATACTTTAAAATACTGTATATGCAAAATAAAAGAAATGAATAAATCATGTGACACCTTTATACATTTTTTATGCATTTTGTCATTTCTTTATTTCCGTATTTGTTTTATTTTGGTGTGTATTTTGTCAAATATTTAGTCATAAATTGTGTCGTGTACTTTTACACATTTCTTTTGTAGTTTGTCTTGTATTTCATAGCATTGTCATGTGTTTTTATCGTGTATTTTGCCACGTATTTAGTCTTTCTTTTGTCGTATTACTTTTTTGTGTATTCTGTCACATATTTTGTTAGGTATATATTCATTTATTTGGTTGTGTAATTTGTCGTGTATTCTGTCACATAGTCATTTATTTTGTACTGTAATTTGTAATGTGTCGTGTATTTTGCCACTTATGTAGTAATTTTTTTTCGGGTTTTGTTGTGTACTTTGTCGAGTATTTAGTCATTATTTTGTCGTATTATTTTGTTGTGTATTCTGTCACATATTTTCTTATTTATTTTGTCCTGTAGTAATTTATTTTGTCACGTATATATTCAATCATTTTGTTGTGTTATTTCTTGCGTAGTTTTTAGTCACAGTCATCTATTTTGTAGTGTAATTTGTCATGTGTTGTGTCGTGTATTTTGCCACATATCTAGTCATTTTTTTGTTTCAGGTTTTGTTGTGTATTTTGTCGCGTAGTCATTTTGTTTTGTATTTTGTCGCATAGTCGTTATTTGGTCGTGTAATTTGTCATGTATTTTTCCACATAATTAGTCATTTATTTTGCCACGTACATAGTCATCCACTTTGTTGTGTAATTTGTTGTGTTTTTGTCGCATAGTCATTTACTTTGTCGTGTAATTTTCTGGGCATTTAGTAATTTATCTCTTAGAGTATTTGTTGCATATTCTATCATTTAGTATGTAGCATAATTTGTCGTGTAGTTTGTTGTTTATTTTGTCATATATTTTTGGGGGTATTTATTTTGTCGAGAATTTGCCAGTATTTATTTTGACGTGTAATTTGTTGTGTATTTTATCACGCTTTTTTTCCTTTATTTGGTTTTTTACTTTCTCGTTTATTTCGTCCTGTCTTTTGATGTGCATTATGTCATGTATTTTGTCACAAACAATATTCAAATGAGGGATCAAACTAGCTGAGCTTTTCATCTATTCTAGTAGTTGATTCCTTTCTCACTGATCAACCAATAGGTGAAACGCTAAGCCAGTTCAACACACCCTCTAATTTGAATAGGTTTAGTAGTGACGAGGTACCTGAAAAAAATAAATGACAAATACCAGAAATAAATAAAAAATGCATTAATACATGAACAAATTGCCCATAGGTATGACACGATTTATCTGTGTTCATTCATTCATATGGCATACATTTGGTGCTATTTATATACACGTGTATTTCTACATAGGGCGGAATTGCTTTTCCATCGTGTTACCTGTCTGAGAGTGTGTGAAAAGCGGCTGAGGTTCGACTACCATTGTATTTGAAGCCTAAAAAACACAAAACAACCAATATCAAGTGATTGCCAAAGGTAAGAACGTGAAGTGAAAGTGGAACCCACCATAAGTTTCTCCTCTGCTTTGAGGGCGCGCACGGCTGAGCGAAGGATTTGCGGCGGGAGTTTGCGTCGTTTCTTCGCCGTCTCCACGATGGCGGCGTCAAGCTCCCCCTCCAGCTTTGCCCCATCTGGAAAAAAAGAGAGATTAATGAACACACGCAAAGATAAGTATATAGCACTAGACAGGACAAGCCCATTTGAGCGGCATGGCTACTGCGAACTGAAGCTAGTCGGATCAAACTAGCAGGATCTTCCAGTGCATGTGGACGGATGCATTCAATGCAGTACCATAGAGTCCCTGAAAGCTGAAATAAGCGTTCAATGGTTTTTTGGCTCTGTCAACCTCATCATTATATCTTGTTGAGAGCTCAGTAGGTCCAGTCCCACTTGTTGGCTTACACTGTTTCTATGTTCTTAAAAATAAGTCTGCATCACATTGTCAGATTCACTTCCCTTGATTAACAAAGTGCTTGCTAAACCGTCCTCTTTCACGATTTCTAGGAATGTTTTATAGTTTTAACCCTTCATGTGGCAAGTGACCTATGGTCACTTCAGTAGACATCAAAACTAGATGAATAATTTCCTTTTCTTTCAATATTTAAATATTTTGTATACATACAGGATTTATTTATTCTTTTTAGCCTGATTTATATGGTTTATATATTTATTCATTTACCTTGATTTGCAAAATTAAAAAAAAAAACATTGTTAAAAATACCTAAACAAGCTTTTAAAAGAATTCTTAAAACATCTTCTGATTTTGAATTATAAATCGTTTTTTTGATGAGTTTCACCTGAAGTGTTAAAATTTCAATGCGGTTGTTTGTAACTTATATAATTGTTCACTATTTATCTATCTATGCAGATGACACTCAACTATATCTTGGAAGAATCTGCCACATTAAATTGTGGAAATTTGGAGGCCTGCCTCTCTGAGATAAAAGAGTGGATGTCACTCAACTTCTTGCGCCTTGAGCTCTGAAAAGACCAAAATGTTAGTTATTGGTCCATCTAAATGCCGTGAGATGTTCTCAAAAACTGCTCTGAACATTGACAAATGTAATATCACCCAGAGTGACTCAGTCAAAAATTTAGGTGTCACATTTGACCCCGATCTGTCCTTTCAAACACACGTTAAGAATATTACTAGAACAGCTTTTTTCCATCTTCGCAACATTGCTAAAATTTGCCGTATGCTGTTTCAGTCGAATGCAGAGATTATAATTCATGTGTTGGTTACCCCCCCCGTCTCGATTACTGTAAAACACTACTCTCCGGTCTCCCAAAGTCCAAAATCAAGAGCCTTCAGCTAGTAGAAAATGCTGCAGCGAGGCTTTTAACTAAGACAGGAAAGTTTGACCACATTACCCCGATTTTAGCTAGCCTGCATTGGCTCCCTGCAGTGTTCTCGTTTGCCCGCGTCCCTGCGTCCTAGACGCATCATTTTTGCTGGGGACGCAAATCAACGTGCGTCCCAGGGACGCAACTTTTTTGACACAAAATTGTCATTATTACCCGATTACTTTTTTTTTTTATTTAACAAAGATTTACCGCACTCCAAACTTTTCGTCAGGCAGATCCGCCATTGTTGTTTTGGTCTCGCGGTTCGAGTTTTCGTCTGTCGTTGCTTCGAGATTACATCATTGTTGTGGTCGTTGTCGGCGAGGGAAGGTTGAGTATGCATACCTGTCAACCTTTACATTTTTGCCGTACAAAGTACGTTTAGTATGCATTTTAAGACGTGTACAAGAAAAATGCAAATTTGTCAATCATGGGTACCATCCGGTAAACACAGACGAAAATGAAAACGGCAAATCAATCAAGTCAAACGAGTTCTAGTTGTGTAGTGAAAGTCCGTCTCTGTTTAGAGAACCGGCTTTTTCGGCTCATCGCATCAAAGAGAGACGGTTCTCAAACGGCTCACTTGCTTTGATGCATTACATTACGAATTATTATCTTGTATAAAGAAGTTAAGAAAAAAAGGAAGTATAAAAGGAGAAAATGAAAAAAGACAGGTTTGTGGTTATCCCTTTAATCAGTATATTACCAACAATAATTTTATGCAGAAAATGAATTAATAATTTGAATAAGAAAATGTATTATTCTACTTAATTATATTTGCATGTATTTTTTCCTTCTGCAGTGAACGTCCAAGCTACTTAATTTTTGAACTTTTTTTTATAATAATCCTCATTCATGTCAAGCAACTCAGTTTCTCAGAACAAAATGTTCATTAACAATATATATGATAAAAGGAAACACATGTACAGTATAACATATTAAACTACATAAATAAACACGTTTGAAAAAAAAAATATGGTGTAAGATTTTTTTTGTATTTTGTAAGGGAAAATACGACAGTTTGTAAGGGCATGGAGCCCTGGAGGTTGACAGGTATGAGTATGCCTCCGAAAAAACAATTAGTATTAGGTGAAAATCAACACAAAATTGGTAATTTCTTCAGTGTCAGTAATAAGTCAAAGCATAATGCAGAAAGTGATAACAACGGCAATAATTCTGGCACAAAAAAACGGCGGAGAAATTACTCGGAAGATCGCGGAGACAAGGAAAACACGTGTGTTGAAGCGAACGATTCGACAAAAGAAAATAAACAAAAGAATATACCTGTAGATTAATACAATTATTTCAGCAATATTATTTTGTATAATGTCAAATGTTGTTGTGATCTGAAAAATCTTGAAGTGATAACTGATTTGTATTACCAATAAACTGTGATGATTAAAACTGAATGAATATATAGATTTATAAAATATATTTGTCGCAGATTTACAATTTCAACCTCGATAACACAAAATTTTGGGGACCCATAGATCTCTGTTGGGACCCATAGATTTTTGAGCATGCGAGTCCCCGGGACCCATCACTTTTCGGAGGTAAAATGAACACTGTCCCTGTTAGCTTAAGATGTAATTTTAAGGTTCTCTTGGTATTATACAAAATCATGCATGGACTTGCTCCCTCATATCTTTCCGATTTAATTTCCCCCTATGTTCCGGTCCGGAGCCTTCGCTCTGAAAATGCTGGTCTACTAGTGATCCCAAGTGCCAGGAAGAGATCCGCAGGTTAGAGAGCGTTCTCCATCCGGGCCTCGGTGCTGTGGAATGCTCTTCCCCCTGAGATTCGATCTCCAACCTCAGTGGAAATGTTTAAATCTAAGCTTAAAACACACTTCTACTCTATAGCATATGAATAATCTATATTTTTTTGTTGACAATATCTGTGTATTATTTGTTATTGCAACATCCATTGCAGCCTGGTCATCCTGGAAGGGGGATTACCACAAGTGCGGTCCCTTCTCAAGGTGTCTTCATTTTCCTCATGTTGAGGTTTTGTTTGAGTTTTCCTTGCCCTCATGTAGGTTTTAGACCAGGGGATGGGGTTTGCAATAACCTGTGCAGCCCTTTGAGACTCTTTGTGATTAAGGGCTATACAAATAAAAATGACTTGACTATCTATCTATCTACCTACCTAACCTGGTCGTATCCCTTGAGAGGGGTGACCGACAGCAAGACAAACACAAAAACAAAGAAAGAAAAAAATGGAAAAAGTACCAAAAACCACAAAAATTATTTGGGACCATGGCCAACCCAAATGCCTGAACATCCAAACAAGTTAAGCACCTCGGCACCCAAATTGGTCATGCTTTTGTCCCTCCAGATGAAACGGGACTCACGAAAGCGGCCATGTCACTCGGGTCAGGGTGACACGACACACTCTTCTGTTCAACAGCAGGGCACGACAGCTTTCACTGGTTTACCCCTGCCGCATCATACGGGTGCCCTTCTCTTCCCTTAGATAGATACTTTATTCATCCCCGTAGGGAAATTAGCATTTCCATCAGTCTCCTTTGTTGTTTATTAACAAATTAACAGGATGCCTTCGGGGTGCTTAGTTGTAGTTTAGCCACGGCGGAGTGGATGACGTCACACGCTAGTCCAAAAGTTTGACTTCCCTGCGGCAGATGGAAATCTTTGTGCCTTAGAACGCATCTAAACATCCCACTATCCTTTTACAACATCTCTCCACTCATTCTTATCACCAATGAAAATTGTAGCTTCCACTAGATTTAGACCCCTTTCTTGCAGTGCACTCATAACACTATCCAGCCACGTCAATCGCAGCCTTCCTCTTGGTCTCTTTCCATTTACTTCTGCTCTGTTCATAAAATGTTTTAATAAATCGTTTGTTTTTTTAAGACGCCTTTTTTCGTTTTTACATTTTTAATGAAATTTCTGTAATAACAGCAAATGACAGCGTCGACAAAAAAAGTTACCCGCATGAATTTCAGTTATAAAATGAGCAAGTTACGATTTCCCTCCGCAATGTACGTACATTGCCTTAATGGGGACGTTGACCCTACCAATGTGGCTGCCACGTAGGGATGCTAGTTAACAGGTAACTACAGCGTGCTGACGTATATAGTGTTCTGTAGAGCAGATGGCAAACAAAGTGGCACTAAGTAATCGTCCTCACCTTCATCGTCGTCAGCTGCGGCTTCGTCCCACGGCTTTCCATTCACCAACACGTTGGCTTGAACAGCAGCCTCAAAATCCTGAGTAGAAGAAAAGCCACATTAAAGTGACAGTTTGTAACAATTCACCCCTGCAGGTCTTAGAATGGAGCAATCGAGGAAGAGATGAATTTGGTAACCTACTACCAGATTTTCTTGGGCGGGTTACACTTTTATTCTGCCTTACTTTACTTTTCAGGGTCCTTACACATTTTTCATGGCCAAATTCAAGCACTTTTTAGGACTTACAAAGCCAATTCATCAAATTTCCCAGTACCATAAATAAAAAAATCCAGTGTGAATCATGCATTTTGTAAAGCAACAAATATATCGGTGATTTACATATGCAATTTTTATTCTTGCAGGTGCATTTATCGAAACATAATTTTTAGATCTGGAGTAAATTGCTAATATATTTGTTTGAGACAAATCTCTCCCCATACAAGTGTAAAATGGTAATACAGTTGGGGGAAGTTCTTTCCATTACAGCTTACTGCTGATTTACAAGCACTTCACCCAAAGTTCAAGCACTTTTCAATCTTCTGAACACGCAACAATAAAATGAAAGGATTTAAAGATTTCAAGCACCCATACAAATCGCTGCATATTGGTCACCTACAAAGATGCATAGACAGGGATGTTCGTTTTTTTTAACTATTATGCACGGTTTATGTCATTAACACTATCAACCAATCATCTTGCTTTTCTTTGAATTCCACACCCTTTAGGGTAGATCTGCTTTTTGTAACCAATGACATTAAACAAAAACAAAGAATTCAGGGGAAGACCTTTAGAACAGGTTTCGAATCTTTTTTGTCGTTTTTTTGTAAAGTCCTCTCCTGTTCTGGGCGGCAGTAGCTCAGGAGGTAGAGCAATCGTTTTAGGATTAAGGGATCCCAGTTCGAATCCCGGCTTGTCCGTGTTACATGCCGAAGTGTCCTTGGGTAAGACACTGAACCCCCAATACCTCCAATAAGCAGGTTAGCGCCTTACATGGCTGCAAAGATCTCGTCCGCTATTGGGAAATGTGAAGCACAATGTAAAGCGCTTTGGGAAGTCATTGACTTGAAAAGCGCTATATAAATGTAGATCATTTCATTTCATTTCATTCTCCTGTTCAAAATCAATGTATTGTCTCCTTTTGCTAAATCATTTAGGCTTTAGTAGTAGTAAGATGGTGGCCAAACATGTCAGTTTCTTCAAGTTGTAAAATGTATTATAACTTTGTAAACCTAAAAGTCATTAAAAAAATCATGTTTATGATATACTGCATGTGTAAGATTATTATTTCAATCAACAGTGTTTCATTTAAATGAAGTATTTGTAAACCACTAGAGGTCACTATATACACGACACTATGGGTTTAAAGCAGTCATGGGCTGCTAAAAAATGGTTAAATATGTTGTTAAAGCCCCAATATATAATATTTGACCACTAGATGACAATGTTGGCAGTATGTCGGACAAACATGGCGCCGACTTAAGTGGGTAATTAAAAGAAGGTGTAAAAGAAACACTTTTTTCAGATTCAGATTCAGATCTACTTTATTGTCATTCTAGTATATGTGTATACAGAACGAAATGTCGATACATCTGACAAGCACAGTTTCCTTGAATGTACAGACATAAATAAAATGTTGTATTGAGTTGGAGTATTGAGTACTAATAATATAGTAAATAATTATGGCTATGTATAGTATTTTACAGTAGCGCAAATAGTGCAAGAGGAGCAGCTAACCAGATGTGCAAAATGGGCAGTCAGGTAAACAAGTCTGGTAAACAGTAACAATAACACTGTACCAATAACGCTGTAAGTACAATAGTGCAGAGAAACAGATGTGCAAGGAGTGGCTAGCTCTAAAGAACTGCCAGTAGTGCAAAAAGTCAAACAAAACCAACAGATGTACAGATTAGCAGCAGTTAGATTTACTATGTGTTTGATTGACCGTTTAACAGTCTAATGGCCAGGGGGACAAGACTATTGTGGAACCTGGTGGTCCTGCACCGCACACTGCAGTACCTCTTCCGAGAGGCTAGCAGAGTGAACAGTCCATGATGGGGGTGAGAGGGGTCGCTGATAATGTTCTTAGCTTGGGATAGGCAGCGCTTCTGGCCAATGTCCTGAATGGAGGGGAGAGAAGTTCGGATGATTTTCTCTGCTGTCCTCGTCACCCTCCTCACACTACCCCAGTCGGAAGCGCTGCAGCCTCCACACCACACAGAGATACAGCTGGTCAGGATACTCTCTATGGTGCCCCTGTAGAATGTGATGAGGAAGGGTGGGGGCAGGTGGCCTCTCCTCATCCTCCGCAGGAAGTACAGGCGCTGCTGTGCCCTCTTAACCAGTAATGCAGTGTTCACGGACCAGGTGAGTTTGTTTGTGATGTGCACCCCTAGGAACTTGATGCTGCTGACAACCTCCACAGCCTTGTTGTTGATGAAAAGTGGGGCATGGTTGGGCTGGTTTTTCCTGAAGTCGACAATGATCTCTTTAGTTTTGTCAACATTCAGGACCAGGCTGTTGTCCCTGCACCAGCCCACCAACTGCTCCACCTCCTCTCTGTAGGCCAGGTCGTTGTCGTCCCTGATGAGGCCCACCACTGTTGTGTCGTCCGCAAACTTCACGATGTGGTTTGTGGCGGACCTAGGGACGCAGTCGTGTGTCATCAGGGTGAACAGCAAGGGGCTCAGGACACAGCCTTGGGGGGAGCCCGTGCTGACGGTGATGACATCGGAGATGTTCTGACCAATCCGCACTGACTGGGGTCTGTCAGTGAGGAAGTCCAGCAGCCAGTTCCGCAGGGGGGTTTTGAAACCCAGGAGTCTCATTTTGTCTACCAGGTGTTTTTTTCTCAAATTATGATAAAATTGGTATGATAGTTCATGAATTTTTGCCTAAAATTCAAATTAATGTTTTTTCTATGGATGAAAGTTTTTTGTACCACGACGGGGCACTAAATTTGATACACTGTCCTTTTGAAGAAGTACTACTAATAATGCTTTCCCTTTTGCTATGCCCACATTTCCCCAAAAGATGGCGCACTCAAACAACAATGAACGTTGGAAATACTCCGGCTGCATAACTGGTGTCTGGAACTACAGTGGCGGTCGATTTGAAATGTAAACCCATTTTTAGAAATGAATGAACGAATGAAAATGAAAATTGGACAGTGCAAAGACAATATTGGAGAGGTGAGAAAACGAGCATGATGGTAATTAGCAGCTGTGATGCACGCAGCTCCAAATTCTTCCGGTTTTAAAACCAATTTCATGTATTGACACCATTCTAAGAAGGACGCTGTGTAATATTTCAACACAAGATGTCGCTGTATTGCTGAGTGCAACCAAAAACGACACTAAAACAAAAGGGAGAATACGAATTACAGAGAAACAAAGAGACCAAACCACTCCTGTTCTTTTAAGATCTAACAAAAACATTATTATCGCTAAAACATAAAGATACAATTGGGTTTTACTTTAAATATCGCCTGCCCGCACAGTTAGACTACAGTATTGTTGTCGCAGAAGTAGGCTTCTCTTTTAATAAAAACGGCTCTTTTGGCTGGGCTCACTAAAAAGAGCCGTTTCTTTTGGCTCCCAATCGGCTTTTCAGATTGTTTTTATTGTTTATTTTACCAATTGTTATGTGACATTATGCACAAAATAAATTAAAAGGGGTGAAAACGTAAAACCAAAATGAAAAAGTAAACAAAAGCAAATCAGGGGAGGGAGAAAAACACAAAACTGAAGTATAACATAAGTGGCAATAAAGCTGTTGGTTTGCCAATCAGATTCTATTTGGAATGTAATGGCTATACAAATAAACATGACTTGACTAGAAGACGTAAAAACAGTCAACAATTTCACAAACTAAGATTGGCTAAGGGACGTAACGGAAGTACCACAACGAAAGGATGAAGAAAAATACAGTATCCCTGTGTCCACAGCTTCTGTGGAACGGGCATTTCCAGCCCTTAATCGAATAAAAAAGTGTTGCAGAATTACAACAGGGCAGAATTAGCTTTGATGGTGAAGGAAATGAATTTCTTGGTTGAACAAATGCGCAAATAATCTGTATAATAGAGTAATTGAAATGTTTTTGAGGAATGAAAGGAGGATGGATTTTGTGCATGAATAAAAGGGATTTCGGTGAGTAAAATGTGGCTATATTCGTAAAAAATATTGCAATTTTAAGAGGTTGTTATCGATGCTTTTAAACACCTGTCTTATGAGATAGCAATTGAGGCTTGGATTGATTCAGCCGACTGAAGGCCTAGGTGTAAGATGCACGGCCCGCCACTGATGTAAAATAACCCATGCCTTTCGCTTGTCAAGAAAGTTGCCTTATTCACCCGACCACCAAGATTCCCAATACCAACATCCGGGCATTTTATAAATTTGATGTGGCATTACATTATTCGTAATACTTTCAACTTGTAATTGTATTTAATAAAAACACTTGAGATGTATCAGGTGAAAAAAAATGACGCGTTGTTAATTTGGGAAAGCGAGCATTTTAACTCACGTCCAATAGTTCCTTAAGTAAAAGTTCCTTTTTATCCCCTGGAATTTCCTCTTGTCCGTCCAGCGCTTTCTTCAAAATGTCTCTGTACTGATTCATTTGTTGAACAATTTGTGTCTTAGACGTCAACCGCACTCTGAAATCTTCGTTTGCTTTGGGTTCGTCTTGGGCGTCTGTTTTTGCCGCCATGTTTTGGTTTGAACGGCTTCCTTTTTTCCGGGTTGCATCGCCTTTGAGAATCCGTGTAGGAACAATTTGAACAAATGTTCCACATAAAAGTTATGGTATTCTACAAATAAATGAATTTAAAAAGAAAATAATTAAATTCAAATAAATACACAAATAAGCATAAAATTACACAAATATTACTGAAGTCCAATGAAACAACATTACTTTGATTTTTTACCTCTCTTTTATTGATTTAGTCTCATCCGTCTGTAAGCCTTCCATCCGTCCATTATCTGCGTTGCTTATCCTCAGTAGGGTCGCAGGGGTGCTGGAGCCCATCCCAGCTATCCTTGGGCAGTCGCAGGGTACACAGAGACAGACAACTTACTCGTTCATTCACACATAGGGACAATTTGTATTGGTTAATTAACCTGACAGACTTGAATAGTCTAAATTGAGTTTGTTATTTTTGTTAATCTTGTAAAAGCAATCTTAAAGGGACGTTGTGTATTTTGTGGACATCGTGTAACTGGATGTTGCTGTATAGTGTAGTCAGTGCAACCAAAAAAACAAGTGCTAAAAAGCACAAGGAAGGATAAAAACTACAGATATTCAGTGACCAAAACGTACCATTTTACTTCTAATTTTTTTGCCCCGCCTTTCAAAAGACTTTTGTTTTTTGAGGGTACCCTTAGCTACAAAGTGACGGACAATTATGTTAGCTCCCTCTAGGTGAGGCTCATGATATCATACCTGACAACCTGTACGGTTTAGCTGTACAAAGTACGTTTTTTTTGTGCATTTTAAGACGAGTCCGACGTACAAGGAAATCTGTATGGAAAAACTCAAATTTGTCAATCGCATGCGTCTGCCGCCTGGGGTTTTCCCCATCATGCATCATTCCGTAAAAAATATGGAGTACGATTATTTTGTATTTTGTACGGGAAAATACGACAGATTGTATGGGCATGTGTAACAGAGTTGAAATTTGATTGTTTTGAATGTTTTTTTGAATTCTCACAAAATCTGTGTTTTTGTTGTATTACTGTTAATATTCCGGTACCTCATTCAGTTGTTAAGTCATGGGCGTCTGCGACTGTTCTTTTCGTTTGGCACTTTATGGGCTTCAGCGCTTGCCGTAGCTTAAATAAGTTTGTAAGCGTTGAAGGTAAGATGTGCCCAATATCAGTTGGATAAAAAAAATGCATATTTTGCTAGACATTTGAGCTGCTTTCGAAATTATTTTTGTATATAAAGATATATAAGTTGTTCTAAATGATGTATATTAAAAAAACACTAAATAAGAGGTTAAGCAATACAGCTTGAAATGAAGATGCAACGTGTTTTGATGCAAACACGCCACGAGGTGCGGCCTGTTGAGTGATGACCCGTTCTTTTGTATCTTTAATATTTTAGATAATTGCAGTCGTGAACAGAAGCCCCTGACTTTTGTATTGTTTTGTTTATTGAATGCAGGTACGTGTGAAAGTTATGTTCATTGTTATTATCGAAGTTTCATTATTAATGTGCTCGCATGTTGTCTGCTTGCTGTAGCTAAAATAAGTTTGTAAGCGTTGAAGATAATTGCAGTCGTGAACAGAAGCCCCTGACTTTTGTATTGTTTTGTTTATTGAATGCAGGCAATAAACCCAGAGATTGTGAAACCTTGTGTCGTGCATGAAAGAGGGTCGCTACACATGGAGCTGTGGAGGTTGACAGGTATGTGATATGAAAAATCAATCTTTAGTTCTCGACCTACAAGTATTTTAAAAATGCACCATTATGTGATATAAAAAGTCAAAAGTTGTGATTTTTTTTTAATAAATGCAAAACCAAATATTAATCTCTGGCCGCTAAAGGGCAGTGTTGACTTTGTATAGCATGGTGAGTTGCTTCAGGAGTAAAACTGCCTTCACTCAACTGTTAAAATAAACCAGTTAACACATTCAATGCCCAACATGAGCTGACATTCTTTTCCTGATCCGGCCTGCCTCAGAATAAAAAGTCTGGATCCAGTCCCAGAGTCAAACTAAGTGTCGCATTCCTGATCTAAATTAAAATGTTTTATTCTCAATGAACAACTTTTTTACCACAAGGAGGCGCTACATAATACACAATGCCCCTTCAAAATTTTCAAAAGAGGACCCAAATTGTTTAATCTCACTTACGGTTCCTATTTACTGTCAAACCACACTTGAAGAATTGAAAATTGCAGCAAATTCAGTGAAAACTACACAGGCCCCAAAATTGAACAATGTAAACCACCTTCTATCATGCCATACCACACAAAACCAAAGCTAGCTAAAATAAATATAATCATTATTTGTTTAATAAAAAAATTTCAAATAGTGCTTTTTTTAATTTTTGATTTGTTTTTTTCTTTTTACCTTTTTTGGACAAAATACATGTAATGGCGTTACATAATTAGAATACCCAATTTTTTTTTAAATTGTATTCCGTTACCGTGACATTAAAAAAGGTGTGATCAAATTTCAGGTTTATTTTGTAGGAGCCAAAATTACTTTGCTGGATTACAATTTTGTTTAAAAGCATTTTTTGTCATGAACCGGAACAGGATCAGGACTCAAATGCGTGACGTTCTCACACAAGCTTTTATTTTATGGGAAATGGGGAGTCATGCACGTTAAGAAGCGGTCTGGCGTGGAAAGACTGGAAGCCAGAGACCGACGAGATCGACACAGATTGCCCGAGCAGATATCGGACGGATGGGGTTGATACCGGACAGGACGGGACAGACAGGATTGATATAGAAACAGGGTATCGAAATTAAACAGTACAATCTAGACGGAAACGAAAACTGGAGAGAATAATAAACAGGACAAAAATAGACGGGAACAAAACTGGAAACCGATATTAAACAGGACAAATTGGGCGCCATGGCAACCGTGGCATTTTTATATTGCACACTACAGGGGACAACATTTATGTCCGGTGTGCGTGAGCTTTAAAGTTTTTTTAAAAATTATTTTCTTCGTTTGCAAAAGCTTGGTTTACATTTGCCATGTCAGTTTCCTCCTCTCCCTCTCTGCAGTATCATTCATTACACACAAACGCTCACTCTCAGCCCCCCAGCATAGCTTCACGACCCAAAACGGCGTGAAAACAGAAAAGTGCCATGTTAGTAAATTGTAACTAACGAGACAATTAAAGGATGAATGCAGTTTAATGCCTGGGAGCCTGTGCCCTCTTCCACAGCCTCCATTCAAGCATCCATTCATTAACTTCATGTACTCATTCACGTGTTTTACATTTACATATATATAATGCACTCATAATGACAATAATTTTAGGAAAATTTTGAAAATGGACACGTGCTTAAAACAATATTTGTCACAGTTGCCATGGCGCCCAATTGGCCCGGCCCGTGTGGCGCCAGCTACGGCTCATTGACAGATTGGCTTTCCGTCTAACTAAGCTCAGTGCTCTCATTCTACCTTTGACAGTCCGTCAACAAACCTCTGCCCCGCAAGTCGTGGGTTTTGACTCGGTCCTGTTTCCTGTTGGCATTTCCTGTCCGGTATTGTTCCCGTTTATTTTTGCCCTGTTTAATATTCTAGTTGTCCCGTTTTATTTCGATATCCTGTTTCATTATCAATCCTGTCTGTCCTGTCCTGTCCGGTATCTATCCCATCTGTCCGATATCTACTCTGGCAACTGGTATCGATCTCGTCGGCCTCTGGCTTCTTATCATTTCACGCCAGACTGCTGCCTAACATGCATGACTCCCCATTTCCCTTAAATAAAAGGCTTGTGTGAGAAACGTAACACGTTTGGGTCCTGATCCTGTTCTGGTTCATGACAATATTGGGTTCTTGATGTCCTCTTAATGTAAAGTAAAAAAGGGTATATTTTCAGCTACGTAACAGAGAATATTTTATTTTTTATTTTTTCTATTATCTACGTGGTTAAAATGTGAGCACTTTTTTGTTGGACTACAAGCAACTCCCTGATCTTGGTTTCCTCTATTTCTTTTTGAAGGTTACATTCTTCATTTATCCAAAACAAAATGTATTCATTCTATTTATATTTAGTTTATTTGTTTTTCTATTATCATATTTTGTATTGGTGTAATCAAAAAGTAATCGAAAGTCATCACTTTACAATCCTTTTATATTTTAGTATTCGGATTATGTTGCTGATTACATTTTTCAACAGGTAATTAGTAACTGTATAAGATTACATTTTTAAACTAATCCTTCCAACCCTGTTTGCATGCTTCTCAAAAAGGTTATTCCGGTAAATTCCTGCTTTTGTTCGAATCAGAACAAAAGCAGGATTAAGATGTCAGAGACGAGTAGATGCATCCAGCTGACAGGTGGGCCATTATTTTGAGTGTTGACATACAGCCTGCGGAAGGTGTCAAAAATCTTGTTTATTTTTCATCTAGGTTGTCTTTCGTTTATCTTGAAACATGGAAGGCGTCGTGCTGAGCCTCATTCTGAGAACTATGTTTGTATGATGGATAAGTGAGCTCCAAAGGACGTTTCCTCTGAAATGTAAAAACACATGTAATATCCATCCTAATAACTCACTGCTAGCTTGTTTTTCCTCTTGTTGCCGTTTTTTTTTTTTTTTTATTCTATTGGGGCGGCAGTAGCTCAGGAGGTAGAGCGCTCGTCTTTCAAATCCCGGCTCGTCCGTGTTACATGGCGAAGTGTCCTTAGGTAAGACACTGAACCCCTAATACCCCCAATAAGCAGGTTTGCGTCTTACATGGCTGCAATACAAGGCCGCTATTGGGAAATGTGAAGCACACTGTACGGCTCTTTGGGAAGTCATTGACTTGAAAAGTGCTATAGAAATGCAGATTATTTCCTTTCATTTCATTTCATTTCATTATGCGAAGAACAACTACCATATTATTACTGTTTGTAGTTTGGCCGGAGTGCGATTTATACTCTGGTGTGACTCATATATAAGATTATTAACATGTTATAACATCATTGAGTTTTAATTTTTTAATTACCGGTTGAGTATATCACTTCATATCTTATTTTTACACTTAACCTCAAGAGGGCGCTCGAGGCCTGTGTTGATAATTTTAATTTTGCCCTGTTGAGAAGCGGCTTATCGTCTTCCTCATGAGTTGTTTACCAGTAAAAGTGACACCAAAGATAAATATTTCATTAGATTTATTGATTTGGAGGAAATCTGATACTTTGGTAAGGATGTTATTTATGTTAGAGATATCCGAATAACTCTTAAAATGTTACCCCGTTATTGACGAGCGTGTCTAAGTATGTAGGTGTATTGTTAGTATACTGTGTACTCTATTTTATCTTTATTTTAAATTTCCTTTCAAGATGACATGTATGTTTTTGGTGTTGGATTTCATCAAATAAATTTTCTCCCAAAATGTGACTTCTACTTGTTGTTTTCCTTCTTAAGTATGCTTTTTTTTTTGCTGGTGCGACTCATACTCTGAGAGACTTATAGTGCGGAAAATACTGTTCTCTAGATTTAAGTTTTGACTGTGGTACTTCTACTGGGCCATAGTGGAGAACATACTGGCATATAGCATCACAGTGTGGTTTGAAAACAATAAAACCTTACACAGAATCATCAAGACAATCCAGTAAATCATCAGCTCCTCTCTGTACAGTCTGGAGTGAATTGCCAGATCGTGATACCGGATTAGAGCCGATGACCTTAGCAGTGTGCCATGAGACCTTGTCTAGTGTGCCACAGGGAATTACTCTATTTTATCTTTGCAAAAAAGCAAGCCATTGCTCAGTATCTATAGTTTATTCCAGTAATAATGTATGAAAATTAAACTGTCGTAAAACATTTTTGGGTTAGCTGGCAGACAACTTTCTCAAGGATGTATTTTTCTACAATAAAAAACAGAAATGTGTTGAAAATAGGTTGAAATAAAGCCAAACCCAAAATGATAAGCAAAATTATTAGCCATGGTTCTGTATCTTCGCTTTCTTCCAGTGATCAGTACTGTAGCATTCATCTATATCAGATGGTGGCAGAAGATTATGATAAGATTGTAAGAAGATTATGAGATACTTTTTTTTTTACATATTAATTATCTGCTAATGACGTAGCACAGTACATTTAAAATTAAAACAAAATTTTGAACCTAAACCTTTGTTACCTCTTAACCAAAGGTGACCAAAAATGATAAGAAAAGCTTAACACCCTCAATTCAAGCAACATGGTAATTCAAGCAACAGAAGATTGACAGATGGGTCGGTGCAGCGTCTGCCGTCATGCGGACCCTGTCGTGGTAAAGAGGGAGCTGTGCCAAAAGGCAAAGCTCTCGATTTACCGGACTATATGTGTTCTTACCCTCACCTATGGTCATAAACTGTGGGTTATGACCGAAAGAACACGTTCCCGGATGCAAGTGGCTGAAAAGTGTTTCCGGGAGGTACTCTGTGTAGAGCCACTTGTCCTCCGCATTGAGAGGAGCCAGTTGAGGTGGTTTTCCAGGCATCTCCCACCGGCAGGAGGCCCCGGGGACGACCTGGGACACGCTGGAGGGACTATGTCTCTAGGCTGGCCTGGGAGCGCCTCAGGATCAAGTCGGATGAGCTGAAAGAAGTGGCCGGGGCAAGGGAGGTCTGGGCTTCCCTGTTAAGGCTGCTGCCCCCCGCGACCCAATAAGGGGAAGGATGGATGGATGGTAATTTAAACTGGTAATTCATTAATAAACATTTTTAACGGTTGTTGTGCCTCATGATTTTATGATGAAAAAAAGTGTGTTTTGGCTGAAAAAATGTTGAGAAACACTGTTGTAAAGGACCCCCTGTCAGGTGCAGGGCAGGTCTCTTCAAACAAGGACACGGAGACTCATAGACTGTTTCATCCCCCAGGGTGATCCCCACTCTGAACAAAATGCAGAAAGATATATCTTACATAAATATATATTTCAAGAAATGCACATTGTTGTTTCATCTCTTCTCTCTTATATTTTGCTAAATGTTGCCAGTAATATCATTATTTTCTGATGAACTTACAATTTAGGCCGGTCTACAAACACTAGCTTGTAAATATTGACTGTCCTAAAATTCCTCTATTTTATATATCTTTCTTTAAAAATGTTATTACATGTTTATCTATCAAGAGACCAGAACAGACCAGGAAACCCCAGAGCATTCGTTACAGTTCTTTATTAGGGAAGCGTACAGGGCTTGCGGGAGATGTGATGTCTGTCAGACGTCAGCAGCGGAGCCAGGAAGAGAGCTTCGGATCAAGTAGTCAATCGGACTGCGGAAGTCAAGCAGGTCAAGTTTACCGGGGCTGGAGAGAAGATCGTAGCGTGGGTCGGAAGCAGGTCGGATCGGAGGCAGGCAGAAACAGGTAAATAGAGTTCTAGACGGAACGGGTAATCAGGAGAGTCACACAGAGTTACCAACGTATCCTCTGATGAAGAGGTCTGGGCGCAGCACGCTAAAGAAGAAAGCATTAGCCAATCAGAAGGCGTCCACATGATTGCTCCAGGTGACCAGAGTTAGCAATCATGACAGAACCCCCCACCTCAAGGGACGGCTCCAGAAGTCCCAAAAACCAGAAAAAAAAAAAAAAAAGTAATCCAAGGGCAGGCCGACAGGTATCCCAGAAAAAACAGAAAAACAGAAAAAATGCAGGTACTCCAAGGGCAAAAACCAGAAGACAAAAGTAATCCAAACAGGCACAAAAAATATTCCAATACGTCACCCAGAGGGATCCAAGGCAAGTCACCCGAAGTCCTTGGCAGTCACCGAATCCACAGGCACGTCTCCAACCACCCAAAAAAAAGGAATAAACAATCCAACGATCAGTGACGAGACACAAGGCAACTGAAAAAACAAAAGCATTACAAAAACCGAGAGACAGAACAATACAGTACCTAAAACTCCTCCGAATGGACAGAGGTCCCCTCATCAGCACCCGAAGGGGCAGCAGAGGGTGGGTCCGGAGGTGAACGTGCAGAAGGCTCTCGGGGACGACCACGGCGCGGCGCTGGTTGATACGGGTGTTGTTGGTGGAACTCCTTCACGAGGGAACGGTCCAGGATCTGCTGGGTGGGAATCCATGACCTCTCTTCCGGGCCATATCCCTCCCAGTCGACCAGGTATTGGAGTCCACGTCCTCTGCGTCGGGAGCGGAGCAGGCGACGAACGGCACCCCGCATGCTGGTCCCCATCCAGCATGCGGGGGCCGGAGGAGGAGGAGTCTCAGGTGCCAATGGGCTCTGGCGGACGGGCTTAATTCGGAATACATGAAAGGTGGGATTAACCCTCATTGATCTCGGCAGGCGGAGACGGACAGCTGAGGGGTTGATGATCTTCTCCACTGTGAATGGACCAAGGAAACGAGGCGCCAGCTTCTTGGATTCCACCCTCAGCGGTAGGTCAGTGGAAGAGAGCCAAACCCTTTGGCCCACCTGATATTCCGGAGCGGGCCTTCGACGTCGGTTAGCCCCAGTCGAATGGGACTTGCCTGCTCGAAGGAGTGCTGTCCTAGCTTGGGCCCAGATACGTCGGCAGTGCCGAGCGTTCGCTGTCCTAGACGGGCAGGAAGCCTCTCCCCCTTGGCTGGGGAACAGGGGGGGTTGGTGACCATAAATGCACTGGAAGGGAGAGATTCCCGTAGAGGAGCTGACCAGGGAGTTGTGCGCATACTCCACCCAAAGCAAGTGCTTGGCCCAAGAGAGCGGTTCCCGAGACACCATGCAGCGCAGTGCTGTCTCCAAGTCCTGGTTTACTCGTTCCGACTGACCGTTGGACTGGGGATGGAACCCTGAAGAGAGACTGACTGACGCCCCCAGCAGACGGCAGAATTCTCTCCAAAATCCTGACGAAAATTGAGGACCCCGGTCAGAGACAATGTCAGTAGGGATGCCATGGAGGCGAAACACAATCTGTTGAACGGCCTGGGCGGTTTCTTTAGCGGTGGGGAGTTTGGGTTGAGCCACAAAGTGTGCCATTTTACTGAACCGGTCAACTATGGTAGTCATACCTTCAGATTCAGGTAACCCGGTTACAAAGTCCATAGCGATATGTGACCATGGTCGATGAGGGATGGGTAGGGGGTGGAGTAGACCGGCCGGACACTGGTGAGAGGACTCGTTCTGGGCGCAGACTTGACAAGCCTGGACGTAGTCTTTTATGTCTCTAGTCATGGAGGGCCACCAAAAACGTCGTGAAGCAAAACCTTGGGTTTGCGCTGCCCCTGGGTGGCAAGACAGGTCGGAATCCTGCCCCCACTGTAGGACCTCTAAATGTAGGGGCTCTGGGACAAATAATCGGGACAGGAGCTGGGACCGGCTTGGTCTCGTAGTGCTTAAATTACTCGCCTCTCTATGTCCCATGTGACGGTTGCAACCATGCGCGATGCTGGGAGAATGGTAGCCGGACCCTGGGGTTGGTCTTCGGGTTTCTGGAACTGTCTAGAGAGGGCGTCGGGTTTTACATTGCGGGATCCGGGTCCGTGGGAACAGGGTGAAATTGAAGCGGGCAAAAAACAGAGACCAACGCGACTGCCGTGGGTTTAGTCGCTTGGCCGAACGGATGTATTCTAAATTCTTGTGGTCCGTCCAGACAATAAACAGCACCGTCACCCCCTCCAGCCAGTGCCGCCACTCTTCTAGCGCTAAGTTAATGGCCAGCTACTCACGATCCCCCACATCGCAGTGGCGCTCAGCCGGGGAAACCGCCGGGAGAAGAAGGCGTATGGGTGCATCTTCTGGTCCTTCAAAGATCTCTGGGACAGGACAGCCCCAACGCCCACATCCGACGCGTCCACTTCAACCACGAGTTGCCGTGCGGGGTCTGGTACCTGAAGAATAGGGGCCGTGGAAAAGCAAGTTTTGTGTTTATTGAGGGCCTTATCCGCTGCGGGGGACCACCGGAAAGTGTCCTTAGGGCTGGTAAGAGCTGTGAGGGGAGCCGCCACTGAACTGTAATTACAGATAAACATTCTATAGAAATTGGCGATACCAAGAAATTGCTGGAGCTTCTTACGATTCTTCGGAACGGGCCAAGAAGTGAAAGACGATACATTGGCTGGATCCATCTCTAGCTTCCCTTTGGTTATTATGTAGCCCAAGAATGACACAACCTTGGAGTGGAACTCACATTTCTCGGCTTTGACAAACAGGGAGTTCTCCAAGAGGCGACGGAGGACGAGCTGGACGTGTTTCTGATGTTCCTCTTGGGACTTGGAAAAGATTGGGAGGTCATCCAGGTATACAAAAACAAAACGGTTCAGGACATCCCGTAACACGTCATTAATCAGAGATTGGAAGACAGCGGTTGGTTAACCCGAACGGCATTACCAGATATTTGTAGTGGCCGGTGAGGGTGTTGAACGCCGTCTTTCATCCGTCTCCCTCCCGGATACGAACCAAATGGTAGGCGTTACGGAGATCGAGTTTCGTGAATATTGTGGCCTCTTGAAGTAACTCGAAGCCAGAAGCAAGTAATGGTAACGGGTAACGGTTCTTTACTGTGATATCGTTGAGTCCCCGGTAATCGATGCAAGGTCGGAGGGATCCATCCTTCATCCCAACGAAGAAGAACCCTCCTTCCGCTGGCGAAGAAGAGGGTCGAATGATGCCGGCCACCAGGGCATCTGATATGTACTTGTCCATGGCCTCCCTCTAGGGAGCCGACAGGGAATAGAGCCGACCCAGAGGGGGAGATGACCCGGGCAGGAGATCAATAGCGCAATCATAAGGCCGATGGGGTGGCAGGGAAGAGGCCTTAGCCTTGCTAAAAACCTCCCGTAAATGATGGTAGCACTCAGGGACCCGGGACAGGTCAGGTGGAGTCTTCGGGGACACGGAATTATCAGGTCAAGAGGCCGCGCGCAGGCAGGTCTGATGACAGTCCATACCCCACTCCAAAATCGAGCCAGAACGCCAATCAAAGTGGGGATTATGTTGGACTAACCAGGGGTGGCCAAAAACTATAGGCTGACTGGGGGAGTGCAGCAGATGAAAACAAATTTTCTCTCTGTGATTACCGGAAAGTCTTAATTCGACGGGGAGCGTTAATTGAGAAACGGCGCCTAGCAAGTGCCCATCTAACGCTTATGCCGAGATAGGACTAGGGAGTGTCTTAACAGGTATTCCTAACTTGCGGGCAAGGGACAGATCGAGAATGTTTACCTCATCGCCCGAGTCAATCAGGGCCGGAAATGTCTGAGCAGAATCGGAGAGGTAGAGAGAAGCCTGGGTCTAGCGTTTTTGGGAGCAGATACGAGGACTGAACTCAACCGGACGCCCCCTATGTCCAACGAGCGTTGGCCTTTTACCGGCCAGGGGGCCACGCGATGTCCTTTGCCGCCGCAGTATAAACATAAAAAGAGAGACCCGGTCCACCTCCATCTTCTCTACGATGGGGATGGCCGGGACCCGGGGATTCGGTACGTTACCCTCTTCTGGAGACGGGCGGGTAACAATTCGATTAGGACCTCCCCGCTCTCGTCGTCTAGCCTGAACCCGGCGGTCAATCCGGGTGGTTAATTCAATCGCCTCATCTAGCGTACCCGGGAAAGCGTGTGACACTAATTCATCTTTAAGATAGTCAGCCAAACTATGTAAATAGGCGTCGACCAGCGCCTCTTCGTTCCAGTGGCTTTGCGCCACGAGCGTACGGAAATCAATCGCATAGTCGGCTATGGTGCGCCTACCCTGGCGAAAGTTCAGAAGCGACAGGGAGGAATCGACCGACGAAGAACCCGAGTAAAATACCTTTGTCATTTCTTAAGCAAAAAGGTTGAATGACGTGCACGCCGAAGCACCTCTCTCGTAGGCAGCCCTTCCCCAAAGACGAGCTCTTCCAGTGAGGTGATTAATGGCGAACGCCACCTTAGCTGCTTCAGTAGCAAAATTGCGGGGATGGAGATCAAATATCAACGTACAATTGACTTTGAACGGGCGGATCTGAGCGGGATCTCCCCCAAACTTCTCTGGGGCTCCCACTTGTGGCTCAGCGAATCCGGCGCCGAATGAACCGGGAGAGGGCGGGGCTGGGATTCGCCACCCGAAACCCGAAGGGGCGCTGTCGGTGTTGGGCACCGATGAAGTGGCTTGTCGGATCATTATTTGCGAGAGATTGGACCAATCCTGACTAAACAGATCCAATTCAAGCCGTTGCTGACTCACTTGCTGAGCCAGTCTGGCCACTTCGGAAGCGACTTGCCGAACTGCACATTCGGCAGAGGGACTGCGCTGCTGGTTCTGGCTTTCGTAGTCGTCAGGAGGCAAAGGAACGAACACGGGGTCCATTCTGATCAGAGGATTCTATCAAGAGACCAGAACAGATCAGGAAACCCCGGAGCATTTGTTACAGTTCTTTATTAGGGAAGCGTACAGGGCTTGCGGGAGACGTGATGTCTGTCAGACGTCAGCAGCGGAACCAGGAAGAGAGGTTAGGATCAAGTAATCAATCGGAGTGCGGAAGTCAAGCAGGTCATGTTTACCGGGGCTGGAGAGAAGATCGTAGCGTGGGACGGAAGCAGGTCGGATCGGAGGCAGGCAGAAACAGAGGCGTGTTCAGGAGAGTGATCAGACATGTAGTCTCTTGATAATCGCTTGCCGTGCACTGCTGAACGTTTTGTAATCGCTCACTGTGATTGCCTTACTGATCCAAAATGGCCGACGACAGTACAATGGATTTCGTTCTACAGCTTGCTTTGAGCGAGTTGGCTGATATGAGCGACAGTTCGCATATTGACACAGTTAAGGTTATCCTAAACGCAGTGGAAGGGTCATACCTGTCTTGCATTGTTCACAAACATTACCAGGCAATGTAAGACGATATATTACATCGCCAACAGCACTCGTCAGGGTGAGATCCTCCATCTTCTGCACTGTCGACGCCATGTTGGAAATCAAAGTAAGCGGTCTTTCTCCCGTGATTACTCGGGCACGCGAGCGCTCAATAATCACTGGCCGTTCAGAAGCTAGCGATAGCTCGCGATAGCAATCACTCACTCCTGAACACGCCTTAGGTAAATAGAGTTCTAGACGGAACGGGTAATCAGGAGAGTCACACAGAGTTACAAACGTATCCTCTGATGAAGAGGTCTGGGCGCAGCGCGCTAAAGAAGGAAGCATTAGCCAATCAGAAGGCGTCCACATGATTGCTCCAGGTGACCAGAGTTAGCAATCATGACATTATCCGAGAGTGTTATGTCTAATGTTGTTGTAAACAATATTCACGATGTTGTTCACAGTGACAAAAATACAATTGTAATCTCCATGTTTATGTTTGTAATACACCGCTATTGTGTGGATATTACATGCACAGCAATATTTATAACCCCTGCAAAAAGTATGACATTACCAGTCTTGGGCAACCTCTTACTCAACCATTTTATTCTGTAGAAAAAACTCAGATCGCAAACATGAAACAATCGTAAAGTCATTCCAAAGTGCAACATAATGGTATTTCGAAACACTAAATGAAATTAAGAAAAGACATTGCAATGGTCAAAATGTTAGTTTTATAGAGCAAGTGCTGGGAAATGAATATGTAATCACTGAATTCTGAGGAAAAAGAATATGGAATCAGTGCATTTTGAGTAAGGAATAAGGATGCACCCAGTCAATTTATTTTCCTTAATTAGCCACCTTGCTTGGATTAAGTCTGCTCGTTAGTCAGTGTTAAGAACAGTGCAGTTATCCCAACTGGGAGGGCTCCTGCACCAAGTGGATTGACAAGAATCATGGCTCCAACAAGAGAGAGGTCTCTTGAGACCAAAGACAGGATTGTCAAACATCTTGGAGAAGGTAACTCTACTTGTATGGTTGCCAAAGATGTGGGCTGTTCACATTTGGCTGTCGAAGATTGGACCAAGTACAAACAGCATGGGAAAGTTGTTAAAGTCAAGCGTACTGGTAGAGCAAGACAAACAACTAAAAGCCATATGTCTTGAAAACATAAAATGCACAACACAAATGAAGAGGAAATTGGAGTAAGTTGGAGTCAATGTATGTGACAGAACTGTGCAAAATCGCCTAAAGGAAATGGGATTTTCATATAGGAAAGCTAAAAGAAAACCATTGTTGACACCTAAAAACAAAAGAACAAGATTGCAATGGGCTAAAGAGAGGCAACCATGGAGTGTGGATAACCGGATAAAGGTTATCTTCTGTGATGAGTCAGGAATCTGCATTGAACAAGGTGATGATGTGGGAACTTTTGTTTGGTGCAGTTCCAGTGAGATTTACAAAGAGGACTGCCTAAAGAAAACAAAAAAAATCCCACAGTACTTAATTAATGATATGGGGCTACATGTCAGGTAAAGGCACTGGTGAGATACATGTAGTCAAATCTGCAATAAATGCACAAGTTAAAATTGTCATTTTGGTCAACTTTATTATTCCTTCAATTTAAAAAGTTTTTGGGAATGATGAACTCATTTTCCGAGATGACAATGCATCATGCCACAGAGCAAAAACTGTGAAAACATTCCTTGGACGCATCCAGTCAATGTCATGGCCTTCAAATTGCGTAGATCTCAACCCAATTGAAAACCTGTGGTGGAAATTGAAAGACATTGTCCACAGCAAGGCTCCGACCTGCAAAGATGATTTGGCAACTGCAATCAAAGAGACTTGGCACCTGATTGAATGAATGAATGAATGAACCTTTCATTTTGAACATGACAAAAGCAAAAATGAAACAACAAATCAAAAAGAAAAAAAACCCACAAACAATTTTAATTTACATGTTCAAAAGGTAGTAGGAAGATTAAATCCTACCACCAGACTTCCTTAACAATTGCATCACTCATTTTGATCCCCTGTGTATTTACATGTAAAAATACTCATGAATATACACATTTACATTGGCTCTGTGGATATACACTCTCTTCATTATTATCCTTATCATCATCATTACAACTTCCATCCCTTTTTTTATAATACCAGATTACGGTAGCGTTCCAGTAAATTTATGGAAGTGAAGTCAAGTGTAAATACGTCAAAGGTACAATGTAAAACCTTTAACGGTACAAAAATGAAGTAAATGACTTCTCTGATATAAAATACTTCTTCTGTAAAAAAGTACTTATCCTGCATAGCTGTTTTGGAATTAAGTCAAAAGCATTTAAAGTAAAACTATACAAAACTGGGATTGCACTTGAACTGTATTTTTCAAAGATTATCATAAATCTCAGCCCTGTTGACACACACAGCAAACAAAATTACCAATCATGTGACTTGGGCCAAAGTAATCAGATTACAATAGTTTGAGCTCACAGTTTTGCCACTAATTGTAGAAGTCTTGTTAATTTCTGTAATCTTTTTGACAGAGTACAGTATACTGTATACGGAGCTGCGGGTAGGAATGCGGCTTAGGGTATTGTTGTTGTAAAGGATCAGCGTGGTGGCGGCGTGTGAACGGACAGAAAAATGAACACAACTTCCACACTGAGGAAGGTTTTGTGGGCCAGAGGTCAGTCGATGTGCGCCTCTGGTGCTCCATGCTGAATGGGATTTGTCTCGTGGTTAAGAATTTCAAGAAAATATGACTTGGTCGAATAAAAGGTTGAAAAAAAGTCAACCACACTTAACTTCTTTAAAAAAAGGAAGAAAAGCCGAACTAGACGGGTTTTGGTGGGTTTGTTTCCTTTTCTCTTTGAAATTTTAAACGGTTGCTTTGATGCCCTAAAAAATTGTTAATTGAGACGGCTCAAACTATTTAAAACATATTTTAGATTTACCAGTTGTTATGAATAGCTCAGCACTATGAGTAGTCACGTCTTTCATGTCCTTTCCTTGGCATGAAGTAGATGGATCGATGTTGTGAAAGTTTATTGTTTAAAAGGACTAAATATAGTCCTTCTGCTAGCCTTTATCCAAGACCTCACTGATCTGAGTGGCGAGCTACACCAGACCAGTACTCCGACAGGAACCTGATTGGTCACAGAGCTCCACATCAAGGTCGCGGTGGGAATTTGATCATCCCTGGGCTCTTTGCTGTGAACCACTGAACATTGAGAGCCAACGTATGCTCATTGAGAACATCAACATTGTATTTTCTTTGCTTGTTTGATAAACCTTTTTGTCATTCATTTGAATTGTCACTCAAATTTGCGGTGTATTATTATCCGACTTTAAATTCTGACATGGAAATAGATCCATGTTGATTCTAAGATCCTATTTGGGCGCACAAAAGTAAATTTTGTGACTACTAATACATTTATCAACTCCAATTAGAATACAGAATATGACTGGTCATAAAACCGGTATTGAAATAAAACAGTGTTAATCAACCAAGCCTAACCACTCCAAGAATTTCTCATCCAAGACCAGGGGTGGCCAACCTGGTCCTTGAGAGCCACACACATCCTGCATTTTCTTTGGAGTTTCTCTGCTCCAATCTAGGTAATTCCAATCATCACGATCTTTAACAGGCTCACACAAAGCTTGCAAACAAATTGATCATTTGTATCACCTGAGTTGGAGAAGAGAAACCACCAAAATATGCGAAGGGCCTTGCACACGGACGTGCGAAACATAAAGCCTATCTTTTTTAACGGAATCTAAGTTAAGCAAGACTGTATAAATGGAGAATATGAACAATGACGGGTTGATAATTTTTTTTAAAAGTCAGCAAGAGAAGAGCTCTGCCAGACTCCAATGTACCGACATGGCCCGAAATTCAGATTGGGTCGGGTTTGGCCTTAAGATCTTACCTCTCTGCTGAAAGTGGCGGACAAATTCCCACATGCAAAAAAACTTGCTTGCTTCGGAGTTGTATGACCTCTCGCTAGTAAATAATTTCCTTGTTTAACGGCTGTTGGCGCGATCACTTTGATAGATTACCATCCCCTAGCCAGTCATTTTTTGTGCAACCGGTGACGTTTCTTTAATACTGCTTTGAGAATCCAACTCAGAATCTGATTGGCTGAACCATCAGCTTTCTCGAAGACTGATTATACAGGCCAGGGCCTTCAGAATTTTTTGTGAAAGCCACTCGGTGTATTTATGGACTAGAAACAATTTATAGTTGAAATTTGGTTGAATGCTTCAATATGAAAACACCCATCTAAAAGTAGTGCAAACAGGGAGAAGCAATAAAAAAGAAGCTGAAAGGCAATTTAGAAGTATAAATGGACAAAATATAATTTAAAAAGCATGATTCCGATATGCGGCATGGCAACTGAGTGTTTAGCCCGTTTGCGGCACAGTTCTGAGGTCAAGGGTTCATATACAGCCACAAGTCTTGCTGTGCGGAGTTTGTATGTTCTCCCTGTGCTAGCGTGGGTTTCTTCCGGCGACTCTGGTTTCCTCACACATTCCAAAAACATGCATGTCGGGTTAATTGGCCAGTCCAAATTGTCCCTAGATGTGAGCGAGCTAGATAGTTGTCTGTCTCTGGGTGCCCTGCGACTGGCTGGCAACCAGTTCATGGTGTCCCCTGCCCGCTGCCCGAAGATAGCTGGGATGGGCCCCATCACCCCCGCGACCCTACTGAGGATAAGCGGTGCAGATAATGGATGGATGGATAATTGTAATATCTAAGTCAAAAATGTAGGTGTCATATTTGACCCAATTCTGTCCATTCAAACACACGTTAAGAATATTACTAGAACAGCTTTTTTCCATCTTCGCAACATTGCTAAAATTTGCCGTATGCTGTTTCGGTCGAATGCGGAGATTATAATTCATGCGTTGGTTACCTCCCGTCTCGATTACTGTAATGCACTACTCTCCAGTCTCCCAAAGTCCAAAATCAAGAGCCTTCAGCTGGTAGAAAATGCTGCAGCGAGGCTTTTAACTAAGACAAGAAAGTTTGTTCACATTACCCCGATTTTAGCTAACCTGCATTGGCTCCCTGTTAGCTTAAGATGTGATTTTAAGGTTCTGTTGGTAGTATACAAAATCATGCATGGACTTGCTCCCTCATATCTTTCAGATTTAATTTCGCCGTATGGTCTGGTCCGGAGCTTTCGCTCTGAAAATGTTGGTCTACTAGTGATCCAAAGAGCCGAGAAGAGATCCACAGGTTCGATAGCGTTCTCCATATGGGCCCCATTGCCCTTCCCCCTTAGATTCGATCTGCAACCTCAGTGGAAATATTTAAATCTAAGCTTAAAACACACTTCTATTCTATAGCATATGAATAACCTGTATTTTATGTTGACAATCTCTGTGTATTATTTGTTATTGCAACATCCACTGCAGCCTAGTCATCCTGGAAGGGGGATTACCTCATGTGCCCTTCTCAAGGTTTCTTCATTCTCCATGTATAAGTTTTGGAGTTTTTCCTTGCCCTCATGAAGGTTTTTGATCAGGGGATGGTGTAATAATAGTCTGTGGTTTACAATAATCTGTGCAGCCCTTTGAGACTCTTTGTGATTAAGGGCTATACAAATAAACATGACATGACTTGAGTGATTCAGATATCTTTGAATCCAGCAGAGAATGAAGAATCTTCCCCTTGTGTTGAGTTAAACATGACATAATTATTTTCTTTTCCATTTCCTTTCTATGTATGTATTTCTGCAGCACTTTATGTTCCTTTCAAAATTGTGAACTTCGTGTTTTTGTTTCCAGCCAATTTTGCTTCTCATGATGGAATGTTCAATGAAAAAAAACCCGACAAATACCGGTAAATCCCCGGCGAGCAGGGGTGGGGGCAGCTCACTGCCTAGCTCACCTGGTTGAACCCTGTGCATGGCGATACGTCCTTTCCTGTCGAGATGTGCTACCTGAGGCTGAGCTGACAGAAATTTTGTTTTCTTTATAATCAAATAAAAGTAGCAACACTAAAACTCAGAATTATAGGACAATATAACTTTTACTGATCATATAAACGAGGGTTGGCATGCATACATACACTGCCTGATTACTGTAGTCAACAAACACCATGCTAGAAAGCTACCACAGACAAAAACAACAGGGTTAAAAGCTATGTCAGAAGACAGTATTTAGAAGCAGTGAAAGAGTCAAATAACTCAAAATAAAAACGAAAATCGTAAGTAATCACCGCTTTCAACTGAAAGTATCCTCGCTTTCAAAGGGACATATTACGGGTACGCCGAAAACGTAGGTAGGGCGTCTCGATGGGTTGGAAGAATTTTCAGAACACCTGGCTAGAGTGCAGGTGAGCTTGGTAATGTTTCCCCTGGGCCCTTTTCCAGGCGCAGCGAGAGGCCACCTTTCCTCTTCCTAGAACAACTCGGCCATGTTTGTTTGGGAAAGCCGGCGATCCAGATGTTGTGTCAGCGGAATAAAGATTCTCCGGTTGCTGTGGCTATGGGAAACCGGAGGCTTCGGAGATCATAGCCTCTCTGTCAGGAAGGAGAATCTAGTACGTGTTCTAGAGTGATCATCGGAAGAAAGATTTTAAATAAGTTAAAATGATGAAAAAAAAATCATTATTGAATGAACTCAATATTTAGGAAATATTTAAAGGGACAACGTGTGTTACTTAGAGCCTCCTGGTGGTAAAAAAAACAATAATGATTTGAATTATAAGCAACAATTGTCATAATTACTGATGTTACTCAGCCGTTCCCGCTCATTTGGCGCCAACCGCCGCGGGTTTTGATTGGCTCCCTGTCACTATTTGAAGACAGTCCTGTCTGTCCCCTGTTGTCAGTCTGTCTGCAAACCCCAGTGTATTCTAGGCAAGCTTTTTTCGACCCTGACTCCCACCTGTCCAGTTTTTGCTCCCGTCTGTCTCCGGCTACGACCTGTTTTGCTCCTGACCACGTCTGCTCCCCCGCCCACCGACCAGTTTTTCCGTCCCTGACACCGCCATTGCTCGCTATGGAAGGTCCACTTCCGGATCTTGGGCGCAGCCCTTCCTCTTTCCTTCAATAAAACTTGTGATAAACGTTACGCAATTGGATCCTGTTTCCGTTCTGGTCCTGACAACAATAGATCTACTATCATATTGGTGCGGCTGATATCATTGCTCGACATTTCGCTGCTACAAATACCGCCAAAAACACACAAAAAGTTTGAGATAAAAAAACAGAAAAAGATCTGTACAGTTTGGTCACCTTGAGTATCTGTCGTTTTTACACTTCCTTGTAATTTTTAGCACTTGTTTTGGGTTGCACAACACAATACAGGTATGTTGAGTTGTCACATTTTACAGTGACCCCTAAGTACAGTACATAATACTGTATATCATCAAATTTAGATAACTATTCTTTTTATTTATTTTATTAGATTTATTTCAAAAAATGAATGCCAAAGACCCCTAATATGAGTTATTTAGTTTACAATTAAGAACTTAAAAGTAGCGAAAAAATAATGCAAATAATTTAAAGATAGCTTTGTTTTCATTTTTTATCTGAATTTGTAAATTTAATGTTGTATAATATTCAAAAGATATTTATAAAACTTCTATTTTCCTCATGTTAATGAAGTTAACTCTTACTGTTGTCAGATACGATGGTAGACCCAAACGCGTAACGTTTCACACAAAGCTTTATTGTACGATCGAGGAAGTCAGGTGCGGGGAAACAAACGACAGTGGTCCGGTGCTCGTTGGGCAGGAGGAGAAAGGAGCTCATGGGATCGGAGCGTGGTGGGAATGCGGAAGTGAGTGGAGTTGCCGTGACGGGCGATCGGAGCGTGGTCGGTGTGCCACAACAGGTCAAGTAGCCGGAGCGGGAGATCAGATTGTGGTCGGTGGGCAAAAACGGGTCACTAGCCCGGAGCGGGAGATCAGATCGTTGTCGAAGGAAGGGCAAAGTCAGGGAGCCGGAGACAAAGGGAAAATCAGGGACAGACGAGCAGGATACAGATGAGGATGGGACAGACGGGAGCCAGAGTCAAAGTGCTTGCCTTGCGTATGCGGAGATTCGCTGACAGACTGACAAGGCATGACTGGAGTACTGAGTTTAATAGGAGGGGAATCAATCAGGCAACGAGCAGTCGCTGGCGCCAAACGAGCGGGGCACAGGTGAGGGCAATAAGTAATCATTACCAATGTTGCCTCTAAGCTGCGTGTATGCGCAATTGCGCACTGCCCAGAGCTTTTACGCACACAAGAAAATCGAGCCAGCTCACAAAAATCAGGGCTCGAAATCCTAATTAAGAAGTGAATTAAGTCAAAGTTACAGTGCATAAAGGTAAAAATACAAGGGTTCCCCTGACGTTGTGTTCTAAATGCGGTATTTGGAAGTCAAAGTTGAAGTAGAATGAAGTTGAGTAAAGTCAGTAGAGTTTTTTGAGAACCGGCACCTTTAGCTCGGCTCACTAAAAAGAACCGGCTCTTTCGGGTCCCAAACGGCTCTTCAGGTTGTTTTTGCTTCTTTAATCCCTACACGACCAAATATTATGTAAAATTATGCACAAAATGAGTTAAATGATGGGTGGGGTGGTGGGGTGGGGTTATAATAGAACAAAAAAAATAAAAATACCAAAATTAAAAAGTAGTGAAAAGCTGGGAAAAAAAGAAACAAAAGGAGAGAAAAAGAGGAATAAAAGAGCAGGAAAAATTCACAAAAAAGCCAGAAAAAAAGAAACAGGAAAAAGGAAATAGAAAACAAAAAGCAAGAAAAAGGTAACAGCTGGGAAAAAATAAACACAGTAAGATCTTTTTAAAAAGGAATAAAAAAACAGTAGAAAAAACAGGGAAAAAGAAGAAAAAGTTTGTGTTGTATTTTGTCACGGCGACCATGCTGGACATGACAGTTTTAAATAATTTCCAATTATATCAAGTCAATCTTGTTGCCGACATTGAACTTCCACTACAGAAAATGTAATTAAATACAGTTCTTTATCGCGCAACCGACTAAATAAGCCCCCCAAAATGTTAGTATTATGCGACAAAAGATACCAGGAAAAAAAAAATGGAAATCTTGTGAAAGAATTGTAAAAACAAATGACGTTTGTAGGCTGTACAACCTTGGTAATAATACATTAGTCAATTCATTCAAAAGTGAAAAATAATTTTGCATTGCCGGAAACTCAGCAAAATTTAACTTGATGTCAAGTTTTTAATATGTCTGATAATAGATTAGTTGCCACACTTGGGATTGTTGTTGCTCACTGTTGTTTCAAGCGTTGCTCACCGACTTTGTGTGAACGCTCAGACCCCTGGAAAATTAGAGGGAACATTGGACCCTACTTAGGATAAGCAGTGCAGATAATGGATGGATGTGTATATACTGTATATTCTATCAAACCGTGGGCGTGTGCGCGCGCCCTATTTTTACGTCATTGCCTGGCAAGGAACCATTGCTGCTTTCCTATTGGCTGAGGCAGCGTGGGGCCACCCTTCTCCAATAACAAAGGATCAACGAGTACTCCGTCTGCTCACTCACGGGACCGCCGTGACGAGAAAGCATGTCCCGATTTAACCGTCGTGTTCCGACCCAGTGAACGTAAAGAAAAAGCGGAAAAAGAACGCACCATGGTGGCTGCGGAACTGGTGCAAGAGCATGTGCGGGCGGATTCCGCATCCCCACCTGACCGCATCACCGACCCGGAGGAGGCTGCGCTCGAAACGAGCCTACAAACCGGCGACGCGGAAGAGGTAGCCGGGGAACGCGACCTGATGCTTCCAGACGGGAACCACCCGAAGATGGAGCCCCAGGATGAAAAAGTCAGGCCCGTGGAGATCAAGCTGTACTGGCAAAGGTTCTTGGTTCTGTTCGTGTTCAGCCTTTACTCGCTGGTCAACGCCTTCCAGTGGATCCAGTACGGCATCGTGGCCAATGTTTTCACGCACTTTTACCGCGTGGGCAACGACAAAGTGGACTGGTTGTCCATCGTTTACATGTTGGCCTACGTGCCGCTCATTTTCCCGGCTACTTGGCTCCTGGACCGGCGCGGCTTGCGACTGACTGCGTTACTGGGCGCCGGGCTTAACTGCGCAGGTGCGTGGCTTAAGTGCGCCAGCGTGGGTCGGGACCTGTACCCGGTCACCATGGTGGCCCAGGTGGTTTGTTCCGTGGCGCAGATCTTCATTCTGGGCTTGCCATCCCGTGTCGCCTCCGTGTGGTTCGGGCCCAAGGAGGTGTCCACCGCCTGCGCCACTGCCGTGATGGGCAACCAGGTGAACAGGGACGGGGTTTGTTGGGGCACGCATGCGCCGTTAAGGCCTCTACCTGTCAACCTGTACGTTTTTGCCGTACAAAGTACGTTTGTTATGCATTTTAAGGTGTGTACGACGTACAAGAAAATCTGTACGGAAAAACGCAAATTTGTTAATAATCGGCACCATCCGGTATGCACCGACCATCACGAAACGGCAAATCAATCAAGTCAAACAAGTTAGCCGTGGTATCGTTTTTTTCGTTGCAAACGATGGGAGCGGTTTGATGCTACTGTGCGCATGCGTCTGCCGCCTCGGATTTCATGTGCTAGTTATGTAGTGAAAGGAAGTCCGTCTCTTCTTAGAGAACCGTCTTTTTTGGCTCAACTCATTAACGAGAGCCGGTTCTCAAACGGCTCACTTGCTTTGATGCATTATATTACAAATCATTATTGTTGTATAAAGAAGTTAAGAAAAAAGGAAGTATACAAGGAGAAAATGAAAAAAGACAGGTTTGTGGTTATCCGTTTAATCAGCATGTTACCAACAATAATCAAATGCAGAAAAGGAATTCATAATCTGAATAAGAAAATGTATTATTCTACTTAATTATATTTGCATGTATTTTTTCCTTCTACGGTGAACGTCCAAGCGACTTCATTTTTGAACTTTTTTATAATAAACTTCATTCATGTCGAGCAACTCAGTATCTCACAACAAAATGTTAATTAACAATATATATGAAATAACGAAACACATGTACAATATAACATGTTAAACTACATAAACACGTTTGAAAAAAAATATGGTGTAAAATTATTTCGTATTTTGTAAGGGAAAATACAACATTTTGTAAGGGCATGGAGCCGTGGAGGTTGACAGGTATATTGCCTTCATCTTTGGAGGGATGATTAGTGGTCTTTTCAATGTTCTCAAACTTGCAGCCCGCTGCACCATTTAGGGAAAGAAAATCCAATTGCGATTTTTCAGAGCAAAATTGCTTTTCAGATGTGATTTTCGATTTTAAAAAAAGTGCCTTTTATTCGTGAGCACCGAACTAAAAAAGTGATTCCAAAATAAAAGCTTTTATAATAAAGTATTTCACTTGCAAAATAAGTACAAAAACACTTTTTTATTTTACTATAAAAAAACAAGTTAACAAAACAATTTCACTACAAAAATAAAAATACTGTAAAACAAGAAAAAAAAATTAGACTAAATATTGTTCACTCTTATTTAACCAGCTTCGTGAGAGCTGCTACAGTTATGAACAGGTATTTGGGGTTATTAGTGTGTGGTATCGATCCCGTCTGTCTCGTCCTGTCTGATACCTTGCTACAATCTCCAGTTTCGGGTATCGTTCCCGTCTATCACGTCCTGTTTGATATCGGTCTCCAGTCTCCCGTGTCTGGTATTGTTCCTGTCTATCTCGTCCTGTTTGATATCGGACTCTAGTCTCCAGTGTCTGGTATTGATCCCGTCTGTCTCGCCCTGTCTCATACCTTGCTACAATCTCCAGAATCGGGTATCGTCCCCGTCTATCTTGTCCTGTTTGATATCGAACTCCAGTCTCCAGTGTCTGGTATCGTTCCAGTCTGTCTCATCCTGTCTGATATCTGTTTCCAGTCTCCTATATCTGATATCAATCCTGTCTGTCCCGTCCTGTCTGATATCGCTTGTGTAACTGGTATCGATCTTGTCGGCCTCTGGCTTCCTGTTGTTTCACAATAGACTTCTGCCTTACTTGTTCCGCCCAGCGAACCACTGGCGTTTGTGTTAACATGCTCAACTGCCCCATTCCCGTAAAATAAGGCGTTGGTGAGAAACGTTACGCATCTGGGTCCTCCTCCTGTTCTGGTTCTGACAATACCTAAAATATGAAGATATTACAACTTTTGTTATATTTGTATATTTTGAAGAATACCAAACCAAAGGGTCATATGTAATCCCACTTATGCATCCTAGGTTTAATAATTGAGACATGCCTTACACTTAAATAAACAGCGCCCTCTTCTGGGGAGCTTTGTTAGTGTTGCGGTCTGCACACACACACACACACACACACACACACACACACACACGAGGCTCAAACGTGGGTGTGTGGTGTGCAACGTTGTCGGGCCTTTATTGGCTAGTGCCGATAAAACTCACCTGATTGGCCGACACTGTTAAAACCCAAACAGTGACAATTCTGGTTGGCCAAACGCTCCATCACTCAAATAACAAAGGGGAATTATGAATCCTAAAAAACACAGTGTCTTGCGATTACACGATCACACTACATCACATCGCAATATCAATTAGATTTCGGTTAATCGTGCAGCCCTAGTTGACTGAGTCTATTTACTTGTACTTCCAATAATTAACTAAATAATAACACAGCAATAACATAGTAATAATTGAATAAGTTGTTATTTTAGACATGCATATCAAACTGGGTGCCCATTGCGCTAGCTAGTAAAAACATGTAGCTCCTTGCTTGGAAAAGTTCCTGGTGTAGTGCAACAAAAATGAGTGCTAGAAAGCAAAAAAATAAAATAAAAATGTGGGCCATATGTTGAGACCATGCGGTGCATGAGACCAAATCTCTGCAAAAACAAGTAAGAGGACAGTTTCAGATTTAACACCATGCTGGTTCTTGGGAATGAGCATTTTTTTCTGTACAAAGGAATCTCCTCAAAGCGACTAGAATTATAGCGGGAAACTTTCTTTTTATGCTGGTAACTACTAGACTTTCAGTGGTCGAAAACTCCCATAATTTCCGGTGCCATCCTCTCCCCCTTTTTCCCATATCATTATTCTCTGTGTAAATAAATTGTGTGTATGCTATTTCAATCGGCCTGGTTCATTGAATCAATTTTCTTGGGATTAGTAATTCATATCAGAACTCAAAAGAACTTTAAGTAATAAAGTAGTTTAATTTTTTATCAGTGTAGGAAATTCCAGCATCTTTCAGAGAAAAAAAGATTTATGGTGGCGCACAAGCAACACCCAGAGGCAAATTCGTTTACTGATTGCATTAAAGAATAATTTGTTTCATTCCCGACGGTTTTCAAAATCATAGCTAGAAAAATCCCTACATTACGTTACTATATTTTTCTCTCTAGTAGAAAATGTGTTTTGTTTTCCTATTTTTTCCCTATTTACATTTTTTTTCAATTAGGCACATTTTTTTATCTTAGGTAGTATGTTTTTACTTAATTAAAAATATTGTTAAAATAATAAGTATATAAGAAATATTTCAAACGAGTGAAATTGTTTATCCACTTTTACTCATATGTATTTTTATTTTATTTTTTGAATACTGAACAGAAGATGACTACAAATTAAGATATGTTAAATATTTTAGGTAAAATAATTCAAAAAATTCTTAGTCTGATTTTGAATATCTCGAACCTAAACAAGTTTTATGTTAGTTGGGGCTAGTTGTCAAAATGGAATAAAAAAGTCAGAAGGAGAAACATTTAAAATGTGGGCGTTATTTTTTCAATCTGAGATAAAACATTTTTCCACATATCAAAACTATAACTAAAATCGGGTTTAATCATCTGAAGAATATAGCCAGAGTCCGCTCTATTCTCTCAGGCAAACATGAAGGTTCTGGTTTATGCTATTATACTCTCGTTAAGCTTATTTTGATGCCCTGCTCTCCAGTCTTCCGCCCAAAAACATTGCAGCATTGCAGCTAGTTCAAAATCCAGCAGCAACAGTGCTTAAGGGTGTGGTTCAATGGCTGAAAATCCTGAGGCCATTTGCTGCCAGCCCTATCAGTGTGGATAAGCCTCCCTTCAGGTCATTTTTCTCACATGGTTAGTCCGTGCCTTGCCATAATCATATTTCGTTTCTATTACGATTTATTTAGTTTTCATTCTATTTAAACCCGTTGTGTGCATCTTTGTATTTGATGTTTCGTTTTGTTGGGTGGGTGTAAATAACAAAGGTGTCGCTGGGTGTTTTATTCTCTCATTGTCCACTGAGTGTTTTTATATAGCACTTTGCGTTGAAATTTATTCCCTGAAAAGTTATTTACAAATAAATTTCATTTACATCACCCCAAGAAGCATATCATTTAAAATCAATATACCGTATTTTCCGCACTATAAGGCGCACCGGGGTATAGGGCGCACCCCGAAAAAATCGTTTTTGGTCCTATTTTTGACATACATAAGACGCACCGGATTATAAGGCGCTACAATGGGAACGGCGACAAAACAGTCAGATAGTTCAGTCAAACTTATTACCCCCTTAACATTCCCAAAGCTTGCAAAGACGCAAATACGTGTCGAGAACGCGTGCGGATGCGGTGTCCGTACGATGTCACTCAAATGCATCGTTCCATCATTCGGAAGGTTAAAGTCTTGGGATTCAAGAAATGCCAACCATTCCTCAGTTTCTATTTTCTTTTTCGCTCGCAACTTTACTGTATACATGACAATAAACACTTGGAATTGAGTTTAATTTAAAAATAAACACTCCATTCCATCCATTATCTGCACCGCTTATCACAGAAACATCGAGTTCAGTCTGAAACAAGATACAGGGACAATATAAAACCCGGAGTAGCTCACCGAAGTCATTGTGTTCATAATAATGTGCAGCCAATGTCCTCTTATATCCGTGAGTGCAGTAAATCCAGGAGAATAAAATATTTACGAATACAGAATAAAAAAAAATGCTTTCTGTGTGCCGTCAGCCAGGTGCTATACGCATTCATCTTTTTCGGCCAATTGCAGGCTTTGTTTTGCCGTTTAAGCCAATGCCAGCCTGTAAATGATAAAAAGGATCCGCCTCTTGATCTCCGAATAACTTTAGCCAATAGTGATCGATTCAACTGATGATTGACACATCTTTTTTGGCCAATTGCAGCCTTTGTTTTGCTGTTCAAGCCAATGCCAGCCTGTAAATGATAAAAAGGATCCGCCCCTTGACCTTCGAATAACTTTAGCCAATAGTGATCGATTCAAATGATGATTGACACATTGGTTAGCCAATGAAACGCCGGTAAATAAATCCCAGCATACACCGCGTACTACTTGGTGTTCGGGGGAAAATCTAGTCGGCGGCTGCAAGTTAGTTGGAAAACTTAATGTTGATCCATAAATAAGGCGCACTGTATTATAAGGCGCATGGTCAGCTTTTGAAAAAAATAAAGGCTTTTAGGTGCGCCTTATAGTGCGGAAATTACGGTAATTATCTGTGTCTTCAGTAGAAATTTAGTTTTGTCTTTTTAGACCATCCCATCCATCTATTAATTATCTGCACCACTTATCCTCAGTAGGCTCACGGGGGTGCTGGAGCCCATCCCAGCTGTCTTCGTGCAGTGGGCAGGGGAACAGTGAACTGGTTGCCAGCCAGTCGCAGGGCACACAGAGACTGGCTCACTCATTCATTAACACCGAGGGACAATTTGGCCCGGCTAATTAACCTGACATCTATGTTTTTGGAATGTGGGAGGAAACCGGAGTGACCGGAGGAAACCCACGCAAGCACGGGGAGAACATGCAAACTCCGCTTAGAGTGCCGCGGACGCACTAACCTTTCAGCCGCCATGCCGCCTTTAGACCATCCCATGTGGTTAAAATTCTACTGTCCCAAATATTCAAGTGTTTTGGACAAAACCTGTTTCTTTTCAACGTATTTTCAAATGTGAGCCCTGCTATAACCAGGTAACAAGCCTGTACACAAATAGGAAAAATGCTTTAATTTATTTTTTCTTCATATTTGATAATATGTGCGATTATGTTTTTTTCCCCAGTGTAAAATGTGTGCCTTGGAGCAACATAAGTTGATCCTTTTTTTTTAAAATTAAATACCCATCATGCCCCACTCTTCAAACATGTAGGGATAGCATCAATGTCAATAAAACTGCAAAGGAATGCTGTGCTAGGTGTTACATAAGTTATAGCAAGGGTTTTTATTCGACCTACTTTTGAAGTTGGCAGTGTTCAAAAAGTTGACTCATTTTCAAGACTAACAGTTTTTCAATACTAATTGCAAATTCTGAGAGCTATAGTAAAGGCGACAGTGAATGTGTAACTAATATATGCATGCTAGCTAGTGTGTCTATCACAATTCTTTTCTAAATTTATTTTTTATTTGGTTTGGAGAGAGGCTAAAATGGTTCTTTGCGATGCCCTTTGGCAACCTCCTTGGATGCACAATGAGAAACCTTAAAGGGATAGTGTGTAGTGCCTCCCTAGTGGTAAAAAAAATATTTCTCTAAAGGAAACAACATATTTATTGAAATAAGCAAAAAATACACCAACTACACTAAAAACGAGCAATTTTCTTTTCAAACACCTGTAGTTTGAGAAATGGAACTGACATAATTATGTGCCATCATGCTGCTACAGGTACCCAGAAAACCAAAAACCTCAAAAAGTCTACGCCAAGACAACTGGTTTGTTTTTGGTCACTTTGAGACTCCATTGTTTGTATTCTTCTTAGTGAATTTAGCACTTGTTTTCAGTTGCACGACACAGTACAGCAACAGTTCGTCGACAAATAATACACACTGTCCCCTTAAAAAGTTTTTAGTAACGGTATGAGCACATATTTCCATAAGAGTCAGTAAATCAAAGAAGCGTTGGGGTTTTACAACTGCTTTAAAGTTACACTCAAAACAGAACCTATCCTGAAAGTGGATTTTCTTAAATACTCTGAGCAGTGTCTGAAACTCATGCCAAAAAGTTAGCGGACACCAGGGCAGAAAACTCTGAAAAGTTGCCTGCCCCAATTTTCACAACTTGAAACACAATAAGACGACTAATCGCAAAAAAAAATACACTTTAAAATTAAGTTTATTATAATAACATTTATTGCATGTATATGACATTGCTGTTTTCTATCTGCCATCAGTATGTACCTGTATTTACTCTTCTTCATTCAAGCCATGTGAACTCCTCTTACCACGATGCTTTTAATGTACGTTTACGTTTTGTAGCGTCATCAATTTTGTTAGCTTCTTTTCAATCTTTCTTCTGGGGCTGAGGTTTTGGCTTGATTCCTAACCACTTCTGCATTTTTCTTCTGTTCTCTGTGCGTCTACTTTGGAAAGCGATATTAATGCACAACCTTATAAGGCTCAGGAAAGTCCGGATGCACGAAGTTATTCGATGCAGGCTTCTGATTGGCTCCCGAGTATGCAAATTTGCCAAACGAACCAAAATTCAGAAATTTCCAAACTGAAGGAAGATTTCGAAATTCGAATAAAGCAAACGTTTGATTTGGAAAAATAAATAAATAAATAAAAACGAAAGATTTTTTTTTGATTTCTTGAAAAAGTTGTCGGCCATCCGGGAAGAGACGTTGTACAACTTGTACGCCCGATGTAAAAGATGCACGCCCCGGGCGTCCAGGTAGACGTTATTTCAGACACTGCTCCTAGGTCGAAAAATTTGCATGAGCCACACCTAGAGCTGACATAATTGTCCATCATCTTGCTCCTTGAGTTACCCAGAAAACCAAAAATCTGCCGAAAGACTGGACGAAAAATTTAGAAGAAAACAGGTGTGATTTGGTCACCTAAAATATCTGTATTTTTTACTCTTCCTTTTGCTTCTAAGTACTTGTTTTGGTTGCGCTACACCATACTCTAAACATTTATTTAGCAAGTAATACATACCGGCCTTTAGTGTACAGTTACAGTCAAAGACTTGAGAAAATAATGCTAAATACACTTCATGTGTATAAAACTGTACAAAAAAATTAAATTCAAGATTAATGCTTGTTAGAATTTAAGTGCTATGTTAGAATTTAGGTGCTATAATTCTTTGATCAATCGGTGTAAAATATGTAAATATATCATGAACCAGAACAGGATCAGGGCCAAACGCATGACGTTTCTCACACAAGCCTTTTATTTTACGGGAAATGGGGAGTCATGCACGTTAGCCATCAGTCTGACGTGGAATGAAAGGAAACCAGAGGCCGACGAGATCGATACCAATTGCCCGAGTAGATATCGGACAGATGGGGTAGATACTGGACAGGACGGGACAGACAGGATTCATAATGAAACAGGATATCAAAATAAAACAGAACAAACTCGACGGGCACGAAAACTGGAGAGAATAATAAACAAGACAAAAATAGACAGGACCAAGTCAAAACCCACGTCTTACGTGGAAGAGTTTCGTTGACGTACTTCAAAATTGAGTAGCTGTAGACTAAATTATTAGTTCTGAGTCCATGTTTTGTTTAAATGCAAAAAAAGAGTTGATAAAAAACCCCAAAAATGGTAAGCATATTTAAGGGGAGAAAAGCGGTATTCTAACACATAGATAGTGTTGGTAAGTATGCTTTTTGTCATAACTGGGATTAATTTTCTGTCATTCGAGCTACGTAGTATGTTGAAACGCAAAGCATTTTGGGGATAGTCTAGCCCAGGGGTTGGGAACCTATGGCTCGCATGTCATGATTACCGATTGGAATCACCTGTACCCGCTCATTTGGCGCCAACCGCCGCGGGATCTGATTGGCTCCCTGTCCCTATTTAAACACAGTCCTGTCACTCCCCTGTTGTCAGTCCGTCTGCGAAGCTCTGTTTATACAAGGCAAGCCTTTTTCGACCCTGACTCCTGCCTGTCCCGTTTTTGCTCCTGTTTGTCTCCGGCTACGACCTGTTTTGATCCCGACCACGTCTGCTCTCCTGTCCTGGCTTACAACACGTTTCTGTCCCCGACCACGTTTTTGCTCTCCTGTCCCGGCAATCAATCTGTTTTTCCGTCCCTGACACCGCCATCTCCAGCTACGGAAGATCAACTTCCGTATTAAGATCACGATCCGATTGCGAGAGTTACTTGCTTCCCGCGTCTCGCGAGCACCGGATCGCGGGAGCTGCCCTTCCTCTATCTCAATTAACGTGTAAGAAACTTTACGCGATTGGGTCTACCCTTTGTTCTGGATGTGGCATCGCAAGCCATATATGGCTCTGTTCATGAGTACATCTGGCTCAGAGATCAAATAAACTAGCGCAATTACGTACTGTAATATTACATAAAAACCTGTTTTTAGCAGGTGCGGAACGAAAGCAGGACTAATTATGAACATAGTTCGGTTCAATATATATAGTGCACAGTCTTAACTACAGTTTTAAGGTGTCACATCAACAGATATTGTTTGGACTGTTCATGGCTAGAGAATCCTTAATATGTAAGTTCATTAGCAATGTATGTTTACCGATGAAGAAAAACGACAGAACAAACTGTAAACACCGAAAAACTGTAGCAAAGCACCCAGAAAAATTTAATTTGGTGAGCGGTAGGAATAGGCAGAGCTTTACAAAAAGTAAATAAGTTGGCGTCCTCGTTTGCAGTATTTTGTGACATTTTTACTTAATTAATTTGCTTGCACCTTGAAACCATTTTCAAGGACAGGAATGGCAGTAAAAATGTGCCTCACAAGTAACTGCGGAAAGATAACAATTTTTGATGGTATATTTATATTAGAGCTCTTGTTTGGGATACGAATAAGTGGAGAGGTGTTGTAAAAGGATAGTGGGATGTGTTCTAAGGGATGGGCAGGTCACCCGTATGATGCGGCAGGGGTAAACCAGTGAAATCTGTCGGGCCCTGCTGTTGAACAGAAAAGTGTGTCGTGTCACCCTGAACCGAGTGACATGGCCGCTTTCTTGTGTCCCGTTTCATCTGGAGGGATGAAAGCATGACCAACTTGGGTGCCGAGGTGCTTAACTTGTTTGGGTGTATGGTCATTTGGGTTGGCCATGGTCCCAAAACATTTTTGTGTGTGTTTTTTTGCTATTTTTTTCCTTTTTGCCTTTCTTTGTTTTCTTGTATGTGTTTGTCTCGAGGGGTATGACCCGGGTAGATAGATAAATAGATAGATAGATAGATATTTATATTGATATTGGACACAGGCTCTGGCATTATTGTTTCATAGATGTTATTAAATCACCATTATATGTGCTGAAGAATTAGCTTTTGTCTGTTGAGCTGGTTTGGTAGTTTAGTTAAATTTCTTTCTTAAAATACATGAAGTAGCTCTCTCAAACAAAAAAATCGTAATATTTTTGCTTTTATGGCTCTGGGTGAAAAAGGTTTCAGGCCCCTTGCATGGCTGCACGGTCGCTATTGGTGTGTGAGTGTGTGTGAATGGATAGGTGTGAAGCACATTGTAAGGCGCTTTGGGAAGTCTTCATTGACTTGAAAAGCGCTCTATAAATGCAGACCATTTACCATTTACCCCTGGTCTTTATCTAGCGAAAATTCTGTGCCACGGTTAGCTCGCGAGTTTTTGTGATTTATGATCGATTATGTAAGCTATCTAATTCACCACGCTTCTTTAAAATGCACCACTGAGCTGTATCATTGAGCAAGAGGTTTCTCTGTAATATAAATGATAACACAAACAATAGGGTGTCTTGCTTAAAGGCACCTTGTCGGGAGTGTTGCTTGGAATGCTATCTTGAACTGAAGCGTTGGCGGCATGCTCGTGTGACTGCATGTTGTATTTTTCCACAGCTTGGCGTCGCCATCGGATTCCTGCTGCCGCCCGTTCTTGTTCCGACCACGCCGGACGACGTGGAACTGACGGCGCACAACATTCGCGTCATGTTCTACGGCACCGCCATCGTCTCCACAGTGCTTTTCGTCCTCACTGTCGTAGGTGTGCACAAAATAACAAACAATCACTTTGTTTTGGGAGGTGTTTTACTCAAGTAATTATGTTTTTCCCTTTACTAATAAGGAGAAGTCATGATACTATTTTATTTCCTTTATCACGTGCAGGTCATGTTTCATAATTGGGTCATGTCCTAATTTTGACTTTGTCTGCATTTATTTTACATGTAGGGGTAAATGCCTGGGCACCACGGCGGGGCAGTAATTAGTGCGTGTGCGCCACAGTTCTGGGGTGGTGAGATCAAACCTTCCTGTGTGGAGTTTGCATGTTCTCCCCGCGCTAGCGTGGGTTTCTTCCAGGCACTCCGGTTTCCTCCCACATTCCAAAAATATGCATTTCAGGTTAATTGGCCGGTTCAAATTGTCCCTAGGTGTGAATGAGCGAGTGATTTGTCTGTCTCTGTGTCCCCTGCCCACTGCCGAGCAATGCAGATGATAATGGGTAAATGCCTTGGATAGAAACCTGCTGTTCTGGTTTTCCTGGCTCTCGTTGTGCCAATGAGGGAACCACTTTGTTATGCTGGTACTGTACAGTACTTTTTACACAAGACACAAGCCTCAATTGAGGATTGAAGTTGTTACAAGTTCATTTTTACAATACAGTATTCCCTCGTTTATCAGGAAGGTTACGTTCCAAAAAGAACCAGTCATAGACAAAACCCAAACCCAAAGTTATTTTTACTATGTAGGTTTTAGATCAGGGGTTGGTGTAATAATAGTCTGTAGTTTGCAATAATCTGTGGTCTCTGCAGCCCTTTGAGACTCCTTGTGGTTAAGGGCTATACAAATAAACATGAGTTGACTATTATAATACAGTTATATACGCTATTGTACACTGAAACCAAAGGACAAGCCCTTTTTATAGACTCAAGCATACAATTAGAGTGATATATTGTTTTTTGCATCGACCTGCGATAGTCAAAACTTGTAAAGTAGAAACTGTCATGATTACTCATTGCCCTCATCTGTGCCCGCTCGTTTGGTGCCAGCTGTTACTTGTTGCCTGATTCATTCCCCTCCTATTTAAACTCAGTACTCCAGTCACTCCTTGTCAGTCCGTCAGCGAATCTCTGCATATGCAAGGCAAGCACTTTGACTCTGGCTCCCATCTGTCCCGTCCTCATCCGTATACCACTTGTCTGTTCCTGATTCCTGGTTTATCTCCGGCTATCGACCCGTTTTGTCCTTTTGACCACACTCTGATTTTCCGCTCCGGCTACGACCCGCTTTTGACCACCAACCACGGTAAGATCTCCCGCTCCGGGAGATCCACTTCCGCATTACGATCACGCTTTAATCCCGTGAGCGGCTTGCTTCCCTCGTCCAGCGAGCACCGGATCGCTGACGTTTGTTTTCCTCTGTTTCTTAATAAACTTGTGAGTAAACGTTACGCATCTGGGTCCTTCTCGTGTTCTGGTTCTGACAGAAACCTTTATTTATCCATGCATTTATTAAACAGGGTTGGTGCGGGTGCTTGCAGACCTAGAGAAAGCTTGACTTTTAATCTTGCGTTTTCAAGGATTGAAATATGCTTGAATTTTGGGTCAAGTGCTTGTTTTTTGGCAAATGTGCTTAAAAATGATGCCGACGCTGCTCTGTAGTGGCTTCATATGGCCATTGCATTTCTTCTTCCCTCGTGATTAACTGCAGCTGGCATTAGTTTTTACAGAATTGTCCTACAAAGTGTCATCGACCCCTATTGGTTGCGCCTAAAAGGACAGGTTGAGATGTGTTTTGGTATTTCAGAGGGTTGTATGTTTGGGGATGTTGCTTCTTTATGAATATTGAGTTTATTGTATAATTGATATTGAATATCAAAAGTTTGTCAGAACCCGAACGGAGGGTGGACCCAGACGTGTAACGTTTCCACACTACCTCCATTTTACGGGAATGAAGCAGCCATGCGCGTGAACACAAACGCCAGTAATTCTGCAATCGCTGGGCGGAAGAAGTGAGAAAGAGAAGTCAGGTGCAGGAAAACAGGAAGCCAGAGGCAGACAAGATCGAAACCAGACAGGACAGATGGGATCGACACCAAATACACGAGCAGATACCAGACAGGACGGAACACACAGGATCGATACCTGATACACGAGCAAGATACCGGAAAGGGCAGGACAGACAGAATTGATAACGGATACTGGATACACGAGGAAGATACCGGACAGAACGAAACAGACGGGATCCATACCAGATACAGGAGACTGGAGCAAGATACCGGAAAGGACGAGACAGGCGGGATCGATACCGTATACTGGATACACAAGCAGGATATCGGACAGAGTCAAAATACACGTGTTGCAAGTGCACAGGTTTGTTGACGGACTGTCAAGGAGTGAATGAGAGAACTGAGTTTAAATAGGAGGGGAGCCAATCAGGCAACGAGCAGCAGCTGGCGCCAAACGAGTGGGCCCAAGTGAGGGCAATGGGAAACCGTGACCAAGTTTTTGTTATCTATCTTTTCTTTGCAACGGGGAGAAAAACAAAACCATGTACGCTTGCCTGTTACGTTGAATGATTTTGTCAATCAATTAGAAACCCCCAAAAATTCTTGAGGACCAGCTCCGTGGCCTTGGGGTAGAGCACCCGGTTCGAGACTGGGAGGTCGCTGCTCGAGGCTTGACTTACTACGTTGGTACCCATTGCCTCCTTGCTTCGTGCTTGGCATTAGGGTTTGGAATTGGGGTCTTATCCCACTAAAGAAATCTCAAGGCACACAGTCCGGCATAAGTGTTTGAAAAATAATTCCCAACAGTTGTTTCATGTTTTGTTTTTTCAAGCTTAAATGATCATGTTGCCTAAATGTACTGTAAAATTAAGTTGTCCTTATCATTTATTGTTGCTGTAGTTCAGGAGATACTCCAAGATATTCTTTTTGGTGAATATTTTTTCCATAATTTTGGATTCATTGTATTTTTGACCTGTTCTTCAAGTTTTAATGTATTTATATCTTGTTTTTTTAGGTATGAAATAATGAAGCTTATAAGCGACTGGCATTAGGGTTTGGCATTGGGGTCTTGGTCAACTAATACTTAAAAATCGGGAAAAAAATATCCCACTAAAGAAATCTCAAGGCACACAGTCTGGCATAAATGTTTGAAAAATAATTCCCAACAGTTGTTTCATGTTTTTTTTTCAAGCTTAAATAATCATCTTGCCTAAATGTACTGTAAAATTAACTTGTTCTTATCATTTATTGTTACTGTAGCTTAGTAGATACTACAATATATTATTTTTGGTGAATATTTTTCCCATAATTTTGGATTAATCGTATTTTTTACCTGTTTTTTAAGTTCTAATGTATTTATATCTTGTTTTTTAGGTATAAAATAATCTTTTGAAATGAGCAAAGACATGTAACATTTGAGGAATGACAAGTTAACCTTTTTTCACCCCCTTTTTTATAATATAAAAAGTTATTAAATATACTGTACTTCTAATGACAGAGACAATTCGTTTATAATTTTAAAAAAAAGTAGTAATCAGCTGCCATCCACTGATATGAATGAATGTCACAGTTACCCGAGTGATAACTGGAAAAAACAGTGATACTTAACAATACCATGTTTTGTTTTTTTTGAGTGGAAAAATACTGATAGCTGATAAATGGCATACTGTAATAGTTTTCAGTCTGCTAGTAAAAAAAGCACTGATCAGTGATCACTTGGAGTCATGGAACTAAATTCCCTCACCCTAAGCCAATATTTTTTCAGGTCTATTTTAAGGTATTAAGTTAAAATATATCCGTTTTAACTAGTTTTGATATGTATGGAGGACTGATTTCCCTTCCAGGATGACCAGGCTGCCAGCAAACGTTTACATAAATAAATACACAAAATATATGCCAAAATATTTAAACATTTAATTAAATCATGTAATACCTAATATACAGTTCTTCCGGAAAGTATTCACAGCGCTTCACTTTTTCCACATTTTGTTATGTTACAGCATCATTCCAAATCATATTAATTTAATCTCTTATCTCAAAATTCTACACAAAATACTCCATTATGACAATGTGAAAGTTTTTTTTTTTTTACTTTTTTTGAATGTATTAAAAATAGAAAACTAAGAAATCACATTTACATAAGTATTCACAGCCTTTGCCATGAAGCTCAAAATTGAGCTCAGGTGCATCTTTTTTCAACTGATCATCCTTGAGATCTTTCTACAGCTTAATTGGAGTCCACCTGCAGTAAATTCAGTTGATTGGACATGATTTGGAAAGGCACACACCTGTCTATATAAGGTCCCACAGTTGAGTGTGCATGTCAGAGCACAAACACCAAGCATGAAGTCAAAAGAACTGTCTGTAGACCTGCGAGACTGGATTGTCTTGAGGCACAAATCTGGGGAAGGATACAGAAAAAATTCTGCTGCTTTGAAGGTCCCAATGAGCACAATGGCCTCCATTATTCGTAAACGGAAGACATTTGGAACCACCAGGAATCTTCCTAGAGCTGGCCGGCCTTCTAAACTGAGCGATCGGGGATGAAGGGCCTTAGTCGGGGAGGTGACCAAGAACCCGACGGTCACTCTTTTAGAGCTCCAGCGTTCCTCTGTGGAGAGAGGAGAGCCTTCCAGAAGGACAACCATCCCTGCAGCAATCCACCAATCAGGCCTGAATGGTGGAGTGGCCAAACAAAAGCCACTTCTTAGTAAAAGGAACATGGAAGCCCGTCTGGAATTTTCCAAAAAGCACCCGAATGACTCTCAGACCATGAGAAACAAAATTCTCTGGTCTGATGAGACAAAGATTGAACTCTTTGGTTTGAATGCCAGGCGCCATGTTTGGAGGAAACCAGGCACCGCTCATCACCAGGCCAATACCATCCCTACAGTGAAGCATGGTGGTGGCAGCGTCATGCTGTGGGGATGTTTTTCAGCAGCAGGAACTGGCAGACTAGTCAGGATAGAAGGAAAAATGAATGCAGCAATATATAGAGATATCCGGGATGAAAACCTGCTCCAGAGCGCTCTTGACCTCAGGCTGGGGCGAAGGTTCATTTTTCAGCAGGACAACGACCCAAAGCACACAGCAAAGATCTCAAAAGATTGGCTTCAGAACCACTCCGTGAATGTCCTGGAGTGGCCCAGCCAGAGTCGAGACTTGAATCCAATCGAACATCTCTGGAGAGATCTGAAAATGGCTGTGCACAAACGTCTCCCATCCAACCTGATTGAGCTTGAGACTTATTGCAAAGAAGAATGGGCAAAAATGCCTAAAGATAGGTGTGCTAAACTTGTGGGATCATATTCAAAAAGACTTGAGGCTGTATTTGCTGCCAAAGGTGGATCAACAAAGTATTAAGCAAAGGCTGTAAATACTTATGTAAATGTGATTTCTTAGTTTTCTATTTTTAATAAATTCAAAAAAAGTAAAAAAAAAAAAAAAAAATTTTTCACATTGTCATAATGGAGTATTTTGTGTAGAATTTTGAGATAAGAGATTAAATTAATACAATTTGGAATGAGGATGTAACATAACAAAATGTGGAAAAAGTGATGCGCTGTGAATACTTTCCGGATGCACTGTAGGATTCTTTAGTTTTGTATTTATTTTGTTGTGTAATTTGTCGTATTTTTTGCAAAAAATGTTATTCTGATGAGGGGGCGGCTCAGTTGCCTGAGCTTTTCGGCCTACTGGTTGATCAGTGATGAATGAATCAGCTAATACATCAGTCCAATTACTGTCATCCCGATATTTATCATGTACCCCACCTTCGTTAGTAACTAGTGTCAGCAAGTATAATGATTTTTTTGACGTAGTAGTAATACATGGTCCCCTCTCTATTACTTTGTCATGTTCACAAGGGATGGGAGAGCTTTAGATCAGTTTTATGGTTTAGCATGACTACAGGCGGTTGTGATTGTTCGGGATTTTTAATGTTAGTCATTTCAGTACATTGAGTTTTGTTATGAGAGTGTTTTTGTCGCACTCGTGTGTATATTTTAAAGCAGATTTTATTAATATTTCCTGTGGAGGACACAGTCTGCAAACGAGTGTCTTAATAGCAACATAATGTGTTACTTTGTGCCATGCTTAAAGCTGTGTTTGAAATGTAGGAAAAAAGTAGCGGCTTGTACTCCGGAATTTACGGTTATTCCGTCAGCCCGATTGTACCATAATAGCATAACATAGGAATTGTGGAAAATAATGACAGTAGTATGTTTTTGTGTGCGTGGCAGTGATGAAGGACCGTCCGCCGCTTCCACCCAGCCAAGCCCAGGCCGTCTTGCCCGAAGGACCACCACCGGATTATTCGTACCGCCAGTCTATCCTCAACCTGATGAAAAACAAAGCCTTCATCCTGCTGCTCATGAGCTACGGTGAGCCAAGGTCAAACAAGGTCATCCATCCCTGCAGTTTGCTCAATCTAGGGTTTGTGGATTTAAGATTTTGGTTTCAGTCCAGACCAAATAAATAGAGAGTAGTATCAATTGATGCCGATTAGATACCTGTCAAGGCCCCCGCTCAGGGCATGCAGAAACAAAATGCAGAAAACAGTTGAGACCAGTGGTCTTTTTATCGGGCAGGGTTCCCAACACATGGAGTCAGATATCGTGGAAAGAGTATCTACAACACCAGAGGCAGATGTCGTGGTCCAAGAGGCAGGTGAGAGGTCAGTGATCCAGCAAGCAGCAACAGCGACAGTCCAACAATTCGGCAGGCGGTAATCGTGAATAATGATGGGCAAAATGAAGCGCGGCTTCGAAGCTTGTGTCGACCGAGAAAATCAAGCCTCGTTTTGAGTCAGACTCCTTGAGCAACTTCGGTCACGTTACCAGGCTCAACCCATTACTCGCTTTTGCTGACGTGTCACGCTGGTAGAGACCGGGTTGAATCTGGTTCAAACGCAGAACAAGTAGTGATGGGTATTCCGGCCCTTTTTCAAGACCCAGATTTTTATGCTCGGTTCTCTAAAAAGGACTCTTCAGATTGATTTTGTTGCTTTAGTCCATACATTACCAACCATTATGTAACATTATGCATTAAATAAATTATTTAAAAACAATTTATTATTCTACTGAATTATCACACAATTTATTTTTTTTACTTTTAAAGTCAAGCAATTCAGAGTCTTGGAAAAACAGTGAATCAAAAATGTGTTCTTTTCAATGCAACAACAAATAAACTATGCAATACAAAAACGTTTTATTTTTAATGTAAAAAAGCTAATAGTGAAAATTATTATCCTTGAAGAATGCAAAAAACATAAATTAGAATATCACAGATCTACAAAGAAAGATGAAATACAAATCAATTTTAAACTTTTATACTGTATACTCAACAAATGTAAATCCAACAAATCAACACAGAATCCATAGAAAAAATCATTAGACTGATAACAAGAGGAAAGAAACGTCTCTTGATTGCTGGGGAGCTGGCTTCCTTCGTTCACTTCCAAAAGCCAGCTAGTTGCGAGTTGAGAGGTGTTCAGAAGAGATGGAGACAGCGACAGTGAAACAGAGAATACAGTATTTTTTCCACGATGATTATTATGAGTTTTTGTTTTTTAGTTTGATTTTGAATTGTATTTTCCTGGGTGCTGGGAGGAACTTGGATCGACCATTTTTGACAAAGCAATGAAGGCTTTCCGTTGTTAAGTTGGAATCAAGATTTTTCTAGAAAACATAGCGTGGGACAAACCTGAGGCCTAGACCAGTGTTTTTCAACCCTTTTGGAACCAAGGTACACGTTTATTTATAAAAAAGTTCCGAGGCACACCGTCCGTCGAAAATGTTTGAAAATGAAGTTATGTCAAATAGTTCACTGTATTACCTCATAAGCCGATAATTAGTATATTAAAAGAAGAAAATAATACTTAAAATAAAAAAGAGTGATGTGCTTTATTTATGTTTTTATTTTTTACAGTGCAATCTTAAACCGCTTTGTTAAACAAATTAAAATGAAAACTTGAGTTCAGGACTGTGACAGTATGGATAATTTTTTGCTTGGAAATCTCCATTTATTGCATCCATCCATTATCTGCACCGCTCTTTCTCAGTAGGGTCGCAGGGGTGTTGGAGCCCATCCCAGTTCGGGCAGTGGACAGGGAACACCCTGGACTGGTTGCCAGCCAATCGCAAGTCACAAAGAAACGGAACAGTCACCCATTAATTCACTCCTAGGGACAATTTGGACCAGCCGATTAACCTAACAATCATGTTTTTGGAATGTTGTAGAGAACCGGAGTTTCACACAAAAACAGGGAGAACATGCAAACTCTGCACAGGGAGGCTGGTAGCTGGATATGAACCCATGACCTCAGAACTGTGCAGCAGATGTGCTAACTATTCAGCTGCTGTGCTGCTTGAAAACCTCTTGATCAGTAAATAATTTGACTCCTCCCCCTTGAGTTATTTTAAAAACAGCCTTTAAATTGTATTGTATTTATTGATTTATTCAGCCAGTATAAACCATAAACATGATATATACAAGAAATCATTTGACACGCAAACACTCAATAATGATAAAATAATAGATTTAAAAGAAAAAAAGAATAGAGTAAAAAAAATATTGTAGTGTATAATACAATGTATTTATATAGAATAGTTTTGAAAGAAAGAATATGTAAATAACAAGACTAGAGTAGAATAGATCGGAGGAACGCCGTTGGCATAATAATACTATACATAATAACCTAAATCAAGTCCCGTTGAACATACGGATAGCGGAAGGGTAAAAACTCTTTAAGACGTGAAGACTTGCTCGCAATGGAGCGAAGACGGCGGCCTGACGGCAGGTAATCAAAGTACCTGCGAGCAGTGTGACTGGGATCGTCTATAATTTTTAGTGTCCGTTTTCTAGTTCGATCGATGTAGACACATTGCAGAGACGGGAGGCCAGTACCTATGATTTCCTCTACTGTCCTCACTACTGATTCCATCTTTGACAATTCTATCTGATTGACGCGTCCAAACCAAACTGTGATTGACCTAGTTAAAACGGATTCAATAATAGCACGATAAAAATGGACTAGAATGGATTCCGAATGATTTGAGTTGACGAAGGAAGTAGAGCTTTTATCTAGCTGACTTTAGAATATCAGTAGCATTGACAGTCCATGTAAGGTCAGCTGACAAGTAAGTACCAGAAACTTGAATGAATGGACCAGTTCCACCTCACTACCATTAATTGACCGTGGCGCATGCGGGGAAGGCTTAGTATGGAAATCTATTATCATCTCCTTAGTTTTACCTATATTCAATAACAGATTACTCTCATGACACCAGGTGGAAACTGAATCAATTTCTGCTCGGTATTCAGTTTCGTCTCCATTTGAAATAAAGCCAATAACCGTGACGTCGTCTGCATATTTAGCGAATAGTGAATGGTCAGAATTGGGTTGACAATCATGTGTGAATAGGGAAAACAAAGTTGGAGACAATGGGCAGCCCTGATGTGTACCAGTGTTGAGGACAATAGAACATGAATCTTTCTCACCAATGCGAACGGACTGTTCTCTATTGAGAAGAAAATCTAGAATCGAATTTGATAGTGAAACGGGAAAATTGAGGTCATGAAGAAGTTTAAAATGCAGTTTAGAAGGAATGATAGTGTTGAAAGCCGAACTAAAATCTATGAATAAAACCCTAACGTATGAATTCCTATGCTCAAGATGACTTAGAATCTCATGAATACAAATTGAAATGGCATCATCTACATTTCTATTAGCACGATACGCGAATTGGTACGGATCTAGATTTGATAGTAGAAAGGACTTCATGAATTTCTATACGCTCTTCTCGAAAGTTTTGACGATCACGGACGTGAGTGCTATGGGTCTAAAATTGTTCAAACATGAGACGTTGTTCTTCTTCGGGACCGGTACAATTGTAGCGCACTTCCAACACGAGGGTACAGTAGCAGAACTCAAAGACCAATTGAAAATACCAGTAAAGACAGGGGCAAGTTGAGAAGCACACTCTTTGAGAAGGCGGGGTGAGAGTTTATCAGGGCCTGTTGATTTCCTCTCCTTCAACCTCCCGAAATCACGTCTTACCTCCTCTTCACTGATGATCAAAGGATTGTCGTCCTCGGCCACCGGGGCTGGCACTGGAGTACTACTATTGTCATTGTCAAATCGGGCATAAAGGTCATTGAGCTGATCGGGTAGAATAGCGTCCACATTACCAATAATCTTCATTGGTCCTTTGTACTGAGTTATTAGCTTCAAGTTTGACCATAGAGCTCTGGAGTCCTGAGTGTCGAATCGTACCTCTACCCTATCGCGGAATGAACGTTTGGCGGCCTTAACACCCTTTGTCAACGCTGACTTCGCTTGGCGGTAAGCCTCGGGGTCCGAGTCCTTGTGTCTATAGGCGGCGGCCTTGGCAACGATCAATTTCCGGATGGACATGTTGAATCATGGTTTTGAATTGGAGTACTGAGTTTTGGACGTAGTAGGTAAACAGAGCTCCTGGCAGAAACGTACGTAATCCGAAACCGTGTCAGTGTACTTGCTGATGTCATTCATGATGTCATTTGAGTACTTCCCATTCCGTGCACTCCAAACATCCACGCAGTTTATCCACATCAGCTGGTGACCAGGTCAGATGGGTACGTTTGGTAAGTGGAACTTGCTTGAGCTATTGTTTGTAGGCGGGTATGAGTAGTACCGTGGAGTGATCGGAATTCCCCAGACTTGACCGGTTGACAGATTTGTATGCCTTCTTCACTGGACAATAACACTGGTCGAGGATCTTGTCACCACGGGTTGGGCATGTGACTTGATGTTTATAGTTTGGTAGTACGGAACGAAGATTGGCCTGGTTGAAATCACCTAATACTATGGATCGGGTGTTGGGATCCTTGTTTTCGTACTTGGATATAGCACTTGCTAATCCTTTTCGTGCGACTGGGGTGGATATATACTGTGGTGAGGGTCACTGATGAAAAATCACGAGGAAGTTAGAAAGGCCTGCATTTAATGGTCACGTATTCCAAATCAGCAGAACATCCACTGGATATAATCTGAGCATCCGTACACCAGCTGTCGTTCACCAAAAAACACACTCCGCCTCCTCGGGATACCAGCTCAGTAGCCTAGATGGTAGTGTGCCCGCTTTGAGACTGGGAGGTCGCTGGTTCGCGCCTCGGCCGAGACATACCTAATTGGTATAATGGCGGCGCCCTCTGTTGGCTGCGGCTGCATCGACTCGCTACAACGGGTCAGGTGTATCGACATTTCGTTCTGTGTACATTGTTACAAAGAATGACAATACAAAGGAAATTATTATTATTAATTATTTACCTGTGATATCTGTGTCCTGATCCTGACGGAAAATCGTAAATCCCGGCGGCTGGACTAAGGAATCAGGATGTGATGGTTTCAGCCAAGTTTCAGAAAAACAAAGAACGTTACAATCACGGAAATCTTTCTAGGTATGTATCCTCATAAACAACTCATCAGTTTTGTTATAAAGCCTCTGAACGTTAGCAAGCACTATACTAGGAATAGGAGTACGTCCATTTCTTCTTCTAGCTTTCACCAATAATCCACCTCTTCTTCCCTTTTACGGGTTCGAACCCGACGACTCTCGTTCCTAATTTCAACATTAAAATTATCAATATCCGATAAAAGTGGGGGGTTAAAAGGCGTAATATCCACAGGGCGTAGTAATAGTAGTTCCTCTCTAAAATATTGCACGATATAGTAGGTTGTAGAGGTAAAGAAAAGCGCTAAAATGAGGAAAATTATGAGAGCTCAACGTGACGCGTCGCCTTCGATCGGCGCCGGCGACGCAACTTCAACGCAAACTCGTAGAAAACATATATATACCGTATTTTCCGCTCTATAAGGAGCACCTAAAAGCCTTTTTTTTTTTAAAAGCTGACCATGTGCCTTATAATACATCTCCTTCATCTCATTAGCCGTACCGCATATCCTCATTAGGGTCGCGGGGCGGCTGGAGCCCATCCCAGCCATCTCCGGGCAGTGGGCAGGGGACACCCTGAACTGGTTGCCAGCCAATCGCAGGGCACACGGGGACAGACAACTCACTCGCGCATTCACACCTAGGGACAATTTGGACCGGCCAATTCACCTGAAATGCATGTGTTGGAATGTGTGCCCAGAGGAAACCCACGCAAGCACGGGGAGAACATACAAACTCCGCACAGGAAGTCTGGAGCTGGATTTGCACCCACGCAGGAGGTTCCCATGACATGAACTGTGCCGCACAAGCGCTAACCACTGCGCCGCCGTGCTGCCCCGCCTTATAATACAGTGCGCCTTATTTATGGATCAACATTAAGTCGCAAAGTCTTCCAACTAACTAGCAGCCGCCGACTAGATTATCCCCCGAACGCCAAGTAGTCCGCGGTGTATGCTGGGATTTATTTACCGGCGTTTCATTGGCTAACCAATGTGTCAATCATCATTTGAATCGATCATCTCATCTCTCATCTCATTAGCCGTACCGCTTATCCTCATTAGGGTAGCGGGGGGGCTGGAGCCCATCTCAGCCATCTCCGGGCAGTGGGCAGGGGACACCCTGAACTGGTTGCCAGCCAATCGCAGGGCACACAGGGACAGACAACTCATTCGCTCATTCACACCTAGGGACAATTTGGACCGGCCAATTCACCTGAAATGCATGTTTTTGGAACGTGGGAGGAAATAGGAGTGCCCGGAGGAAACCTACGCAGGCACGGGGAGAACATACAAACTCCGCACAGGAAGTCTGGAGCTGGATTTGAACCCACGACAGGTTCCCATGACATGAACTGTGCCGCACAAACGCTAACCACTGCGCCGCCGTGCTGCTTTGAATCGATCACTATTGGCTAAAGTTATTCGGAGGTCAAGGGGAGGATCCTTTTTATCATTTACAGGCTGGCATTGGCTTAAACGGCAAAACAAAGCCTGCAATTGGCCGAAAAAGATGTGTCAATCATCAGTTGAATCAATCACTATTGGCTAAAGTTATTCAAAGGTCAAGGGGCGGATTCTTTTTATCATTTACAGGCTGGCATTGGCTTAAACGGCAAAACAAAGCCTGCAATTGGCCGAAAAAGTATAGCACGTGGTTGACGGCATACAGAAAGCATTTTATACTATACTGTATTTGTAAATATTTTATTCTCCTGGATTTACTACACTCACGGATATAAGAGGACATTGGCTGCACATTATTATGAACACAACGACTTCGGTGAGCTACTCCGGCTATATATTATCCCTGTATCCTGTTTCAGACTGAACTCGATGTTTCTGTGATAAGCGGTGCAGATAATGGATGGAATGGAGTGTTTATTTTTAAATTAAACTCAATTCCAAGTGTTTATTGCCATATGCGCAGTAAAGTTGCGAGCGAAAAAGAAAATAGAAACTAAGGAATGGTTGGCATTTCTTGAATCCCAAGACTTTAACCTTCCGAATGATGGAACGATGCATTTGAGTGACATTGTACGGACACCGCATCCGCACGTGTTCTCGACACGTATTTGCGTCTTTGCAAGCTTTGGGAATGTTAAGGGGGTAATAAGTTGGACTGAACTATCCGACTTTTTTGTCGAGGTTCCCTTTGTAGCGCCTTATAATCCGGTGCGCCTTATTTATGTCAAAAATAGGACCAAAAACTATTTTTTCGGGGTGCGCCCTATAACCCGGTGCGCCTTATAGTGCGCAAAATACGGTATTTATATATTATATTATATTGTATTACAACTGTTTTAGGAAAAAAGTCAAGACAGTCAAACCAAAAAAAACAGCAATGTAACAAAAATATATCCAGTATTTATGTCAGGCGGGACGGAAGGACAACTGAGATTACTAGCACTCGTTTCTTGGTTTTTATTGGAAGGAAGGAATGACAAGGCGTGATTCTTCGATCCGTTGTTTGACGGATTGTCGAGGCTTGACAGGCGGGTGAAGGCTTGGCGGGAATGGTCGTGGACAGGCGTAATCGTCATGTTGTTGGTCGGGGCTGGAGAAGAAGGACGTCGTCGTGTTCGGAAGAGTGATCAGGAATCAGACGGGCAAGGCAGGTCGTAGGCAAATTCGGAAACAGGTCGGCAACGGAGATCAAGCAGAAAAACAGGAGGCAGGCAAAGAGTCGGAGCTTTCTTAACAGATGGCAACAGATCGCATAGTACAATCAGACAAGGTGTTTCCGGAAGCGCCAAATCCTGAGCACAGGTGTTCCCGATCCGGGTGATTGTGACTATTAAAAAACAAAATGTAAAGTCTTTAGAAGAAGAAAAAAAATTATTGTAATTTTGCTTATTTTGAAAATCAATGTTTCTTTAATTTTGATTAATTTTTAGGAGACCGTGAATAATACACACTGTCCTTATAAACTTTCATATGAAGTCAATAGCCTCAAATTATCATTCTGTGGGCCTCAATTGGCCCACAAACCCGAGTTTAAGACCCATGCGCTACTTTTATGTTCCCTTTGTATTCCTAAAATGACATTTTTTTTTTTCAGTTAAAAGCCAAATCAACCCTTTTTATATATGTTTTAGAGGTTCGAGAGCGTTCTCCATTCGGGCCCTGGTGCTGTGGAATGCTCTTACCACTAAGATTTGATCTGCAACCTCAGTGGAACAGTTTGAATCTAAGCTTAAAATACACTTCTATTCTATAGCATATGAATAACCTATATTTTATGTTGACAATTTCTGTTTACTATTTGTTATTGCAAAATCCATTTTGGCCTGGTCATCCTGGAAGGGGGATTACCTCCTGTGCAGTTCCTTCTCAAGGTTTCTTCATTTTCCTCATATTGAGGCTTTTGAGATTTTCCTTGCCCTCATGCATGTTTTAGTTTAGGGGATGGTGTAATAATAGTCTGTGGTTTGCAATAATCTGTGGTCTGTGCAGCCCTTTGAGACTCTCTGTGATTAAGGGCTATACAAATAAACATGACTTGACCTGACTTGTCATTTTTCTTTTAAAAAGTAAAGCAAGAAGATGCTAATCGGAAACAGATGTTAATATTACGTTCACATTTTGGTTGAAAGAATGCTTATTTTTCCGCAGGCATAACTACGGGCGCCTACTATTCGGTGTCGACTATCCTCAACCAAATGATCATGTTGTGCTATGAGGTAAGAGTACTTTTTGAATGCGTATACTGCATCCTGTTGTGTAATGTAAAATTAAATACCCAAGAGAAAGAGGACAATACTTGCATTAGTTATTTAGAAATGATGTTGCCATTAGTTTGTAAAATGAACCAAAAAGATGTCGTGCCTACTGTATATAAATGGTGAGCGAATGGGAACAACACGCTTTTTAAGTGGAAAAAGCTTTTAAAAAATACCATAACAAACCCACATAGACACTGTGTAATATTTGACCGCTAGATGTCACCGCCTTGTGTTGTGAAACCCAGGAATGAATGTCACAAAGCACAAGGAAGAATATAAACTACGGAGACTCAAAGTGACCAAACTGCACCATTTTTCTTCATTTTTCCCCAGATTTTCACAAGGAATTTGTTTTTGGCGGTACACACAAGTTTTTTTTTTTAAATGCACGTTTTATGGTAGTTCAGGTATTTTTTCTTATTCAAATCAATATTGATTTTTAGGAGGTGCTTAATGATACACAATGTCGCTTTAAAAAATAACAATGGCATATACTGTAATTCTGTATGGGCTAAACAGTATTTTTTTATTGTATACAAAATTACTCAAATATACACTAAAATAAAATAAATTTTAATTTTTTTAATTATTTCTTTTAATTTTTGTCGTACTACTAATGGTCAAACAAATAGGTAAAATACTGAATAAATAGATTAAAATGTTTTGTTGTTGTTTTAACCAGAAAACAAGTTAAAAGTTTAGGTAAAGAAAAAGAAAACCTTTAAACTTTAGATGTTGTATTTGTTTGTTATACAGAAAACATGTTAAAAAAAAAACACACAAAAAAACAATTAGTCAAATTATTAAAATTGAGAGTATTCTTTTTACGACAAGCAAAATAAAATCATGATAATTAATACATCTTTGGAAGGGATGAGTTTTGACTGAGTGTAAACTTTAAAAACCCGTTTGTCTTGGTTAGGAGTTAATTATGAGGTATAATAAGTATACAGTATATAGTATAGTATATACTGTATAATATAATATAATAATATAGTATATAGGCTGCATTGAAAACTACCAACACAGAAATTGGAGATGGCTTTTCTATAGAAAGCTGAAATGCTTGAAAGTATCTAATGAACTCTATGGAGAAAAATGTCACCAACGCTGGTTCATATTTGTTATAACTGTTATAATTCTAATAGTCAAGTCATGTTTATTTGTACAGCCCTTCATCACAAGGCGTCTCAAAGGGCTGCACAGACCACAGATTTTTGCAAACTACAGACTATTATGACGCCATCCCCTGATCTAAAACCTACACAAGGGAAAGGAAAAACTCAAAACCTCAACATGAGGTAAAGAAAGAAACCTTAAGAAGGGACCGCACATGAGGTAATCCCCATTTTACGATGACCAGGCTGCAACGGATGTTGCATTAACAAATAATACTCCGATATTGTCAACGTAAAATATAGCTCCATAAGCAATACTGTTCTCAAAACAGTTTCTTCCCCAGGGCCACCACCACCCTAAATATGTATTTGTAAATTAATATATTTGTATATTTTGAATGTTTCAAACCCAATTGGGAAAACAGTTCCTTTATAAACAAATAGACAATAAAACACAACTTGTACAGGTAAATGCAAACGACTAGCTTATGTTTTTTTTCCTAATTTACTGTTGAGGTATCGGATTTAAGACTCTCTATTGGCACAAAAAAAAATTGGCGAAAATTTTCCAACCAAATGCGGCCCAAGACTCAAAAAGTATGCTCACTCCTGTGTTATATCGTTGAAAAGATGTATGTTAATCTTTAAAGCGGAAGTTAACCTAAATGATGTTCTATTACAGGGGTCTCAAACCTCATTTACTTGAGGGCCACCGGAGCTAGGGTCTCTGTTGAAGTTGGGCCAAAAAAGCTCTAATAAATATTTATATTTTTTTATTTAGCTACACAAACTAAGGTCTATAAACACAAAAATCACTAAAACCCCAGTGTATAGTGTTTGACCACTAGATGGCTCTGTATTGTAGGAAAGCCGGTGCAAAATAAGCACAGCCTAGGAGCAAGATGCCAGAAAAACATGGCAGCGACTACTAGGTATGGATTCCACCATGTAAAAGATATGCAAATTTCTCAACGTATTAATATTTATAATAATTACCATTAGGTATGATAGTTTATTTTGCCTAGTATTCAAATCAACGTTGTATTTTTTTTTTTACTGAATTAATTTTTTTTTGTACCACTAGGAGGCACTAATTAATGAATCAATCAGTAATAAAGGAATCCATTAATTCTCAATTATTTTCTGTCTTGCCCACCTTAGAAGAAGAAACCACTCGCACAAGGGACCCCTAACGTAGTAGAGGTGCAATTGCACTTTATTCTAGAAGAGTAAAAATAAAAAAACCTAACCTGAGGTCAAACGCGCCACGCTATTTGAGAAATACTGCATTAAAGGGACAGTGCGTATTATTCGACCGCTAGATGGCACTAGATATAAACTAGATGACTAACTATTTCACAATTGTAATCACAAAATTAACTAATAGAACAAGCAGAATAAAATTATGACGATTACAAGTTCTTCAGAAGAGATGCGTTTTGACTCATAGTGAAAATGTTAAAAACCAGTTTGTCTCAGTTGGGAGTTTTAAATGAGGTATAATAAGTATACATTCATAACAGGCTGAATGGATGCAGAAAACAAAACAAACAAATAGGAAATTGGCCTATATCATGTAAGCCGATATACTGTATTGGAGGCAACTCATTTTTTGGGAGAAAAATATCTCCCCAGCCAGTCAATTTTTGATTAATCTTTTGAACTTGTTTTACTTCTAATACTGTTTTCAGAGACAGTTTCTTCCCTAGCCACCACCACCCTAAACAAGAGAGCAAAACTGTGAAAAGATATACAGATGTGGTCAAAGGTGAAGAACATAATGCCATGACTCTCTTAAGTATCCAGTTATTTCCACAACTCTGATTTTTCTCTGATGGAGTCATTGGAACAGAAACTTTCATGAGAGTTGGTTCTTTTATGATTTTATATAGCTTAACAGAAAAAGTGATCAAACTTGCTGGGTCAAAAATATACATACAGCAGCGCTAATATTTAGTTACATGTCCCTTGGCCATTTTCACTTCAATTAGGCACTTTTGGTAGCCATCCACAAGCTTCTGGCAAGCTTCTGGTTGAATCTTTCACCACTCCTCTTGACAGAATTGGTGCAGTTCAGTTAAATTTGATGGCTTTCCGACATGGACTTTGGGAAGGCCATTCTAAAACCTTACTTCTAGCCTGATTTAGCCATACCATTACCACTTTTGATGTGTGCTTGGGGTCATAACTGCGCCCAAGACCCGATCTTCGGACTGATGACTGCTTTTTGGTGATTCTCGTTTGAATCTTCCCCCTTCTGACCAATTTTCTCTCAGCAGCAGGTGATAGCTTGCGTTTTCTTCGTGATCGTGTCAGTGACAAATCATGTACTTTATACTTACAGTACAATTTTTTGCACTGTTGCTCTTGGGACCTGTAGATGCTCTGAAATGGCTCCAAGAGACTTTCCTCACTTGTTCAAGTCAATGAGTCGCTTTTTCGGATCCATGCTGAGCTCCTTTAACTTTCCCACTGTAGCGTTTGCGGACGTTTGCATCCAATGAGCCCCATTTAAATGGCCTCAGGAAAGTCACCAGCTGTAGTCACTCATAATCAATCACAAAAAGTTAAAAGGACATGCTATGAAGCTCATTTCACTGACACAACTTTCTAAGTCACCAAAAAAGCTAATTCGTGTTGCTGTATGTATACTTTTGACCAAGGTGATTTGATCACTTTTTCTGTTAACCCATAATAAAGTCATAAAAGAATCAAACCTCATTGTTGTTTTTTTGGGCAAATATTTATCTGTTCCAATCACTCTATCAGAAAAAAATCCGAGTTGTAGAAATAACTTGAAACTCAAGAGAACCATGACATTACGTTCTTCACAAGTGGATGTAAAGTTTTCACCAGAACTGTATGTTTTGCGACCTCTTTTGTCATGATTACCGATGTGAATCACCTGTGCCCGCTCATAAGGCGCCAACCGCTGCGGGCTCTGATTGGCTCCCTGTCCCTATTTAAATCCAGTCCTGTCTGTCCCCTGTTGTCAGTCCGTCTGCGAACGTCTGTGTATACAAGGCAAGCCTTTTTCGACCCTGACTCCCACCTGTCCCGTTTTTGCTCCCGTTTGTGTCCGGCTACGACCTGTTTTAATCCCGACCACGTCTGCTCTCCCGTCCCGGCTTACGACCCCTTTTTGTTCCCGACTACGCCCACTCTCCCGTTTAGGCTTACGACTTGTTTCCGACCCTGACCACGCCTTGCTCTCCAAGTCCCGGCTACTGACACCGCCATCGCTCGCTACAGAAGATCCACTTCCATGTTCGGATCACAATCCGAGTACGAGAACGAGTTGCTTCCCGCGTTCAGCGAACACCGGATCGTGGGCGCAGCCATTCCTCTTTCCTTTAATAAAACTCGTGGTAAACGTTACGCAATTGGGGACTGTTTCCGTTCTGGTCCGGACATCTTTAGTCTTAATTACGTGTATACCCTGGAGTGCCATGTCTAATCTTGTTGCATACATTGTTTCACTACGTTGTTATCAATGACGTAAAAGACAATTCCGTTAATTTACGGCCTACACGTTACATCCCCCTCCCCCTTTTTTTATTAGAATCAAGAATTAAACGCGGGAAGGATCGGGCTGACGTTGGTGGTTGCTGGCATGGTAGGCTCCATTCTTTGTGGCTTGTGGCTGGACCACACCAAAACCTTCAAGTGAGTCTCACAGGAACACACACACTCCAGCTTGTTCTTTTTTCCCCGTGCAATCTACTCATTAGTTCAGGGGTCATCAACGTGGTAGCCCACAAGAACACCAGAGGAGCTCCCAGACCAGTTCTGAAAACAGTTTATCAGTACCCGTTACAAATACATATTATGGATAACTAAGAAAATAAATCAATGAAACAGTAACATATCAAACAATGCAGCAAATAATAAAAACTTAAACTACATATATTGGTCTAAAAATATTCATATCAAACATGCTTGGCTCAACACACCGAACGTTATGCGCAAGGTGCATCCCCTTTTTAGCTTCAGTTCAACAGTGATGATCTCTTCCACAGAGAGAGCATCCATATCAAACTCTTACATTAAACTTAGATTTTAAGGCAGGGTCCTCACAATATTGTCCCGCAGGCCGCAACTGGTCCACGGGCCACATTTTGAGACCCTCAGTTGAAGCAGTGCTTCGAGGACAGACACTCATACACCATTTTTGTATTTCGCAAGTATTTGTTTTGACTCTATCGTTATTTTCACTGTTTTCCACTCTTCCTTATAGTTGACTTTCTTGGGACCCATTATTAGGTAAAAAAATAGAGCAATAAAACACACAAAATTACAATGAAATGAAATGCGGTGACTCTCCAATACACAGCGCCGGTTGACTAAACAAGAGGAAGAGATCAAGCGAGTGGGTAACATGAGGACACAGCACAGCTGTGGCACATTGAGGACACATCATGGAGGCTGAGATATGGTGGGCAGGCGAAGCACCTGAGTCGACTGATTTACAAGGATAGAGCTTGGAAGTGCTAAACGACTTTACTTGGGTGGCTCTGCCTGTCTTACGCCCCTTGTGTTCATAATTTTTTATGCGCCTATTAGCTGAACCCCTCATTTAAGTATTATATTGTACACCGGGGGTCTCCAACCTTTTTCAAGCTGAGAACGACTTTTTGTTACTAATAAGCATAAAGGGCACCCAGTTTTAATATGCATTTCTAAAAGTATTTATCATGTTATTGCTCTTTTGTTACTCTGTCATTACTATGTTACCAGGTTATTTAATGGAAGTATGGTTAAATAAACTAAGTCAACCACTAAAAAAATCTTTCAAGGAAATTACAATGACCCAGCACTGGTGAGATATTTTCAGAACAGGTCAGTGGGCAACTTAGCTGTTCTTAGGGGGCACCCTGGTGCCAGCAGGCACCAAGTTGGAGACCCCTGTTGTATACTGTGGCCCCTTTATAAACAAGATTAGTTTGTCCCCAGATCAAAGTCACATCTAAAGTTTCTCATATTACAAACTAATTATCCCCATATGAAATAACTGAAAACCATATAATCTATTCTTGGCCTCACAAAGGGATCCAAGTTATTTTTAAATAGCTATAAAACAAATTTGGATTATTTGTGATAGATTGTGATCATGTCCAAACTTGTTCTGGCCTAGGAGAGTAGAATGTCTCTCTGGGAAAGCTGCCGAATCAGCAAAACCAGAAATGGCAAGTCAGCTTTTTGGCAGTTTTCCCATCTGTGGTGACCCACATGAGAATGTAAAACCCAATGTGTTAGACTTAGTCCAGATGGAGACAAAAAAATGCAGAGTCAGCAAAACCAAAAGTGCTGAGTCAACTTTTTCAAAGCATTCTTTCCACATATCCGTCAACTCTTCTAACTGTCTTCAAGACATTCTGTTTAATTAAATTTTGTTCTGGCAAGGAAGAAGTGAATGTCTTTCTGTAAGAAAACTGCTGAGTCATTAAAACTAAAAGTGCAGAGTGTTTTTTTGGCATTTTCCCCTGTACAGTGACCTACCTGAGTCCTTGTAAAGGTTGTGAGCTGAAACTGTTTCGGCCTGGGAGGGTAGAACGTTTTTCCGGGAATGGTATTTAGTCAGCAAAACAAAAATGCCAGCTTTATTTGCATTTTTCACATCTGAGGTAACCCACTTAATTTCCTGTAAAAGATGGTGACGATATTTAATGTTCTCCTGACATGGGATAGTGGAATGTCTTTCTGAGAAAAAATGCTTGATCTACAAAACCAAAAGTACTGAGTCCGATTTTGGGGTATTTTTTCATATCTAGGATAACCTTCTCTTACTGCCTGTGAAAGATTATGGTCATATTTAAACTTCTCTACAGTTTTCTTGGGCGGACAGAAAAACAAACAAAACAAACAGACAAATAGATATACATACTTAGATCCCAAGCAAAAAGATTATCACTACCCTGACTTTGCTTGCTGATGATAAACTTGATCAAACTGTTTTAATTTTCATCGACAGTCTTGTTATTAAGAAATAAACAAGTGATCTGTTGCCACCTACTGATATGGATGAATGTTAATAAATGAATATAGCGGCATTTCCTGTTGCACACTCGACTGTCTCGGCACGGAAAAAGAATGATTTCGACTGTCGCTTTGCTTGGCCAGGATGACGACGCTATTGGTGAATTTCTTGACATTTGTGAGCATGGTGATCTTCACTTTCACGCTGAACCTGGACCACATCTACCTGGTCTTCTTCACGGGTGGCCTACTCGGGTAAACGCGTAGTCACATTAAAGCACTCATAGTCCTTCAGAAATCATCAGAACCATATCAATTGCAGCTTCTTCCAGACGGGATATCTCCCTGTGGGCTTCGAGTACGGCGTGGAGATCACTTACCCGGAGTCGGAGGGCACGTCGTCCGGGCTCCTCAACACCTCAGCGCAGGTTTTCAATTGTTTTATGATATAAAAGTCATCAGAAGTTAACACACCCCTGATAATATGTTATTTCTACAGTTATTCGGCGTCATTTTCACGCTGATTCAAGGGAAACTGACCACAGATTACAATGACCCGTTGCCAGGAAACATCTTCCTCTGCGCATGGATCTTGTTGGGATTAATACTCACCGGTAAAGTGTGTGTGTGTTGGGAGTGTGCGTTTGTATGAGAGCCCATTTAAGGAATAAATCATACATGCTCTCACATACTACATACTACTCTCACGTTTGCACAACTATACTTTCATGCGGACACAGTCACTCTCTCATACATGCTACTATGCTCTCATGTACACTCTACTATACTCTCACACATGGTACTATACTCTCACCCATACTACTATACTCTCATACACACACTATTATACTCTCTTACTCATACCTATACACTCTAATACACGCACTACTTTACTCTCTCACACATATTAGTATATTCTAATACACGCACTACTATGCTGGCACACATATGCTACTATATTCTATAACGTATACAAATATACGCTTTCACACATACTACTATAGTAGGAGCGGTTCCAGTTTGACGTCACACCTTACAACATATACACACAGATCAGTGTGCATCACCATGGTTACCAAAGTACCCAAAGTAAAATAACACTGAGAGACAAGGTGATCATTGAAAAACCCCTATAGAAATAGAAATTTTAATGGTGTCTGGGAAAGAATAGTAATATGTGTGTGAGAGAGAGTATAATAGTGTGTGTGACAGTCTATAGTAGTGTGTCTGGTGGTGTATAGCAGTGTGTGTGAGAGAGTATGATAGTGTCTGAGAGAGTCTGTCAGATACACAAGCAGGATACACAAGCAGGATACCAAACAAAGTCAAAACACACGTCTCGCGGGTGCAGAGGTTCGGTGACGGACTGACAAAGGGTGAGTGAGAGCACTGAGCTTAAATAGGAGGGAAGCCAATCAGGCAACAAGACGAAGCTGGCGCCAAACCGGGGGCAATTGAGGGCAATGGGCAACCGTGACAATCTGGTAGTATGTGTGTGAGAGTACAGTAGTATGAGCGTGAGAGTGTAGTAGTATGTGTGAGAGTATAGTAGTGTGAATGAGGAAGTATAGTAGTACTTGTGCATGGGTATGACTCTGTCCATATGAGAGTATAGTTGAGCATGTGTGGAGTATGATGTTATATGTGAGAGCAAGTGTAATTTACTTCTATAACCGCCTCTCATACGTCTGTGCTTCAACAAAATTGCAAATGTTGTCATTGCAGCCTTCATCAAGTCCGAACTGAAACGAAATAACGTCAACATCGGGGTAACAGGCAAAGAATGCCAAGCGGTAAGTGTGGCCAAGAACATTCCTTTACCACTGCTGTTTTTGTGATATTAACTCAAATCAAGTTTATTTGTAAAGCAGTTTTTAGGAAATAGATTGCCACTCGAACTACTGTATAAAAACGTTCAGTTTACAATAAGAGTATAAAACAATAAAATCCCCTGCCATTTCCCCACCCAACAACCTGAAACATAGAATTGCTTTAATCTGCAGGGTTCCCGCTGGGTCTTAAAAACTTCGAAAAATCTTCCATTTGATGACTGCAAATTATATCAAAATTCTCAAATGCCCTAATTTCTCCCTGCCTTATTGCGTGAAGTTGCCATCTAACAAAAGAAATATTGCAGATAAAGCATGCGTACCTGGTTAGAATTTACTGACAGCAAGAGATTATGCTACAAACAAGATCTTCCTTGTCAGAACCAGCACAGGAGGAGGACCCAGATGCGTAACATTCTCACACAAGCTTTATTTTACGGGAATGGGGTAGTCATGCGCGTGAACACAAGCGACAGTGATTCTGCGATCGCTGGGCGGAAGAAGTAAGACAGAAGTCCGGCCGACAATATCGATACCAGATACACAAGCAGATACTGGACGGACGGGGTCAATACCGGACAGGACGGGACAGCCAGGATCGATACCAGATACACGAGCAGATACCGGACAGGACGAGACAGACAGACGGGACCGATACCGGATACTGGAGACTTGATTTAGATATCAGACAGGACGAGACAGACGAGATCGATACCGGATACTGGATATCGGACAGGATGAGACAGGCGGAATCGATATTGGATACTGGAGACTGTACCAAGATATCAGACAGGACGAGACAGACGAGATCGATACCACACGTTGTAGACTGGAGTCACATATCAAACAGGACGAGATAGACGGGATCAATAACAGATACACAAGCAGATACTGGACAGACGGGGTCAATACCGGACAGGACGGGACAGCCAGGGAACGATACCAGATATATGAGCAGATACTGGACAGGACGGGCCAGACAGGACGAGATAGACGGGACCGATACCGGATACTGGAGACAGGATTTAGATATCAGACAGGACGAGACAGACGTAATCGATCCCGGATACTGGAGACTGGCGCAGGATATCGGACAGGATGAGACAGGCGGAATCGATACCGGATACCGGAGACTGTAGCAAGATATCAGACAGGACGAGACAGACGGGATTGATACCAGACACTGGAGACTGGAGACAGATATCAAAGAGGACGAGATTGATACTGGACAGGATTCACAAGAAGGATACCGGACAGAGTCAAAACACACGTTTTGCGGGCGCAGAGGTTCGTTGACGGACTGGGGGACGGGGAAAATAAGGACACCACTTACAAACAAGGAAGACTGGACTTTGAAGAATGATTTGAACATGGATGATATTCCCCAAAACTCCCATGTTGTTTTGGTTGTTTTTGTTTTTTTTTTGTTCCAAAAAGAGAAAAATCACAATAAAAATTAAGTTACAAGCAAAAATGGCATGTGTAAATCACAGATATGTTTGTGGCTATGGAAAATACATGATTCTTCTTTTAAGGCTACTAGAGGAATTTGAAAATTAGCTTTGAAGGACCTTTAAAAAATTATTGAATCCGGCCAGGAAAAACGGTGTACTAAGGTACCCAGTATTATAAGGCGGACTTTGAGTTTCTTGCAAATTTGGGGTTTTTAGGTGAGCCCAATGTTCCAGAAAATACGGTAGTCTTTCTGCAGACATAGTAGTCGCAAATACTTTCATTAAAATAGTTCAGGACTCACTGCCGCAGTGTCTGCTTTAACATTCCAGCTAGGGCGTATCCCAGGATGCGCCCTTAATAAGACCTGCTTGGCTTTGTGTTTTATATGTGCTTTTGTTTCTTTCCTGGCTGTGGACGCAGTCGTCGCCCTTGGCTGAGGTCGTTTTTCATAGTCTCTGATTCTCCTCCGAATAAAAGTGCCCATCCATGTTACCACTAAGCTTCCGCGAGTCTGAGCAATCAGACAAAGTCTGTGAGCGTTTTTCGTTTTTCTTTTCTTTTTGCCTTTTCTGTGATTCGTTAGTTTCCCTTTTCTTTTCTTTGTTACTTCTTTTTCTCTTTATTTTTGAGCTTTTTACTTCTTTTTTCTTGCTTTTTAGTTTTTGATGTCATTTTTACTTAAAAATACCAAAATGAAAAAGTAGTGAAAAGCTGAGAAAAAAGGAAGAGAAAAAAAGAAGGAAAAATTTAGAAAAAAAGCCAGAAAAAAAAGAAAAGAAAGAAATGTAGGAAAAAAGTAAATAGAGAACAAAAAGAAAAAAGTAACAGCTCGGAAAAAATAAACACAATGAGATTTTTTTAAAGGAATTTAAAAAAAAAAAGTAGAAAAAAAACACGGAAAAAATAAGAAAAAGTTTGTGTTGCACTCAAATAATTAAAATTATATCAAGTGAATCTTGTTGCCAACATTGTACTTCCACAAAAAATGTGATTAAGTACAGTTCTGTATCTTACAACCGACTAAATAAGCCCCCAAAAATGTTAATATTATGTATATCAGGAAATAAAAAGAAATGGATATCTTGTGAAAGAATTGTAAAAACAAACGACGTTTGTAGGCCGTACAACCTTTGCAATAGTACATGAGTCAATTCATTCAAAAGAGAAAAATAATTTTGCGTTGCCGGAAACTCAGCAAAATGTAACTTGATGTCAAGTTTTGGACATGTTTGATAATTAATTATCTTGCCACACTTGGGATTATGGTTGCTCACTGTTGTTTCGAGCGTTGCTCACCGACTGTGTGAAAGCTCAGACCTGTGGAAAATTACAGGGAACATTGGTGCTGAGGAGGTCTGGGCAGTGCCCAGTTTAGAGGGAACATTGGTGCCTATCCAACCTATCTTGGGATGCTTATTTCTGTCGTAAAACTGAAGAAAAAAAAACATTTTGTGTTATTTTAGCTGCCAACGGAATCTCCAGACGAAAAAGTTCCCAAATTGAATCCGTCTCTCAGCTTCGACAGGGAAACGTCCTTGTAGCCAGGATGACCCGAGGGACCCAGACCCCGGGATCCTTTTTGTGCTTTCATTTGGGACCAGTGGACAATCGGTGATCATCGCGGAGTTTACTTGAACGCATCGTTTCCCTTGGATTTCTGGGTAAAGGTCACCTGGCTAGAGTGCTGCTTAATAATGTTGACTCACTGGAGAGATTCTAGTGTGTCAGTTGAAAGTGCTTAAAGGAGTTTCATTGCAATTTTGGAACATTGATGTGACTACCTCTTTGTTTAACTGTTTAAAAAAAGTGACCCCAGGAATGCAAGCACTATTACCAACCATGCAATCGTTCTACGAGACCAGAATGCTGATTTTTTACAGTGCCTTGCAAAGGTGTTGGCCCCCAGGAATTTTGGCAAAATGCCATATTTCAGGCTTCAAACCGAAAGTTAAAAAAAATCAATATTTTCCAAGAATTAACAGCATTGCGAAAAGAAACCAAATTCATTCAACATTTCATATTATGCTAACAAATGAAAACAGTAGGTGTTGCAAAAATATTAGCCCCCTTTGAGTTAATACTTTGATCAACCTCCTTTCTGCCCCAAATCTTTTTGGGTATGTCTATATGTTTTACACATCTTGAAACAGAAGAAATCGCCCATTCTTCCTGACAAAACAGCTCCCTAAGTTTCTTAAGGTTTGATGGTGATTGTTGGTGCCCAGCATTTTTCTGATTGTTCCCCAATTGCTTTATAGGATTGAGGTCTGGACTTTGGGTTGGCCATTCTAATACCTTTATATTGTTGGTTTCAAATCATTCCATTGTGGATTTTGTTTATCTTTAGGGTGTTGTTCTGTTGGAAGGTGAACCTGCACCCCATTCTGAGGTCACTTGCAGACACCAACAGATTTTGTGCCAGAATCGTTCTGTATTTGGCTCCATCCATCTTTCCATCAACTCTAACAATCTTCCCAGTCCCTGCTGAAGAAAGGCAACACTAGAGCATGATGCTGCCATCACCATGTTTTGACAGAGGGCATGGTGTTGTCAGGGTGATGTGCAGTGTTACTCTGACGCCAATCGTAACGCTTTGCTTTCAGCCCAAAAAGTTCGATTCTGATCTCATCTGACCAGCATACTTTGTTCCACATATAATTTGTGTCTGCCATGTGGCTTCTTGCAAACGCTAAATTGGCCCTTTTATGGCATTCTTCCATAAAGTCAGATTTATGCAGAGTACGACTAATGGTTTTTCTTATGCCCATATTGTCCCACCTCAGCCGTGTATGGCTGCAGGTCATCCGGTGTGATCACGGTGCCTTTGGGGGGGGGTTAAAGTTTGAAGGGATGGCCAGTTATTGGTAGATATACAGTGTTTTTTTTGCTCTCTTTATGTTGATATTTGGGCAGCACGGCGGCGCAGTGGTAAGCGCGTGTGCGGCACAGTTCTGAGGTCATGAGATCGAACCTCCTGTGTGGAGTTTGCACGTTCTCCTCGTGCTTCCGTGGGTTTCCTCCTGGACCTGCCTGGTGTGTTTTTTGGTTTTCGTGTTTTCAGTTCTCCTGTGTTCCTTTCACAGACTCCTGAGCCCATCACAAAGCAGGTGCATTCTAACTAACATTGTTAATACATTAGTTCGACATTCAATCAATCAGAAGTCATCCGGGAACTTCTGGAGTCAGATGGCAGAGCTGAGAGGACAGGGGGCAAATATGTCTGCAAAACCTAATTCCTTTTTGATCATTGTAAATATAATTTTGTTCCACCTTTCGATTGTGTTCGTTTTTTTTTAGCTTTGAAGCCTGAAATGTGACAAAATGACAAAGACGTTTGTGGGGGTGTAATACTTTGGCTTGGCACTGTATTGTCTTGTGGACAATTTCAACACTGAAATGTGCACCCAAAGCTAAATGTTTTGGAAATCATACAACAGCTTTTTAACTATGCACAACTTTAAAGGGACAGTGTGTGTATGTTACTTTGTGGTGTAGTGCAACCTGAAACAAGAGCTCAAAAGGACACGGGAAAATACGAACTACAGCGACTCAAAGTGACCAAAATGCATTATTTTACTCAATTTTTGTCCACCATTTTTGAGGTTTCTGGGTACCTGCAGTAGCAAGACTACACCAGAGCTGTTTAGATAAAACTCATGGTATGTAAAATAAATGCATATTCCTCGACCTGCCAGGACTATAAACACAAACATTTATGATTGTTCCTGTATTTTAGATTATTATTCAAATGCATATTTCTATTTTATTAAGTTTTCTTTTTACAATTAAGAGGTACTAAACATTGTAAAGTGCTTAGGGAGGTCTTCATAGACTTGAAAAGTGCTATATAAATGCAGACCAGTTACCATTTAAACACACTGTCCCTTTAAAAATACATTATACTGTGCGTGTGTAGGCGAGTGAGCAAATAAAAGGTGAGTGGAGGTTGCTCTCTAGTGTTCTTTTTGAGTATTGCATGAGGACGTCATGCATCTGTTGGACCGTTTAATGGAGTTTACCTTTTTAGGGTATTTTTTTTTTTTGGGGGGGGGGGTGTAATTCAATCATCATCTTTTATATTATAATGGATAATTTGATGTCATTTTTGTTAGAATTATAAATTTTTGTAGTGCTTTTGCATGGCTTTTTAAAAAACATCGAAAGCGTTTAGTGTGATTTTTTTCAAATTTATACTAAATTAAAAAACGAAACATTCATTTCACTGTAGAAACACTTTGATTGTTTCAGGTTTCGACGGTTTTGAATAACTTAGAAATACAACTTTATATGTAGTAGTTTCTTCAAATGTTAATTTATTTTAGTACTGAGTGCAGGTGTGGAAAGTAGAAGTTATGGGTCATGTGACACTTTTTAGGTTTATTTATGTAATGCATTTCTGGATTTTATTTAGATTATTATTTTATAAATTGTGAAAATGAAAAAAAAAAGTTTGTTCTAGCACTGTTTTAGACACTGACTTATGTTGCCTGTCAACTGCTGTGTGCTTCCTGAATGGTTTATTCCCTATGACTACAATCAAACATTTGTGTCATTAAACGAAAAAGTTTGTCATTTCTCTGTGTGTGCACTTCAAACGTCTCACTCGCCAGTTCACAAAAGAAAGTGCTTGTTAATGCTTAAAATTGTTGCCGTTCTTAGCAGTATGGCTCCATAGACCACGCACTATATGAACAATTTCAAAAATAAAGTGTGTGAAAATGACACTACTTGCCTGTTCTGGTGGCTTGTCAGTATGGCGTTGTCATGTGAAGATTCACTGCCCCCCACTGGTCGCACCAGAGAGGACAGCTCTATTTAGAAAAAAACCCCGCTCTGTTGGCTCGGCTCACTGAGGAGAGCCGTCTTTTTTGGCTCCCAAACGGCTCCTCAGAATTCTTGTTTTACAGACGCTGCCCTACTTACGTTCCAGACGATCGTTCCTAAGTAGTTCGTAAGTTGCTTCTGTGCTATATTTTGTATGTTTAAGGTTTATATAAGTATGTTTAAGGCCTGGTTAAGTAACCTGTATTGTATTGTATTAAATAATTAACTCTATAAAGATAAATAAAGTAAAGTTTAACTTTTGGAAGATGGGCTTCAAGAGTTAGGCTACTTCCTCCTCCGTGGTAGAAAAAAACGATCCAACCGTTTTCTCAACCGCATCAATCTTTCTTTATTCCACTTTCATTTAAAAAGAAACGGCTCGCCGCTTCTTTACACTTTACACCAACCATATTGAATGGACGCACGAGATATTAAACAATAAAAATGTCATAGTTCTAGATACAGTACACGTAGTACTGTTTACACATGAACTAGGAAGTATAAGCCGGATTTCTTCTTCGGGTGGATGCTGGGTGACAGCGCCACGCAGCAGAAAGAAACACTACAGCACTGTCCTCTACTTGGAAAAGGTGCACACAAGACAAAATCTAACTTCCAGCAATGTCCGGATATTTTTCGACATCCCGAAAAACTGTTCGTATCTACCGTTTTACATAAGTCGAACGGGAAACAAATTGTGTAAAAAGGTGAAGAAACTAAAAGCTGTTTTATTACCACAGCAGTGCTTTTTCATGAGGCCCCGCGATTCAAATGAAAATGCTACAAATATCAGAAAACCAGACCAGTAACCCCAGAGCATTCGTTTTAGTCTTTTGTTAAGGAAGCGTTCAGGGCTTGCTGGAGACGTGATGACCGTCAGACGTCAGCAGCGGCGCCGGGGAGATAACTTCAGAATGAGTCGTCAATCATAGTGCGAAAATCGGGCAGGTCGTGTTTACTGGGGCTGGAGAAGAGATCAAAACGTGGGAAGGAAACAGGTCGGATCGGAGGCAGGCAAAATTCAGGTAAGCAGAGTTCTAAACGAACAGGATATCGGGAGAAACAGAGTCACAAGAATGTACGCTCTGACATTCCTCTCAGGGCGCAGGGCGCTTAAGAGAGGATTGCCAGCCAATCAGAAGGCGCCCACCCAGGCGCCACATGATTGCTCCAGGTGATCTGAGTTAGTAATCATGACAACAAAGGCAAACTACGAGGTTGCCAAGCACTGCAAACTTTTCACTTAGATTCAATTTATATTGGACTCTATCTATCTATCTATCTATCTATCTATCTATCTATCTATCTATCTATCTATCTATCTATCTATCTATCTATCTATCTATCTTATCTATCTTATCTATCTATCTTATCTATCATCTCAGCATTTGGGAAAAACAGGTTGGAAAAGGTTGGCTGTAACTGAAAGAGTTTTTATTAAAAAGAAAAGAAAACAGGAACTCGACATGCATGGAAATGATGTTTGTTTTTCTTTTTTCTTCCGTCAGTTCCCCTTTAGTTGTTATAGTGCTGTGATAAACAAGATGGACAAGTCAATGCTGCTCAGCTAGCCCGCTTGTGAAATATTTCTTCTATAAAAGGATAAATGCAGAACAAACCCAAGTGATGCAAACATTTGCGTGTGAGTTAGGAAGGCTCGACCTTTATTTCCCTTTCTTTTAGTTTTGACCATATTATCACAATCACGAAACAGTAACAAGATTAAATTGCTCACTGAAGATGAACATACAAGAATTCCTTCTGATTTTTCTGCTTCTGTTTGAAGGTAAGAAACCTTGGATAGAATATTTGTTAAGACGGCCTGTAAATGTTTACTCACAGGAACTGCCACTTTCACATCTCCGTTAACGCAATGTCACAGCCACACTAGTGTTAACATAGGCTGCAGCGTGAGGAGCGTAGATATTCCGTGTCTCGTCGCGTGTTCGACTTCTGGGATCAGACTGAGTATTTGGACGAATACTTAGTAACAAAACAAAATAAATCAGAGTATACTCTGGGCCAGGGCGACACGGCAGCTGACTGGTTAGCGCGTCCGCGTCACAGTTCTGAGATCATGGGTTCAAATCCAGCTAGCAGCATTCCTGTGCGGAGTTTGCATGTTCTCCCCATACATGCGTGGGTTTCCCCCAGCAACTCCAGTTTCCTCCCACATTCCAAAAACATACATGTCAGGTTAATTTGCCGGTCCAAATTGTTGTCTGTTTCTGAGTGCCCTGTGACCGGCTAACGGTCCTCTGCCCACTGCCCGCAGATGGCTGGGATGGGCTCCAGCACCCTACTGAGGTTAAGCGGTGTAGATAGTGTATGGATACTCTGGGCCGACAAGGAGGAAGTCTCCCTCAGACAAGGCATCAGAAAATGGCTTTTCCACTGTGCAAAATGAAACTTAACTGAGATAGAATTTACCAGACAAAGTTAGGAAGACACATTTTTGTAAACAGACCATTGTTAAGACTGGACCCAGTTGGATGTTTAGGGTTGTATGATGTATAATATGGCGTATGCAGTGAAGAAAATTAGTATTTGAACAGCCTGCTATTTTACTATTTGACTCAGAGGTATTTTCTTCCCCAAGGCTATCACTACCCTAAATACACACTGCACAAAAAACCAAAACTCTCCACAAACGCTCTTTAAGGAGAAATACCAATGCAAACACACTTCCTCATACAGATGTAAAATTGTATTCATGCCTATGCCTACTTTGCACAATGTTGCCTATTTGCACTACGCCATAATGCGCTACGACGACCCCCTGTAAGTAAACACCCAATGTACATATCTTCTGCTTTTACACGCCCTCACTTTGTTGTGTAAATATTTTGTGTTCATATATACAGGGAGTGCAGAATTATTAGGCAAGCTGTATTTTTGAGGATTAATTTTATTATTGAACAACAACCATGTTCTTAATGGACCCAAAAGTCTCATTAATATCAAAGCTGAATATTTTGGAAGTTGGAGTGGGGCTTTTTTAGTTTTAGCTATTTTAGGAGGATATCTGTGTGTGCAGGTGACTATTACTGTGCATAATTATTAGGCAACTTAACAAAAAACAAATGTATACCCATTTCAATTATTTATTTTCATCAGGGAAACCAATATAACAGCTCAACATTCACAAATATACATTTCTGACATTCAAAAACAAAACAAAAACAAATCAGTGACCAATATGACCTTTCTTTGCAAGGACACTCAAAAGCCTGCCATCCATGGATTCTGTCAGTGCTTTGATCTGTTCACGATCAACATTGCGTGCAGCAGCAACCACAGCCTCCCAGACACTGTTCAGAGAGGTGTACTGTTTTCCCTCCTTGTAAATCTCACATTTGATGAGGGACCACAGGTTCTCTATGGGGTTCAGATCAGGTGAACAAGGAGGCCATGTCATTAGTTTTTCTTCTTTTAGACCCTTTCTTGCCAGCCACGCTGTGGAGTACTTGGATGCGTGTGATGGAGCGTTGTCCTGCATGAAAATCATGTTTTTCTTGAAGGATGCGGACTTCTTCCTGTACCACTGCTTGAAGAAGGTGTCTTCCAGAAACTGGCAGTAGGACTGGGAGTTGAGCTTGAGTCCATCCTCAACCCGAAAAGGCCCCACAAGCTCATCTTTGATGATACCAGCCCATACCAGTACCCCACCTCCACCTTGCTGGCGTCTGAGGCGGACTGGAGCTCTCTGCCCTTTACCGATCCAGCCACGGGCCCATCCATCTGGCCCATCAAGACTCACTCTCATTTCATCAGTCCATAAAACCTTAGAAAAATCCGTCTTGAGATTTTTCTTGGCCCAGTCTTGACGTTTCAGCTTGTGTGTCTTGTTCAGTGGTGGTCGTTTTTCAGCCTTTCTTACCTTGGCCATGTCTCTGAGTATTGCACACCTTGTGCTTTTGGGCACTCCAGTGATGTTGCAGCTCTGAAATATGGCAAAACTGGTGGCAAGTGGCATCTTGGCAGCTGTACGCTTGACTTTTCTCAGTTCACGGGCAGTTATTTTGCGCCTTGGTTTTTCTACACGCTTCTTGCGACCCTGTTGACTATTTTGAATGTAACGCTTGATTGTTCGATGATCACACTTCAGAAGCTTGGCAATTTTAAGAGTGCTGCATCCCTCTGCAAGATATCTCACTATTTTTGACTTTTCAGAGCCTGTCAAGTCCCTCTTCTGACCCATTTTGCCAAAGGAAAGGAAGTTGCCTAATAATTATGCACACCTGATATAGGGTGTTGATGTCATTAGACCACACCCCTTCTCATTACAGAGATGCACATCACCTGATATGCTTAATTGGTAGTAGGCTTTCGAGCCTATACAGCTTGGAGTAAGACAACATGCATAAAGAGGATGATGTGGTCAAAATACTCATTTGCCTAATAATTCTGCACTCCCTGTATATATATACAAATTCTTTTTATCTTTTTTAATCTTTTATCTTTACAGTAAAAATGTGTAACTGGAGTGCAATGTCCAATTTTCGTTGTCACGATATGTTATTTTGTAACAATGATAATAAACGTATATTCTATTCTATTCTATTCTCCCACTTAGAAATCATGGACGGGTCTGACATTTTCATCGTAGGTGCATGTTCAATGTGAGAGAGATAAACTAAAAAGAGAAATCCAGAAATGACAATGCATGATTTTTTAACGTTTTATGTGTCTGATATAGCTGCAAATAAGTATTTGAACACCTGAGAAAATGAATGTTAATGTTCAGTTTTTGTTTGCTATTACAGAGGTCAAACGTTTCCTATAGTCTTTCACCAGGTTTGCACACACTGCAGGAGGGATCTTGGCCCACTCCACCACTCAGATATTCTCTAGTTCAGTCAGGTTTCTAGGCTGTCACTGAGATACGGAGTTTGAGCTCCACTCCTTAGATTTTCGATTGGGTTCAGTTCTGGTGACTGGCTAACCCATGCTAGAACCTTGATATGCTTCTTACGGAGCCACTCCTTGGGTTTCCTGGCAGTGTTCTTGGGGTTGTTGTCGTGTTGGAAGACCCAGCCACGACCCATCTTCAATGCTCTGACTGAGGGAAGGAGTCATTTTCTCTTTAATGCAGTGCACTCGTCCTGTCTCTTATACTTATTTGCAGCTGTATCACACAAGAATTGTTAAAAAATCATGCTTTGTGATTTCTGGATTTTTCTTTTTAGTTTATCTCTCTTGGACATGCACCGACGATGAAAATTTCAGACCTCCATGATTTCGAAGTGGGAGAAATAGCAAAATAGCATGGTGTTTAAATACTGTATGTATGTATGTATGTATGTATGTATATATATATATATATATATATATATATATATATATCTCATCTCATCTCATCTCATCAGCTACACCACTTATCCTCAGTAGGGTCGCGGGGGTGCTGGAGCCCATCCCAGCAATCATCGGGCAGTGGGCAGGGGACACCCTGAACTGGTTGCCAGCCAATTGCAGGGCATATACATATATATATATATATATATATATATATATATATAAATAATACGTATATAATTGTTTTTTTATGTCATTTTTTATTTATTTATGGTATGTGTTGTGTTATTTTCACACAAATTAAAAAAAGAACGAGTAATTTTAAAAATCATATTCATTTTCGATTTTACTGGCAGTGGCGCGTGAAAAAACTGATACTTGGGAAAAAAATATTTTCCGAAATAACATGGCATCTAAACCTCCTACGTCCTAATCACTCCCCAATATCGTTGTTTGTTCAAACTTAACTTTACATTTTCAAACTTAAGAGTGGTCAATATTTTGTAATAAATAAATGATAAAATAGCAACCTACATGTGGAGAACAACTATACAATAAATATATCAAAATATGACTAATTGTTTTGATAATAAGCATAGACAAATATTACTAATAACAATCTAAAATAATTAAGTTTTGGCTTGCTGAGATCCAGCTCATCTCTAAAGAGAGGGATAATGATTTACATCCAAAAAACAACAGCGGCCTGTTGATGAAGGTGCTGCATTTGAGTCAGATCACGAGGCTTCTCCTGCTGCCAGTAACCATAAACACCAGTACGGTCTGTTTCATGTGGGGGGGCAAACCCCTTCCCCCCAAAAAATCACCCTGTGGAGGGGTGGGCACCAAAAGACTGTACCCGCTGAAGGATTTTATACATTTGACTATAAAGGATTTTGTACGATCAAATACAAATTACATTTAAATGGAAAAGATATCACTGGCTGAGCTGTGGGGCGAGGTCAATGCAACCTAGTGGAGAGTGGTCTTTACAGGAACAGCGGGGAACTGGGACAAAGGGCTAAAAAGATAATCAGCACTTTTCGACGTTGAAACGCTCCTGTTTTGAGTTTCAACAGACATCGAGGTGAGGGGGTGGACCCTACGTGGGGGTTTTCCTGGCACGCCCGTGGGAGGAGCCGGCACACCAGCTTGCGAAGAGACGTGGGTCAAAAAAAGGAAGGCAGAAGATCGAGAGAAGAGGCTTGACAGAGATTCGAGCGACACTAATTTGGCTAATTCGGTGGAGTTCACTTAGTTAAATTATTTAAGAAATTAAATCTGCCCCAGTGTGGAAATGATGGTCACTTGTCCATCTTTTCCCATCAAGAAACGAGCGTGCATTGTTAGGAGAATGTAGGTTGTGTTTGGTTAATGGCGTCAGATAACTAATTCGATCAATTTGGTAAACGGTACGTTTTTAATATTTAATTCCTAACACCGCCTAAGACACACCACAGGTTGGGTGCCCCCACGACCCTTGCGGCTAAGAGATCCGTGAACAGTGAACCTCACTCTTATTTTCTTTTATCTTTGTGGTGTCTTGCAGTCAATTTGGGCCAACGACCAATGTTTCACAAGGTTGGCGACGTGGCCACTCTGCCCTGCAAAGAAACGCCAGTGAATGGTCCGTGCAACGATGTAACCTGGTTTTACAGTCGGGACGGAAGCCCCTTGGTACGAGAAGTAAAAGACGGTCGAGTGCTAAGCAGTTCCCCCAGAAGTCAACGCCTCCGACTGACGGACGACTGCTCGCTGGTGCTTGACCGGATGGAGGCGGAAGATGCCGGTTACTTTGAATGCGAAATGGACGGACAGCGGGAATTGAGGGTCTTCATGACTATGATGACATGTGAGTCGATTTTAGATCCTGTGGATGTGATCAGTTAAAGCAGGGGTGTCCGATTTATTTGAGCTCAGGAGCCACATGGTAGAAAAATAATTCTCACAGGGGGTGGACAAGTAGATTAAAGAGAAAGAAAGGAAGGTAGGGAGATAATTAAACAGGGAGATAGAGAGCAAGAAACAAAGGCAGAAAATAAAAGAGAGACAGAAAGAGAAAGACAGAGACAAAAAGAACGAGAGAAGAAACCAAAGAGAAAGACGAGAGAAAGAAAGAAATAGAGAAGGAAAGGGAGAGAGTAAGTGTAAAGAGATTTCAATTTCATGTTCACCTTGACACCTCCACCTAGTTTTTATTTTAATGAGGTATTTGTATAATTTATATGAGAAGAGCCAAAAGTCAATATTGATCCATTGAAGCTAGTCTAACTGGTCTGCCAGTCAGAAGTTTCCATTTTGACGTTGAGAACCTCGAACTTGTCGTATAACTTGTTGTGGGGGTCAGCTTTCTGCTTTTCGACCGTGGCGGTCTGTTCGGCGAGGGTGTTGCCCAAGATGGCATCAACGGCAATTGGACAGACATTTTCCTCAGTTGTGTCAACAAACTCCACATAAAAATGCCAAAACAAATTCCTCCGATAAGAATGAAGAACACCATGTCGTCAACGTCTTCAATGTCCAGTTGTGTTAAACACAGTGATTTCCAAATATTCAAGGAGCTTGAATGTACCCGCTAGGGTACGTGCCCTCTGGGAAAAGTCTTTTATGACTTTCAGCTTTCCTATTAGAGTAGATCATATGAATTCCACTGAATGCCCAAATGAGAAATTCCATTTTGGCAGCTGTGACGTGTCGTGGGAGTGGTGAGATGTCAGGCGAACTTTAAAAGTGTGTTTGTGTCAATTTTCTGATTTTCGGATTTAACATAACAGTCACTGTTGACTTTTATCTTCTCTTTCAGTGATACCTCTGGACCCTGATACAGATGGTCACACTGCCCTTAAGTGTTCCGTGACCTGCTACGGTCCTAGGGGTTGTGAATGCCCAGGAGTCCTTAATTGGATGGACGAAGAAAGCACAAAGCTTTCCTCAAAAGCTATTGCACAGAGCAAATGCGTTTCCTTTCTTAAACTACTTTCTGGCAGCCTAAAAAAGACATACACCTGCCAATATGTGTTTGAAAGTATGGTGCAGGTCCAGACCCAGTACACAGTCAACTCCAAGGAAAAGAGCACCAGTAGTCCTGGAATTGACGGACCGCAGTTGGCTGACCTAAACACGCAAATTATTATTGGGTCGGCCCTCGGAGCATTGATGCTGATTGTCATCGTTGCTGTTGTCGTCCTCATAAAGATGAAGTCCAGGAGTCACTCAGCCCAAGGTATGAACACAAATCATCATTATTTGTACATTGTATTGTGTTTATACATTAATAAATACTCGGTTTCAGTGTATCAGAGTCTTTTAAGATATCAGTAGTATCGAAGGCGGCTGATATCTCAATCCCAGGGGTCTCCAACCTTTTTCAAGCCGGTAGCTAATTTTTGTTACTAATTTGAGCAAAAGGTACCGAGTTCGATATGAATTTCTACAATAGAAACTTGCTAAATAGCTATAAAGGTAGCTTGATAGTGTAAAACAGGGGTGTCTAACTCATTTTAACTTGGGGGCTACACGATAGAACAAACATTCTGTCGGGGGCCGGACTAGTAGATTAAAGAGAAAGAAAAAGAGAGATAAAGAAATAAGAGAAAGAGGGAGGGAAGGGGAGAGAGGGCAGGACAAAGAAAGACAAAGAGAGAGAGGGAGAGAGCGTGAGAAACAAAAGAGATAAAAAGAGAAGTCGTGAGAGAGGGGGAAAGAAAGGGAGCGGAAGAAAGAAATCCAAAGAGAAATAGAAAGACAGAAGGAGAGAAAAGAGAAAAGAAAGCGCGAAGGGTAGGAAAAGAGAAAGAGAAAAGGAAAAAAGGAAGTTAGAGCAAAATAAGTTAAAAAGACACAGAGAGAGAAAGAGACAAAGAGCAACAAAGGAAGAGAAAAAGAGACACAGAGAGTGAAAGAGACAGAGACAGAGAGTGGGAGAAAAGGGGTGGAAAAGAGGAGGGGAAGAGAGAGAGAGAGAGAGAGAGAGAGAGAGAGAGAGAGAGAGAGAGAGAGAGAGAGAGAGAGAGAGAGAGAGAGAGAGAAAAAGAAATACAAGTTCAGTGTCTTTGTTCGAGGCACCTTTCTTTGGCAACATCAAGTTGACATATTTCAACCTGCAGCTTGTTTTTCTCTTGCGCTTCTCTGAGTGTTGTCTCGCGGGCCGGATTCAATTCCTTAGCGGGCCTGATCTGGCCTGCGGGCAACCTGTGTGACACCTGTGGTGTAAATGGTAAACAGTTAAAAAAATAAAAGGGAGATAGATGCACAGCTAAAGTAGTAAAAAGCCAAAATAAATAGAAAGCTAAAAAAAGCTAGCTAGCTAGAAAGGAGGCCAAAATTTAGCTTGATCACTCGCAAAAAATTCACAATGTTATCTGTATAACATGCAAAATATGTAAAAAGCAAGCTAGATAGCTAAAAAGGTAGGAAGATACTGTAGCTAGCTAAAGGTAGTCAGATAGCTAGCTTAAAAAACTGCACACTTATTGCTCATTCGCTTTCTAAAACCCATACATTTGAATTTAGTTTGCTGCATTTCCTGTAAAATAAAACGATAAAAAGATGAATGGATACATTTTCATTCTATCCTCTTATTCAATTGCTCAAAATTAACTATCAATACTTAAATAGATTTTTTTCGTCCATGTCTGGAATTAATTTATTCGAATTTATATAATAACAATTTATCATATTATTACGATGTCATTAACAATTTAATTATTAAAAATGCTGTTAATTAGACTGAGTCAACCTAGAAAATCCCAATGACCCAACACTGGTCAGCTACTTATCAGATCAGACCCTCGGGCACCTCAACTGTCCTTAGAGGGCACCCTGGTTGGAGATCCTGCTCTATCTGCTGCCCTCTAAGGGTCAAATCAAAAATAAGGAACTAGAATGAGAGCAGTCTTTTCAACTAGTATGCCGAAAATCGCCCAATTCTAGATCTTTTAACATTAATGCATACCAGTATGTGGCAGAATATATGTTTTTGTAATTTGATACTGTACTAATTACCACAAGTTAGGAAAGAATATGTAATAATCTTTGTGATGAAACTGTTTCCAAATCTAATAAATCAAATGAAGCAAACACCTTGCATGTCATTTTGCTATTTTCAACAATTGTTTTCTTACTTTACTAAATAAAAAAACCCTGAAAACCTGAACAGTTATGACACAGTAAACTATTGTTGTCCTACTGTGATAGGTTAACAATTTAGTAGACACTTAAAATAAGGAGAGAAGACAATAATGGAAAGTTCAAACCTCAGATAAGAAATTCCAACCTGTTCTGAAAGACCTCTTCTGAGCCCTTTCTTTTTATTAAATCTTTGAGCTTACAGATCCGCCATTTGCAGCAAAATCAATGTCTGATAGTGATGATTGTTAAAAGTGCATAACTGTCAAAACAATTTTGCCTCAAAGTCATTAATTGCCATTTTATCCAATCCACTTTGCAGGGTTTGTAAGGGTGCTTGAAATCCTTGAAAGTGCTTTTAATGTTGTGTTTTCAAGGTTAAGAAAATGCTTAAGATTTGGGGTTAAATATTTGAAATGCTTGAGATCGTTGCCATTGCCATGTTTCTTGGCAGTTTGGCTCTCTCGACCTTGCAATAAATGAAGACATTTGCTTTTTAAAGTGGGTGAAAATGACCCCCACACCCCTGCTCTAGTGGCTTGTCATTATGGCGTTCTCATATGAAGCCTCACCACTCCCAAGAGGACCCAAAAGGACAGCTCTATTTAGAAAACTGGCTTTTCTGACTGGGCTCTTATGGCTCCCATTCGGCCCCTCAGATTTTTAGTTTTTTTAATGATATATTAACAATAGTCATAAAATATTAAGAGCTAAATGATTCATCTCATCTCATCTCATCAGCCGTACCGCTTATCCTCATTAGGGTCGCGGAGGGGCTGGAGCCCATCCCAGCCATCTCCGGGCAGTGGGCAGGGGACACCCTGAACTGGTTGCCAGCCAATCGCAGGGCACACAGGGACAGACAACTCATTCGCTCATTCACACCTAGGGACAATTTGGACCGGCCAATTCACCTGAAATGCATGTTTTTGGAACGTGGGAGGAAACCGGAGTGCCCGGAGGAAACCCACGCAAGCACGGGGAGAACATACAAACTCCGCACAGGAAGTCTGGAGCTGGATTTGAACCCACGACAGGTTCCCATGACATGAACTGTGCCGCACAAGCGCTAACCACTGCGCCGCCGTGCTGCCCTAAATGATTCAGTATTTAGTAATTGTATACGTTTTGTATTACTCAGTACCTATAAAGACCTTTCCGTGTTTGTAAACAAGCACGACGTATCGAAGATGCTTGTGGATTGTTGAAGCAGAACAGCAGAATTCATGTCAGTTTATAGCAGCCCTCTGACACAAAAAGATGGTAAATCATGGATAGTAAAGAGCTCAAAATGACACAAAGTATGTGCTAGCAGCAAGATAGCGACTTTATTTTAGTCATCAAAGCCAACAAAAACCCTTTTGATCGGTGCTGGATTCCTTCCTTTGAAAGTACTGGAAAAATTGAAAATGTACCCTTTAATTTGGCCATGGAGAAGGTGTATGAACCCGGCCTTTGAAGGGGTTTGATATTAAAAACGGAATAAAACAAGAAATTTAAAATACAGGTTAAAAATATACCCCCAAAAAATACAGAAAATTTATTAACGAAATGAGTACTACTTCCACGCTGATCATAAATGAGTAGAGAAACGTAATATTGACGATTTAGACAACATGATAGTTACATTTTTTAAAAACACATGAAACCGGTGCTGGGAAATAATTTTTCAATATCTTGAGATTTTCTCTTGTAAAAAATTGTGCTCCGGCTTTAAAATGTGCATGAAAAATGTGCATGAAATAATGCTCTATATACATTTCAATGTTATTGTTTGCAGAGTGCTTCTTAAAATGTTTAAAGCTTGGGAAAACTATTTGTATCCAAATCCAGCTTTAAACTTCTCCACAACAGTATCTCGGACCTGCCTGCTGTGTTCCTCGTTCTTTATAATGCTCTCTGCTCTTTAAACAGACCTCTGAGACTATCACAGTGCAGGTGCATTCATACAGAGACTTGATTACACACAGGTGGATTCCATCTATCATCGTTAGTCATTTAGATCAACACTGAATCATTCAAAGATCCTCACTGAACTCCTGGACAGAGTTTGCTGCATTGAAAGTAAAGGGGCTGACTCATTTTGCACACCCATTCTTTAGTTTTTAAAAGTCTGTTCTGCTTCATGATTGTGTCCCACTTATTGTTGATTCTCCACAAAAAATTACAGTTTAATATCTTGACGTTTGAAGTCTGAAATGTGGCAAAAGGTCACAAAGTTCAAGGGGGGCAAATAGTTTTACAACCTACTGTACATACCGTTGAAATATTGTTCTTTCCCCCCCAGATTTCACCAAGCAAACAAATGTAAGTTTTTTCACAACATCTTTTCTAATTTTTGTTTTCTTAGTCATCACTCTTCTGTAAGGAAATCCTCAAAGCTGTATCTGGGCGATACTGGGAATTTGGGTATCAATCCGATCCAAGTGAATACGGGGTAGTATTGATTGATATTGTAGCGAGACCCAGGTGGACGAGCTAGCTCCAGCTGGTGTTACACATTTGTTTTGTATATACAGTATATATATATTTATTGAGCAAGTCTCACTAAATCACGTGAGATCCCGTGAGACTCTCTGACCTGTGAGACGTTGCTCTCTAGTGGTGATATACTGGTACTTCTCTTACCCTTTCTGCAAGACAAATGGTAAATGGTAAATGGTCTGCATTTATATAGCGCTTTTCAAGTCAATGAAGACCTCCCAAAGCGCTTTACAATGTGCTCCACAGGCGCCGACCTGCTTATTGGGGGGCATTAGGGATTCAGTGTCTTGCCCAAGGACACTTCGACATATAACACAAGACAAAACTCAATACCCGGAAAAATAATAATAAACTTCCCCCTACAATCAAATACGGATTACACAACATGAACCCCAAAATATAACATACAACATAAGATACTGTACCTTATAATTGTCATAAACACAACACAGAGAATTTCCGCAATAAATATTCTTTATTCTTTATTTCTTTATTAAATAACTAGAATGCAAACTTTAAAGAGACAGTGTGTATTATGTAGCGCGCCCTAGTGGTAAAATAAATATTCGTTAAAGAAAAAAAACGATATTGGTTTAAATTATAAGCAAAAATACATTAACTGTCATCAAAACCTGCTTTTTTTAAAACACTGCATTTATTTGACAAAACATGAGCCTCACCAAGAGCAAGCTAACACTGCCATCTTGCTGCTACAGGAACTCAAAAAGGGTGGGAATATTGGTCAGTTTGAGTCTCCATAGTTGGTGTTCATCTTTGCGTTTTTAGCAATTGTTTTCTGTTGCCCCACACCAGGGGTGTCAAACTCATTTAAGCGCGGGGGTCACATCGTAGAAAAAAGAGAGAAAAAAGACAGAAATAGCGAGAAACAGAGAGAAATAGAGAGAAAGAACAAGAATGAGAGAAAGAGATAAAGAAAGAGAGAAAAAAAGAGAAAGACAGAGAGAACGTGAGAGAAATGGAGACAGAAAGGGAGAGAGGGAGAGATAAGAAATTGAGAGACAAAGAAGGGAGAGGGAGAAAGAGAATAGAGAGAACGAGAAGAAAGAAGACAGGAAGAGAGCAAAAGAAAGAGGAAATGTAGGGAGATAAAGAGGGAGATAAAAAGTGAGAGCTAGAGAAAAAGGCAATTAAATAAACAGAAACAGAAAAAAGAGCGAGAAAGAGAGGGAGAAAGAGAAATATAAGAAATAGAGAGGTAGAGAAGGAGGGAAATAAAGAGAGAGAAAGAGTTAATAGCGAGAGAGAGAGAGAGAGAGAGAGAGAGAGAGCAAAGACAACAAGAGAAATAAAATGTGAGAAAGACAATTTAAAAAAACTAAAAGAGGAAAAAAGTGAGACACAGAGAGAAAAAGTAGAGGGACAGCGAGGGAAAGAGAAAGAAAATAAATAGAGACAGAAAGCAAGAGAAAGGAACAAAAAAATAAAGGGAAGAAGACACAGAAAGAGAGAAGAAATAGAGGGACAGAAAAAGCAAAAAGACGGAAAGAGGAAACGAGAGTACGAAAGAGAGAAAAAGAGGAGAGAGTAAGAAAGAGAGAGAGAGAGAGAAATACAGCTCCAGTTACTTTGTGAGTTGTGCCTGGCTTTGGCAGCATACCATGGACATATCTCAAAGTGCAAGTTATTTTTCTCTTGTGCTCCTTTCAGCGTATTCTCGCGGGCCGGATTACAACCCTTAGCGGTCTAATCTGGTCGGCAGGCAGCATGTTTGACAGCTATGCCCTACAAATTACAGTGACATCTAGTGGCCAAATGATACACACTGTCCCATTAACAGAATATAAAAATGAATTTCTAACAGTTCTAACAAATGCCAAGAGAGTCAAACCCCCAAAATAAGCAATATCACAAAAATAGAAATACAGTATGATAATGTCAACAAGACAACTGAAATATAATTCATTGCATCACAGGTTGAAATTAAGGTCAGCAGTGCAAACAAAGTGTAAACACAATCCAAAATGCTCGTGTCTTTATTTTGCTTGATAATTGCAAGCTTCGTTTCCATGGTTATCATGTTCTTGCCTCCCCCTTTAGCATCGTTGGAAACCTTGGGACCCAGAGCTGACACCCCAAACCTTCACGAAGTACACGAGATTACTAAGCAAAGAAAGAGGAAGGCATTGTGGGAGGGAGTTCAGCAAATAGTGTATCAGCATTTTCATGACGCTGTGACACAAACCATTACCACAAACCATTGTGCTATTTAAAATGGTAAGACAGTATCGATCCCAGGATAATAGTATTGATCCAATTCAAGTACTCTCTAACTTTCAATTATATCCATATTTGGTTAGATAGGTATCGAAAGATTTGAGGAATGAGTTCCATTTTTCTTTTATTGTTTTTTTTTTAACTTTCAATGACCAGTAAGCAATTCAAATAATTCATAATTTTTTGGTTGTTTATCAGGAAGAAAACAATGTTACTTATGCGAGCGTTGCTTATGACCACACGACGGAAAAATCCGAGCCCAAGGTGAGAATGTTGGCATCCAGTAGTAGAGTATACAGTGGCTCGCGAAAGTATTGACCCCCCTCCCCCACAAACCAAACAGAACAACTTTTCAGGCTTCAAACTTAAAGCTGAAAAAAACATTTCAACACTTTATAACATATTTGTTGTTTAGATTTGTTCTTTCACCACAGCCAACTCACTTCAGAAGTTCCCTGATGACTTCTGAATGATCCAATGTCGAAAAAAACAAATAACAATGACAAACACAGTAATTTAAGTCTCAGTTTGAACACACCTGCTGATAGGCCAGAGGTCTGTGAAAGCAGACACTGGAGAACAGACAGTATTATGAAGATCAAAGTATGCACCAGGCAGGTCCAGAAAAAAGTTAGTGAAAAGCTCAATTCAGGAATGGGATACGAGAATTTGCAACATTTACACATCTCCCGGAGCACTGTGCGAGCAAAAATATCAAAATGGAGAGAGCATAAAACTACTGCAAACCCTTTAAGACATGGCTGTACCTCTAAACCTTTAGCCCAAATAACAAGAAGACTAATCAGAGAAGCAACCCAGGCCTCGTGATCATATTGGATGACCTGCAGGCATTCACCGCTGAGGTGGGATGATCTGTGCATAAGACAACTTTTAGTCGTAGGCTAAATAAATCTACCCTTTATGAAAGAGTGGGAAGAAGAAAGCCCTTTCCGAAAGGGTACCATAAAAGGGCCAAGAACCCACACGGGAGATAAAAACAACATGTGGAACAAGCTGTCCTGGTCAGATGAGACAAAAATTGAACTTCCTGGGCTGAATGAGTGTTACGATTGGTTTAAGAGCAACACTGAACATACCCCTGACAACACCATACTCACTGTAAAACATGGTGGTGGCAGTATCATGCTTTTTAGTTCACTTTTATTCAGTAGGGACTGGTTTAATCCTTAGAGATGATGGGAAGATGGATGGAGCCAAAGACAGGGAAGACCTGAGAATGAGCAACCCTAACCATAAAGCAAAATCTACAATGGATTGGTTGAAAACTAACAATATGAAGATGTTAGAATGCCCAAGCCAGAGTCCAGACCTAAATCCAATAGACTAGTGTTTACAAACAATCACCATCAAGGAACTTCAGCTGTTTTGTAAAGAAGAATGGGTAAATATGTCTGTTTCAAGATTTGCAAAACGTGTAGAGACACACCCAAAAAGACTTGTGGCTGTGATTGTATAAAGTAATAATTCGAAGGGGGTCGACATTTTTGCAACATCTATTTTTCAATGTTTTATTTGTTAACACAACAGAAAATGTTGAATAAATCTAAATTTATTTTCACAGTTGTGTCTCACATATTCTTGAGTCTTAGTGAATCAGTTTGAAGCCTGAAATATGTGTTAAAACGTCCTTAGGGGGCTAATACTTTTGCAAAAATGAATACGTAGTATGTTAAAAGCGCTCTTTTCCCTTTTTCCCCTCATCATTTGAAAAGGATGGGTCGCCGGATGAGAGTGAGAGCGCCATAACATACGCTTCTGTTAACCTCAAGAAGAAGAAAAAGAAAAAGGAGGAAGAGAGCAAAAACGAGGTCTGTAGCACTGACTGTGTCCATTTTAAGGTTACATTAAAAGATGTTAGGTTTGTTTACATTAGCTTTAATTTTGACATTTTTGTGCAATGATTAACTTTTTTTGTCTATTTGTCTTTTGATTTAACTTAATATCATTCGGAAATTCATTCTTGATGTTTTAAACTTTAGACGAGTTAAAGTGGCTTTAAAGCTTTAAACCTGGAGTTTTTTGAATGAGTTAAAAGCATTTCTCAAGCTTTAACTCAGGCGTTAAACAGGTTTTTGAAAGCGTTTAAGTGTTTTTAAAGCTTTAACTCAATAGTTAAACAGTTTTTGAGGCAATAAAAGTGGCTTTAAAGTTTTAAATCTAGAGTTCGTTCAGGATAAGTTAAAGCATATCTCAAGCTTTAAAAGAGTTTAAGTGGCCTTGAAGCTTTAAATAAAAAATAAAAGTTTTATATGAGTTAAAATATATTTAATGCTTTAACTTTTAAGTTAAACCACCGTTAGAGGTGCTTTAAAGCTTTAACTCTAGAGTTAGTTTTGAATAAGTTAAAGCATAGCTCAAGCTTTAACTTAGGCTTCAAACAGCTTATCAAAGGAGTTTAAGTGGCTTTACATTTTTAAATCAAGAGTTAAAGTTTTATATGAGTTAAAGTTTTTTTTTAAACTTCACCTCTAAAGTCAAACAGTTTTTAAGGGAGTCAGAGTGGGTTTAAAGCTTTAAATATAGAGTTATTTTTTTATGAGTTAAAGCAAAGTTCAAGCTTTAACTCTGGCGTTAAGCAGCTTTTAAAAAAAAGTTTAAGTAACCTTGAAGCTTTAAATCAAGAGTCAAATTTGTATATGAGTTATAATATATTTAAAGCTTTAACTTTAAAGCTAAACATTTTTAGGGGAGTTAAAGTGGTTTCAAAGCTTTAAATCTAGAGTTAATTTTGTATATCTCAAGCTTTAACTCAGGCGATAAACAGCTTTTTAAAAGAGTTAAAGTATTTTGAAAGATTTAACACAATAGTCAAACAGTTTTTATGGGAGTTAAAGCAGGTTTAAAGCTTTAAATCTAGAGTTAGTTTTAATTGAGTTAAATTATAGCTCAAGCTTTAACTCGGGCGTTAATCAGCTTTTTTAAAGAGTTAAAGTGACTTTAAAGCTTTACACTAAGAGTCAAGGTGTATATGAGTTTAAGTATATCTAAAGCTTTAACTCAAGAGTTAAACTGTTTTCTTTTAAGGGAGTTAAAGTGGCATTAAAGCATTAACTTACAAGATTAAATATGTAAAAACAATAGGCAGAAATACGTGAATTATCAAATAAGAATGCATTCTTAAAAATACTATCAGGTCAAGCATTTGCCTTTATTCGGCATAACGTGAACCTTACCTAATTGTCAGCCATCATGCTTCCATAAACCTTTTTTTCTTGCTTTTTTTTGTTATTTTTTGTCCTTTTTACCTTCTTTCTTCCTTTTTGTGTTTTTACCTTCTTTTTTGTCCTTCCTCCTTTCTCTTTTTAATTTCTTTCTTTTTACATTATTTTGTCATCCTTTTTTCCTTTTTCTTTTTTAATCTTCTTTTCTTCTTTTTCTTACTTTTTTCTTGCTTTCTCCTTTTACCATCCGCCCCTCTTTTCCCCTTTTTCTTATTCACAAAAGACTGCGGGGAAAATGGTCACTTTGATTTTTTTTTTGCTTATCTTCTTCCTTGTACTTTTTAGCGCTCATTTTTCTGTGGCACTATGATATATATTGACTTCTTCAAGTATAACACACTGTCCCTCTAAGTACGTATTTGTGGCTGTGCAGGTCCATGGAGAGGAGCAGGTGACCTACGCAGCTATCAGAACGGCAGGCAGGATTCTGCCCGAGCCAGATTTCAGCCAATGAAAACAACACACAAGGTTGTCATGACAACAAGGTTACAAAGCCTTTTTGACAGACGCACGCATCATCGTTGAAATGAAACGAAATAAAACACTTTTGATTATTTATTGTAAAATGGGTAGTAAGATATTAATAAGAGATTATTTTTCAAATAAATCAGACTTTTAAACCCGCGGGTGTGGTGTGATATTTTTGTAAATGTGGAGACCGCTTTGAAGGGCCTTGGTTTTGTCTCAAAATTGTAGGTGTTTGTCTTAATTGTTGTGGTCTAGGCTACCAACCAGTAAACTCAAATTGGATTGGCTAACAATCATTTATTTCTACACAAAGATTACAAAAAAGAAATACTATAGATCTAGAATAGGGGTCTCCAACATATTTCAAGCTGAGAGCTACGTTTTTTTTTAACTAATTAGCACAAAGAGCTTCCAATTGTTATTCCAACATCCGTTGCAGCCTGGAAGGGGGATTACCTCATGTGCGGTCCCTTCTCAAGGTTTCTTCATTTTCCTCATGTTGAGGTTTTAGAGTTTTTCCTTGCCCTCATGTAGGTTTTAGATCAGGGGATGGTGTAATAATAGTCTGTGGTTTAGAATAATCTATGGTCTGTGCAGCCCTTTGAGACTCTTTGTGATTAAGGGCTATACAAATAAACATGACTTGACTTGACTCGACTTATGAAGGATTTTATACATTTGACTATAAAGGATTTTATACGATCGAATACAAATTACATTTAATGCAAAATATATTCATTGGCTGGGCTGTGGTGCGATGTCAGCGCACCCTAGTAGAAAATGTTGTTTACGGGAAGGGCAGGAACGGGACATAAGGCTGATAAGATAATCGGCACATCCAGACGCAGAAAGGCCCTGATGACGTAGAAACGCTCTGTGTTGTTTTGGTTACTCCAGATATCGCGACGCTCTTCGGCGAGATGGTGAAGCCCAGGGGGGGCTTCCTTGGCACGCCCATGGGAGAAGTCGGCAAGCCATTATGTGGGGAGAAGATGGCCAATAAGAGAGAGCTAAAGGACTTCAGAAGAGGGCTTCCTAGAGACTCCAACGTCACTAATTCGGCCGTTTTCGATGGAGTACACTTAGTTAAATTGTTAATGAAATTGAATCTGCCCCCGTGTGAAAATGTCGGCTTTCTTGTTCATCTTTTCCCTCAAGAAACGAGCGCGCATAAATTGTTGGGTGAATGTAGGTTGTGTTTGGTTAATGGAGTCAGATAACTAATTCGAACAATTTGGCAAACGGTACATTTTAATATGATTTCCCAACACTTACTAAAATAACAACTAATCTTGTCATCACTATGTTGTTACTATGCTATTACCAGTGTTGAAGGTTTTCTGCCCAATACAGAACTACTAAGATATCTACTACGCAGGGTGGAGCTAGCTCAGTGGTGGAGAACCTATGGCTCGCGAGCCATATATGGCCTCTGAAATGGGTTTTTCCTTGCCCTAATGTAAGTTTTAGATCAGGGTATATATAGTCTGTGGTCTGTCGTGTGTAGTCTGTACAGCCTTTTGAGACTTCTTGGAATTAAGGGCTATACAAATAAACTTGAATTGACTTTAAATGATGAATTTATTTTCAATGTAACGAGCCGCTAAAAGCTAGCTGTTGCCATGCTTCGAATGAAAAAAAAATGCCTCTGGTTTCTGTGACCGCATTGACTCACACACACCCAACACACATACATACAACCTGATCCTTTGATAGCATTTGATCAGATAGCATGGATAGATTGACATAGACAACGTTTATTTTGTAAAAGAAGACGGAATATATTGGTTCTGTTGGTCTTTTTCAAAGGCTAGGTGATAGCACACTCGATGCCACCAAAAGTTTTTCGACTGAATGAAATGTCAAATGAACACAACAATAAGAAAAATACTTCACTCAAATACATGGAAAAGGTGGATTCATTACAACTATATGAATAAAATGATCAATTATGTGATAAATCATAGAATAAGGCCGAAAAGCATTGGATAAGTCCCACAATTATGACAATACATGTAATGACATCTCATCTCATCTCATTAGCTACACCGCTTATCCTCAGTAGGGTCGCGGGGGTGCTGGAGCCCATCCCAGCAATCATCGGGCAGTGGGCAGGGGACACCCTGAAGTGGTTGCCAGCCAATCGCAGGGCACACGGGGACAGACAACTCACTCGCTCATTCACACCTAGGGACAGTTTGGACCGGTCAATTAACCTGACATGCATGTTTTTGGAATGTGGGAGGAAACTGGAGTGCCCGGAGGAAACCCACGCAAGCACGGGGAGAACATACAAACTCCACACAGGAAGTCTGGAGCTGGATTTGAACCCACGCAGGAGGTTCCCAAGACATGAACTGTGCCGCACATGCGCTAACCACTGCGCCGCCGTGCTGCCTATGTAATGACATACAGTATTTAAAGATTCTAACACTGGCTAACTATCAATGGGCACAGCGCAAAGTTTGTGAGGGGCGGGACTGAGCATGCTACCAACCAAAGGGTTCAGGTCTAATTGGTCCTTGGTGACTGTCAAATCTAATCGTTTTTATTTAATTGTGTATTTCTCTGTCTTCTATGTTACAAATAATCCTGATGTGCTTGACTTATATTACAACTTGTTTTTCTGCTTTGTAACTATTTTTGAACCGAAGGATATGACGTCGTTTGTCATTACTACGCATGTGCGAACTTTCAAACGTAAACGTATGTGTGACGTCATTGATACTTTCTGCGCATGCGCACGTTTTGAACAAAACCGGGTTGCACCACGAGAAACACGTGAGACGCTAGGACCTTTTGTATTCGTCTACCTCACTGCGCAGTGAATAAATTCTAAAACTACATTTTGCCTCTCTTATTGATCACTTGGGGTTAACCTACGAAAATATTAACCCTAACATTTTTGATGCCGAGACCCGGATGATACGTAGTATTTTGAAGTTGAAAACGAAAAAAAAAAAAACCAATCCAGTTTACCACGTGGTCTAGAACAAAGGAAACTTTTTTCTCGAGATCAACTTCGAACTCAGCGGCATCGTCAACGAACCAGGATGAAGTGGTCGGTAAGAGATGCATTTTAATATAAAAATTTGGAATAATTCTAAGAACGAAGCCATTTTTATAGAAAGATAAAATAGAATATGACCCAGAAGAGCGATCGTAGTGTTAGACGGGCGCCATATGTGGGCTTGAGAAGCCATTACAAACCTTAGCTAAGTAAATACCCATAAGGCATCAGAATAAAATACGAAGTATTTTAAATACTCAAACTTTTTGTTTGAGACGGAATGGATGATTGCCTCGGGACGGGAAATGTCAATGCTAACCCATGTTTGGGACGATATGGAAAAAAGAGAAAAAATAAAAATGTTAAAAAAAAAAAATACGGAGGAGGGGTACAGAAACGACCCCCCACTTTTTTCCATGGTTGCTTTGTCGGGGAACAAAGGACCAGATCCCTCTGTGGTCATATAAAATAAAGTTTAAGTAAACTGCATGGCTTAATTAAAAAGTGTACACGGTTTAAAATTAATTTTTTTGTGTGGGCCCACTCTGTCTTGTCAAATGTTTTATGTTTGTTCAATGTGTAAATGTTTGTAGTCTTTCCTGTATTCTTTTTTTTCTTGTTTTATGTTTGTTTGTACTGTTTTTTTAATCAGCCCACGTAACTGAAAAGAAAGAAAAATGGAAAAATACGAAGAAAAGTGCCGCAAACGAGAAAGCGCGCGCATTTTCAAAAGAAAAAAAAAAGGGAAGCGAAGCGCACATTGCAACGAGAGAAACGTCGTTTTTTAACAGTAAGACCGTTTAAAATATGTTGTTTTTGGGTGGAACCGAGAGAGCACTGCGTTAGGAATCGAAAACGTTCGTTTTTTGGGAAATCGGCGTTTGACGCTAAGGGTGTTCAACATAACGCCTGCGGGCTTAAGGGGTTCCAAAAAATATTTTTTTCGGTCCGAATTTTTTTTTGTTTTTTCAATTGGAAAACGATAAATTTAGGTGTGCTAAGTTTAGAAAACTTATGTTTGAGTTATTTTAGATGCGTTAAAAGAAGTTAATGCCAGAATAACACTTACCAAAGATACAATAACAAAAATAAAGATAGAATATTCCGGTTTTCAGTTCTAAATTAGAAAATTAAGGACTGCAAAGACGGGGGAAGTTATTGCCAAATTAATACAATAAAAAAAAAATTTTTTTTTATTCGATGAATTTTTTCTTTTTATAAAACCAGGGTTGTTGTTTTTTTGTTTTTCTCTTTTTAGTTAAAGGAAGAAAATGGGTCAGACCAATAGAGATAAAAGGTGTTTTGTACAAAATTATCGAAATAGAGCGAATAATTATTTTCAATGAATATGGAGAGAAAATTCATTGAGGGGAATAAAAATGATAAAATGACTCGTAGATCAATACACGTCATTTTTATCATTTAGGCTGGTAACCTGAAAAGGGTGTTAGAAAGGGCAGAAGAAAAAAGTGTTATGTAGGGAATGTATTGTTGGCAAAGCATGTAAGGAAGTTGTTAGATGGGGCGGCAGTGGCTCAGGAGGTAGAGGACTCGTCTTGGGATCAAGAGATCGCAGTTCGAATCCTGGCTCCTCCGTGTTACATGTCGAAATGTACTTGGGTAAGACACTGAACCCCTAATACCCCCAATAAGCAGGTTAGCGCCTTTCATGGCTGCACGGCCGCTATTGGGAAATGTGAAGCACAATGTAAAGCGCTTTGGGGAGTCTAGACTTGAAAAGAGCTTTATAAATGCATTTCATTTCATTAGATGGACAGTAAAAGTTCGAAGTTCTGAAGAAAGGTTTTAAAGGAAGTAGGCACGAAGATCAGATTGAAGGCTGAATTAGTTCACGAAAGGATGGAGACACAAGATGTGGACTGATCAGAGCGAGAAAAAAAGAAAGGATATTGCAAGTAGATAAGAGTTGGTAAAAGGAAGTGAAAAAAAAGGGTAAAGAAAGTGAATCGTTAAGGAAAAGAGCAAGTGGAATACAAGTAAGAGAAAGAAGGAATGTAAAAGGGAAAAGTTATTTAAAGAAAAAAAATAATTCGCTGAAAATTGGATATGAAAAACTTGAGACAAAAGTATGAAAAACATCACATTAGTGTTTTTGGAGTTCCTCATAGTCTTGAAAAACACTATATATATGCAAACCATTTATAATAAGAATATACCTTTACCGATATAGTTAGAAATGGGTTAACATATTGTGACTGACAATGAAAATTGGCATTACAATCCATCTACAAAGTAAGGTAAAGGAGCAGAGAAGGTAAGGTTATAGTTATAATTGATACAATATTTGCACAAAAAATTAATTGCATGTAAGACGTTACATGCAATTGAGGTTTGTGTAATATGCATTTGGTGAATAGTCATCATAATTTAAAGTTGTCAGCATTGTGCAAAACATGTGACAGTATTATTATAGATAAGCTATACAAATTAACGGAAAATATTTGAAGGATGAAAATCTATTTGAAGGCAAATGAACATAGATATGCTATCGAACACTACACTATTTCGTTGCCATAATGGGAATTATTATAGACTAGAATATTGTTGGGGAACTATCGTGAAAACACTGCAAAGTATCTAAGGTAAAGTTTGATTTTACAGTAAAAGTGTTGCACTAACAATGTTTTGAGTTCTAGAAGTTTGGTTCTTGTCTCATTTGGACTCAACAACTCGCTGAGGAGAAAATGGGAGGAAGAGCGATCAGCGAAAGGTAGCACTATTAACGATGATGAAGATATTACATGTGATGAGCAATGGTAAGTGAAAAATTTTTATGATATTAAAGGAATATGTCATCAATAAAGGTGTTACAGGTGAGAACCAGAAAAGTTTTGTGTTCATATTCGGCCGGTATGAACCATAACTATGACGCGTAGATCTCATCCCATCAGCTACACCGCTTGTCCTCAATGGGGTATCAAGAATGTTGGAGTCCATCACAGCGACCGTCGAGCAGCGATTGGAGGGCACCCTGAACTGGTTGCAAGCCAATTGCAGGGCACACAAAGATAGACAATTCACTAGCTTATTCACACGTAGGGAAGCTTTGGACCAGCCAGTCCACATGAAATGCATGTTTTTGAATGAGGTAAGTAATCCGGATAGCCGGACTGAAATAATGAGATCATGCAGGCTCCACACCAGAGCCCTGTGGCTGACTTGGAACACACACACCTGTTCCCAGGTCCTTAGTAATGCAGCACACGTGCTGGCCAATGCGCCACCGTGCTACACACACATATATTATATATATATGAAACAATTTTAATACTGAACTATCAATAATGATAATATAATAGGGATTTTGAATTCCCTGTACTAGCTTGTTAAAAGATTTATAGATCTTGGGAGAGATCTAATAACCCTGAAATTTAGTGATACGAAGATCGAACTTATGAATCGGTGACAACAGGGGTCAGCAATAAATGATTGGTGAAAAATTAATGCCATTGATTGCGAAAAACTAATGGAATGGTAGCTGTACGTACGTAGTGTGGTTGCACAGCAGCTTTTTATTGGTCGGGACAAAATCGGGCTTGTTGATTGGCTCGCGTTTTGCCTCAAGCACGTACGTCGTGGATGAACATACGCACACGTTGTACACCACTACTACTACGCTGTATTGATTGTAATCTTCGCACGGTTATGGGACCGAAGGAAAAAAAAATGGTTAGATTAGATTAGAGGGATCAGTTTGTTCGGCCATATTGACACGGCTAGTATGCCATTAAATTACTAATTAATGGCTAGAAATCCAATAAATACCCATTAATTGGCCTTGCCGAAAAAGAAAAAAAAAAACCAAAAAATTAATTTTAATTTTTTCGCACTTGGATATTGATTTTTTTCCAAAAATCAATTGCTGATGACCCCTGGGTGACAAATATAGTAGATATCTGCGTATTCTTTCAGTTTTGATCATCGAACTATTAATTTATTTTCTGCATTTGTTGATGGTAATTGTAAATAACAGGCTTGTCTTCTTTTTTTTCCACTTTTCTGCTTTCTGTGCTCTCTTTAACATCTTAGTAGTACATAATTGGTGACATCAATCATCAAACCAAATGAGCCGTAAAAGCAAGCTCTCTTTGATGCATTGAACAAGGAAAAAAGCCGTTTGTCTAATAAAAAGACTGACCTTCGCGCGACAAGAATTACCAACAACAATGACGTAATCTCGAAGCGATGAGATCTCGTTAGCTAAGATCGGCGTGCAGAGAAATAAAACTCGTATAACAAAAACTCGTACAGAAAATAACAAAATAACGATTAGGTTTTAATGCGATAAATCTTTGTTAAAGAGTAACTAAATGATAATGACAATTTAAGGGAAAAGGTTGCGTCCCCAGCATAAATGACGTGGGGAAATGAAAACAATGAGTGTTTAATACAAGATAACTATACAGAATAGTTTAAAAAGAATATTTGAGTAACCGAACTAATCACTTTTTGTTGAAGATGCGAATAGCAAAGGGTAATAACTTTAAGACATGTAGTTTTGCTCCTGATAAAGCAGGGACGAAAAAAGCAATGAAGATGAACGGAAAAAACGTCCATAATTTTAGTGTTCATCTTCTCGTTCGTAAATGGACAAATTCAAGAGGCGTAATATGTGAAGGTTATTTCCTTAGTTGTTCTCGTATTCAATAATAGATTACTCTGAATAGGTAATTCGAACCATTTCAAATCAAAATTTTGAAAGAAGTTTGTAAATGACGACAAATTAACACAAAAAGAATTGGAGACTAGAAATCATTTGGAAACTAGAAATCATAACGTAGCTGAAGCTATTTCAGTCACTAAATCTATTTTTTTTTTCTTTTAAACAGGAAAAAGAGAAACAAGTAGCAATAGTTGGACCAAATCGTTAATTTGTTTAGCTGTAATCACAAGGGATCTTGAAAGGATGCTTAGAACAAAGACTAGTGCGTAGAAACGAAGATTGTTGCGCAGAATAAAAGATAATGAATAAACAAAATAGATACACTCAACAAGATAATTCATAAGTGACGGGTATGTATTGCTCTATATTGAATCAATAACAAAAGATTGATTATGATTACAGAGAGAACAAAATACAATTAGAAAACTTATGACATTAAGTTCGATTTGGCATTTTTGAGAATTTTTTTTCAGACCTTTTGAGATTTTTGATATTTAGTGTGAGAATTTGGAATTTTGACAAATTTAGCCCAAAAGGAAATTGGGAGGACAATTGATTACACACTGAATTTTTTTAGAATGAGCGTTACAATTGACAAATGATAAACAAATGTGTAACAAATGCTGACTTTTGGTTGAGTTGAAAAGAAACTGTTTCTATGGAAGAGCATTTTTAGAACACAATGAGAAACTGATCAATCTGTAAGAGGGCCATAGGAAATAACGGATTAGTTGATTTCGAGACAATTCGGGCTAAATTAAGAATAATTGCATGGGAAATAAATCGATAGAAATTGATTAAACTAAGATAATGTCTACGAGTACTTAAATTTAGAGAAAAATTTAAGACATTGAATAATGCGGCCAATTTACTAAAAAATCCCACTACATAAACACAATGGAATTAGCGAGACTCTTAAGTGTCTGAATTCCACCAAAAGACTCTTTTTGAAAGTCCATTTACTCTTCAAAGGACATACCACCCTGTCAAAAAGAAATCATGGACAAAAATCATTTGCTGAAAGAGCCAAAGACATCAGTCATGCATTATCTGCGCCGCTTATCAACAGCGAGGCCAAGGGAGTGAGATGGAGCACATCCCAACTACGCTCAACAACGACATCATGGGAGTGTTGGGGGCACATCCCAGCTGCTTTTCAGACAGCTAACAGGAGATTCCTGCAGTCGTTACCAGTGGAATTGACAGAAAAGTCAATAAAGTCATTTTGTGTTTGACATGGACACATTTTTGAAAAACTATTTTTGATGGGCCAAAAGCAACATTCAACTGGTGAATGAAATGTGGAATAAGCAAATCAAAAGACTGAAAGACAACAACATTCAAGAACACGTCTGCTTGAAGTTTTATAGAGTCTTGTTAATACAAAGTGTAAATGTATTTGAGGAAGATTGATAAATTAATCTTGCAAATTTATAAATGTGTCTGATTTCACTCCTATTCAAAGATTGGGAACTTAGGTTTTAACTCAGGGGGGAAGAATTGAGACATTCAGTAAAAAATAAGTTAAAACCTCGTTTTTTCCGAAATTGATGAAAAATTGTCTTCTGAATATGCTCTCCATATAACGTTTTTTTGAGATTCAAATTACGAAATTTGGACGAATAGAAAAATATTACACAAAAGAAATGTTGTAATATAACAAATTTACAATGGTTATCAAATTGATCAACAAAAATCGATTTAAATAACCATTCACCATTAGAAAATCGCCCACATTGAGAATATTTTGGGATGGTATTTTTCATTTTTGGCAAAATCATTCACTTTGAGCGTGAATTACCTGCTTTCTTTGCAAAATACTGTTATTTTGAACAAATTTACTTACTGAAAAGATAATACATAGGTTATGATTTTTACAAAAGGCAAAACAAAGGGTGAATCATAACAATAGAAACGTCTTTTCTTGGGTTAAATTGATAATTTAACAATCTATCCTGGTCATCTGCCTCGAGGGGAATGGCCAACAGCAAAATAACACATTGAAAATCAAAAGAAAATGCAAATAAAAGGTGCATACAAATTTTTTTCTCAAATGTGATCAATCTACAAAAGAGAACACTCAAATCAAGGTAAATGATTCTGACAAGGATGATGGTTAGACTGATTCAGTGACTAGATTTAGTGAAAAAGCAAAATTTGAAATTTAGACCTGACAATTTAAAAAATAAATTGTTTATCTTCGAGTTAGCATTTTGGGATAGAACGCTCAAAATGGATAGGGCATCTTATAGTGGGGATTTTGATTTCACTTAAAATAAATATAAAGACAACTTGAGAAAATATACAAATCTATAAATGAATTTTTTTTAATTAGCTTTGAGCCATGAAGTCTCAAGAGGGGGGGGGAAGAAATAAGAATAGTACATTCTATTAATAAAAATTTTTTTAATTAAGTCCTGACTATCCTTTTTCCTATCTATAGCTTTCCCGGAATATTCAGTTCTATGATATTCATTATGCTTCTCTCATCCATACAGGGGATGGTGACCCCTGCTGAACAGATGACTGAGTTCTGTCTGCCCAGGGAGCTTCGAACCTAACTTTTCTTCCCAAGGGCAGCTGTCAGGACTCTGGGGAGTGTTCCAGCACTCGCGCCATCAACTGTGTCTCCACACACGTCCGCCTCGACGCAGGAGGCTGTTGTCATCTCAGGGAAGAAGCTAACTTGCCAGATCCGAAAAGAGGAGCAATCCAATGTGGACAACTGGATGGTGTCATCTCATCTACAAGCGACACATCATCACGCCAGGAGGTCATCACCATGACGACGGAACTCTGAGGACCCGGCGCTCAAAGGACAGAAGTAAATCCAGCCTGATGAGACAGCCCTGGTGGTCGCTCCGTTCCCCAGAATGCCCCCCGTGCCAAAGCCCCCCTTGGGTCCCATCCCCCTTCACAGTCCCCTCCAAGCAGGGTCCACCCGAGCGCCTGAGCCAGCAGGCCTTCGTCATCGAGTTCTTCGACGATAACCTTCGTAAGAAGCGCTCCCAGTCCTTCACTCATAACCCTGCACACGCCGAGTCCTACTCTGCCCTCAAGACCAAACTGGAGCGACGCAAAGGTGACGATCGCCCGGCGTCTATTCATGGCCACGTGGCCTCGACCCAGCAGGTCACCGTGCCGCTCAAAGGCCCCGGGGGCTATGGAGTCATCCAGAGATCTAGTTCTCTAAAATGGGAACATGCTGGTGCTGAGACCTCTCGCTCAACTTCAGCCATCTATGTTCGTCCTTTCGGCAGTGTCGGAAAGAAGTCCTACCGTTAAAGACCATATACATTTTGCTAGTAATAAAAGGTGTGGGGATCCTTATGGTGCCCATGCTGATGATAAACTGCATCAAAAGCTGCCAATAGTGCCCTAATCTATTCTTCCGAAAGAATAGGCATTATATTCTATAATGATATCTAGAGAAATGGTCGTAAAAGTACCAAAATGAGAATTCTAACAACTAAGGGAGGAAATAAGATAAGGTACAATTTCTTCTTGCGTAACGTTGAAAATTTTGGACTTTGCGGACTGCTTTGTTTTATTGGTATCAATTCCCATACACCATATTTAAATGGACTTAGACAACATTGTCTAAAAGAACTTATCCCTACCAACAAAGGGAAACCTCTCTATTGCACACGCGAACATCTGAGTGGGTAAGCTAATCGAGTCCCGCTCACCAAGTCATTCAGGCCCTGTGGAGACCAACGCACAGGCAGGGTTTTTTGTTTTGTGTTTTTGTATTATGGTTTTTGTTCGTTTTATCTGTGATTCTTATAGTTAACTATCGCACATTACTACAACGTTTTCTAGCATAAGAAACACTCTCGACCTCACGAAAATGAGGTGGGAGGAGGGGAATTTTTCTCCTTTACGAAGGTTTTTCGCCCCTCCACGAAACTACTAACCTGTTGTTTTTCTTAATGTGTTAACTTGAAAATCTCTGGTATTATCACTGATATCCTTCGAAATCCACAACAGGGGGGAAATGTCAAATCTAATCGTTTTTATTTAATTGTGTATTTCTCTGTCTTCTATGTTACAAATAATCCTGATGTGCTTGACTTATATTACAACTTGTTTTTCTGCTTTGTAACTATTTTTGAACCGAAGGATATGACGTCGTTTGTCATTACTACGCATGTGCGAACTTTCAAACGTAAACGTATGTGTGACGTCATTGATACTTTCTGCGCATGCGCACGTTTTGAACAAAACCGGGTTGCACCACGAGAAACACGTGAGACGCTAGGACCTTTTGTATTCGTCTACCTCACTGCGCAGTGAATAAATTCTAAAACTACATTTTGCCTCTCTTATTGATCACTTGGGGTTAACCTACGAAAATATTAACCCTAACAGACCCCTAGCATGAAACGAAAGTTCTGCAGCAGGGTCACAAAGAAGAGGAAGAGCTCCATCCAGGCCAGGCCCTCGTCCAAGCAAGCCTGGCGACCTGCCTCAAATATGTCCAAACAGCAGGTTAATTCTGTATCAGTCAGATACTGCAGAAGACAATACAATCTTCCCAATCCCGCACCTACTGAGAAGGCCATAAAAGGTGCCAGGCTTGAAGAACTTCCTTGTCCAGTAAGTGTTGAGGATGGAACAAGTTTGGCTTCCCCCACTCGCTCTTGTCATACAGGAAGGACGTCAGGAGGGGGACCACGGTTGTGCCCTTAAAATTGGTCAGGGGGTTAAAGGTAAACAAGTACAGTACAGTCGTACCTCTATATACAAGCACCCCTAGACACGAGAATTTGTTCAATCGACCAGGGGCGTGACTGTTCTTCTACAAACCACTATTCATGACGAAATGAAGAGACTTTTGGATATGCGACAAGTAGCTTGCAGGCGACACGAGAGCAGTAGCCGCAATCTATCTACAGGGACTTACAGTACAACTTAAGGCGCAAAAAGCAACAACTGGATGGATTTCAAGGGCAGCTTTGGCTGGTTTGAGAAATTTACGAGGAGGACTGGCTCTAACTCTGTGGTTTGTCATGAGAAAGTAGTGAATTCAGGTTAAAAAGCACCGAGGAGATTTTGTGGTGCTTTGATTCTTTCAATAAAAAGGAAAATTAAAACCAGTATGCTGTAGTTTTAGAAGGTTGCTTTTATGTACTAAGAAACCTCCACTTGTTAGTAACCGCCGACTCATGCTCATAATGAACTACAATTTTTTTTCGATGATATAGTCTTATTTATCATATTACTGTATTGTCATGTTTAACTACTATTATAGTATGTTTTAAGTGAGGAGAAAGACGTGTTTTATGGTTATTTAGGGTTAACCTTGATGCTTTTGGGAGGCCAGAAAGGATTAGTTTGTGGTAACAGTATTTGAATCACGAGCACAATCCTAGAGTGAATAAGGCTTGTATGTAGAGATACTACTGTATTGAGGTAAAGACAATTTATTTAAGAAATGTTGCCCACCTTATTGATGAAATAACCCTGGAAAGTGACATCCTTGCTGGTCCTCTGAGGGATCGACGTTGGAACGTTGTCTGTCGGCCTCAGAGTCTCGTGGGTGACGGGGTCAATGAACGGCAAGTTCTTACTGTCCTTTACCAGGACCTGACGTTCTTAGATCACCCGCATCTGCTTCACGTGGACCTTGTCCACCGGTTTGACACACTGTAATTCATTCTACAACGATCCCTGATGATTTAGGTATGTATTTGATCTATTCGGTTGAAAATAAAAATGCATATTTTAAATAGTGACTCATATCTTAAGACACGTTTTATTATAACTAAGGACGTACATAAATGACACAGTTATCTTAAGCCCTACCTTCTGTGATCTTCTTAACAAGAGCTCTTACTTTGAAAATGAAAACAGTTCAGGAGTAACAGCACATACTGGAAACTCTACCAACCAAAGCGGGAAAAATCCTACGCATGTTACCCGAACCCCAAAAAAAAAAAAACGGATTAAGATGGATATTTTAAAATAAGAACATGAAATGCAGTCATCTATTAAGTTTTACCTTAACTAGTTAGACATCAACAGTTTTAACATTAGGTTAATTGCATTTGATCGCAATCATTATGACTTATGGCTATTAACCTAATTTTCACACTTCAAATATTTTACAAAGATAAAGAGAGGTTGGCATGTGTGTCACTTTATAACTTAATCCAACCAAACTTAATTTCAGTGGTAGGCAACTGTTGTTACTTTGTATGTCGGGATATTTGCCCATGATGAGAAGTGTCCATCTAAGTATGAGGGATGCAGTATCTATGCCTGCAGCGAACAGGTTCCAGACTGTCTCCCTAAGGTTTGAATTGTGAAAGTGACCGATGTCCCCTGGGTCCTGCATACATAGAAGACCTGAAATTGGCTTTAATGGGGGAATACTCTTTTCGTAGAAGATACAGTGAATTGTAGTGGGACCTCCTCTTGATGCTGTCGGATCAGGAAGGCATCCACAAAGCCTGGGCTGCATTGCGGGTTGAGGGTCTCCTTCTGGATGAGTTCTATGGCCTTCTTCCGATTGGCCTCTGTATGACTGAGACACTCCTATCTTACCCCTGAGAACCACTTGACGAGCCACAGAAACATGTACTGGAAAGCAACACAATGCATTAATCTGGTCTGGATCTGTGCCAGTTATAATGGAAGGGAGGTTTCTGGCTACCTGGATGGACAGAGTACCCAAGAGTTGAAGGTTTCTGCTAATGCGCCACACCATGGCTGTGAAGGCAGGGTCTTGGTCCTGGTACCTGCTGCTGAACACCATCAAACAGAGGAGGGAGTTACATATGGGCATGTAACTCAAACAAACCTTTTTCTTGATAGAAGCATAAAAATAGTTTTAGCTATAACCTGTGAAACTCTTGAAGATTTCCAAGAGGTAATAACACTCCTCAATGATCTGGTCCAGGGACACTTTCTTTCTGGAAAGGTGTCGATGATGCAGTCACGCAGAGGGTATATGGCCCACTTTGGAATCCTCTGGAAGTCTTCTCGACTGAGAGTGCTGTTCTCGCCTTTGTCCAGGCTAATGGAACGACCGTTTCTTTCTAGGTTTCCTCTATTTCCTCCCCACGTACTAACGTAGAAGCCTGTGAGCCCATAATGATGTTCAAGTTCGGAAGCAACACACAGGTCCGAGCCGGCCGGGGGTATGTAGCAACAATGCTGTACGTTTGCTCGTCCACCGAAAGGAGGAAAAATAAAGCATACGTAGACATTTGTGCCTAAAACTCGTCATAAGTTTGTTTTTTGTCACTATATAAAATATAAAGAACGTTTTTTTCTGTTCGCGTCTTGCAAAACGCGCCATGCTCGCTATCATCTATGCAACTTATTTTCACGACCATAGGGCGCACCGTGTGAAAGGGCGCAGTCTCTGTAGCTGTTTTTTTTGTATTTAACACGACATAGGGCGCACTGCAAGGTAAGTTGTGAGTGCCCTCCATTGCAGCACGGCCGGGTTACAACAACACAGACAAGCATACAACTAGGGTTGCACGATTAACGTAGCAATGTGACGTAGTGCGGTCGTGAAACCACAAAGCACTGCGTTTTTTTCAAGGTTTTGTTGTGAGTGATGGAGTTTTGGCCAACCACAATTGTTACTTTTCGAGCTTTAAAAGCACCGGTCAATCAGAGGCAAATTTTAATAACAGCACCAACCAATAAAGGTGATTCAACGTTTGCAAGCACCACACTATGCCACACCCATCGTGTAAGCTCATTGAGTCGTCATGGGGGAATCCGTAAATATAGTCCTAGAGTCAACAAACGAGAAGGAATCAAAGCTTGCACCAAACAAGGGCGGTACATCACTTGTTTCGACCTATTTTGGTTTTGAGGAAGTAGAAGAAAAACACCCGCTGCAGAATTTGCTTTCACCTAAACGCTAGGTCCAGGGGAAACACAAGTAATTCGTACCAGCTGTCGTGATTGCCTAAGTGAATTCACCAGGGGCAATCGTTTGGCGCGCTGGAGCGCACTTCCTGATTGGCTGACGTTCTCCACTTAAGCGGTCTGCGTCCAGAGATGGACGTCCGGGTATACTCTTTGTATCCCTGAGTGCTTCGCCAGACTACAAGGTACCCACGACTCCTCTTGCCTGATTCATGCCTGTCTCTCGTTTTTGACCTATTTCCGTTCCACGTTTTGCGACCTACTCTCCCGCCCCGGCCATCGACTTACCTGCTAAGCTGCACCTTCCGTCTATCCGTCACAGAGCTGCCATTCCGCCCGAAGAGGCTGACGACCAACAAGCGCCGACGTCCCAAGCCAATTCCAACAACTCTTTCAAATAAAAACTCTGAAACTAACGCTATTGGATCCGAGAGACCGTTCTGGTTCATGACACCAGCACCTTAAAAAATTATCACAAATTACAATACATGTGACTGCGCATGTCTCAAACCGGCAGTGGTGGACATGTTTTTTTTCTAGCTAAAAATGTCTAATAGTGTCCAACCCCAAAACTGCATTATCGTTTAGAGGTACCACTGTTATTTATGAAAGTTAATAAGTGAAATGTTATCCTAAGAGTAATAAATAGTTGTAGCAGTAGTGTTAATATGTTAGCATCAAAGGTGGGTTTGAATTAATACTAAACTATGGTTTTTGCACTGATGAACATGCAGCAGTAGCACATAGAAAATGTTATATTACATTAATTGCAGACATGTCGCGTATTCAGCTTTAAAAGTCTGTGGATTATTTTTTGTGTGCAATTTTTACCTTTTATAGTGTGCAAATGTTCTTACATTTTTTAAATATATATATATTTTTTTTTCAAATATTGTTTATGTTAGATGTTCACTTAGTTTAGTGTGGACTATTTTAGTGTGCCATGTTTACCTTTTTGTGGTGGATTTGGATACATATTTGAATACCTTTCTTGCACTGATAAACATGCTGCAGTCGCACCTAGTAAATTTCATATTATACTAATTGCAGACATGTCACGTTTACAGCCTTAAAGGTATGTGAATTATTTTAAGCGTGCAATGTTTGCCTTTTTATAGTAAATGGTAAATGGTGTGCATAGTGTGCACAATTTCGTTTTGTTGTTTTTGTTGTTGTTTATTTTTTTGGTGTGGGTTATTTTAAGTGTCTACATTTTTTCTTGTATCCTGTGCAAATGTTCTTGATTTTCATTATTTCATTTTTTAAATTGTTATTTATGTTAGCGTTTGTTTTTGTTTGGTGATGACAACATGTCAAAATAAATAATTGGAATGTTATTTTGTGGTGTTTTATTTCAAAAATTGTCTTGACCACTATTTCATCGATTGAAGTGCTATCTAGTGTATTTCATAGGTGAGTAGGTACTTCTATTGATAGAGGAATTGAAAAGTAAAAAATGGTCAACAGAAAGTAACCCCAACAAAGCTCGCCAGAAAATGGTGCTGTTTTCTCTAGGTTTAGCATTTAATATGGTTGAATATTAACAAAAACAAAACTAGCATAGAAAATGTTGCTAAGAAAAAAATCGAAAATCGCATCAAAATCGCAATACTGGTCTGAAACATCACAATTGTTTTTTTTTTCTAAATCGTGCAGCCGTACATACAACCATGAAATAAATGATCTGCCACAATGAGTGGCAAACAGGGTACTCTTTTGTTTTAATCATCATGGAGAAATCGTGGGCACCAGACACTAGCCAGATACTGCGAAAACCTAGGGATCTTTGTATTTTATATGGCTTAAGTAGAGCTTTGAATTAGTCAAAAAGTGGTAAGAAATTTTCTTACAATACATGCTAATTATTTTGACAATAGCCTCACCAGCCAGTGGTTCAGGCAAAATGCTTATTTGGACTTTGACGCCACCATCTAGTGGAGTCATTCTTATTTTCCATACAATTGACAAAATGGCACTGTTGATAAAAATACCCAAACCCCAGAAACTGAAGCCAAATATAACAGGTTTATGATCAAAGACTATAATTTATGATGGAAGTCTATGTCCAAATTATGTACATAGTATGTTTTGGGTATAGTATGTAGTTGGCTCTCAAATGCAATAACACGTAAATCACAGCACATCACCATTTTGAACATCTCCATGTTTTTACAACCGAGGGGAAATTTGAACAACCAAGGTTTACTCTCAATGCGCTCATTTTGTACCAAAAAAACGAAACAAAACATGAAAATGTACACATGTGCCTGCATGCCACGAGGCTTAAAAACATGAATTATCACATGGTGGATTAAATACAACTACATGAATAAAATGATTAAGATAATAAATAGATTATTAAAACAATCAGAATATTTAAAAAGTCATGCAATTATGAATATACATGCAGTGACATATTTTAATTTTCAAACACTGGCTAGTCAGTAATGGGCACGGCGCAAAGCTTGTGTGGGGCGGGCCTAAGCATGCCACCCACTAAAGGGTTCAGGTCTAATTGGTCCTTGGTGACCCCTGGCATGGGCTGGAAGCGGAAGTGCTGCAGCAGCGTCACGAAGAAGAGGAAGATCTCCATGCGGGCAAGAGCCTCACCCAAGCAAGCCCGGCGACCTGCCACACATCCAAGACATCTCTTTAGGTCGGCACAACCAGCAAGTTCATTCTGTGTCAATGTTGGGACTACTGCGTTACATAGGAACACATTCCTGGATTGCAATAACTTTTCTCAGTAAGTGGTTTTGTAACGCATTATGAACAAAAGTTAGTAACTCAAACATCATTACTATATGTAGCGAACTCATTAAATGCAGATAAGAAAATACAATAGTTAGTGACTGTAGAATAAACCTTCATAATGTCTCATACAACCCTCTATCTGACTGTTCCCAATGTGTGGGCATGTTTAAATATAGTTATAAAGTACAACTAAATACAGTTGTGGCAAGTACGATAAAGCTGACTTTCTCGCCCAACACATACAGTATTCTTTATAACTTATACACTCGCACGTAAGCAAAATTTACACCTAATAATTATTTCTGTAATACAGCATGCCTGGGGAAAAAAGAAAATGTGTTGGGCAGTACCCAAAACTGGAGAAAGAGATCTTGCTTTTATTTAAAGTTTCTTCGATATCTTTTACGATGTGGCTATTTTAGAACAGTTTCAGAGGGTTGGGGTTGCGAGTAGACGTATGCTGTAACTTGTAACTAGATAGTGTCATGATTGCCGATTCAGAGCACCTGCGACTGCGAGAGCTGATTGGCTGATGAACCCCTTTTAAACCCCCGACTTCCGAGAGATCCCTGTCAGATCGTTATGCGAACTGTTGCTCCCAGCTCGGTAAGCTCTTACGTCAGACTCTGTTCTTGCCCGGTTTTTCTCTGCCTGAACCTCGTTGACAACCTGTTTTCGGACCTGACTCTGCCTTGGTCTGCCTGCCCGTTATCCGATCTGTTTTGCCCCGCTACCTGCCTGCCTCCTTTTGCCGACCTCGTTTCAAACTTGACACCGCCCTTGCTCTCCAGTCCCGGCTAATGACTTGTAATTCCTGCCTGTCTTCAATCCTCCTCGCTAGACACGGAAATGCCACTTCCGCATCTCCTGCTCCCCTTGTCCGTCTACCATCGAATCGTGGAAGCAAGCCCTGCTCTCCCTCTTTATTAATAAAAACTGAGAAAACGAGCGCTATTGGGTCCTGTGCCTGTTTCTGGTCTGTGACAGATAGTTAAGTTCGAAGTAACACACTATGTTTTTAAAGCCACAGCCCACCAATCTCACTGCCTCTTCAACCTGCTGCCTTCAGAGCCAGAACCAGCAGGCTCAAGGACGGATTCTTTAATCAGCCTGCGAGGACTCTGAACTCTCTCCCTGCCCTACCCACTCCCACTTCCTGCCTTCAGCCAAATCAATACAAAACGGCTCTATTTAGATTCTGGGTTATTCTTTGCACATGTTTTCTTCTAAACCTTTTAGATTTGTATATACTACAGTGGGATCTCGGTTATCGCGGTTAATGGGGACCAAAACCACCCGCGAAAAGTGAAAATCCGCAAAGTAGCGACGCCCCTTCAAAAATGCTTGAAAAAAAAAAAGATTTTTTTTGTTTTGTTTTTTTGTTTTTTAAATTATTTTATTCTATTATTATAATTTTTTGGACCTGCGAAGCTCTGAACCCGCGAACGTGAAACCACGAAGTAGCGACGCCCCTTCAAAAATGCTTAAAAAAATAAAATACATAAATATTTATTTATTATTATTATTTTTATTATTTTATTTTATTATTATTATTATTTTTTAGGCCCACGAAGCTCTGAATTTGCGAACATCGAAGCGCAAAGTACCGAGGTCCCACTGTATATGCATCCCTTTTTTTACATCTCTGTTATTTGTTATTTGTATTTGTGTCTTATTTATTGAATATTTGCATGCAGAGAAGAGGAAGCAATTTAACCTGTGATGTATGTTGTGCATATAGCGTATTTGACAATAAAGTTGAAGTTGAAATAAAGAAGCTAATAACTGTGACTAATAACTGTTTTTAGTAACACGCCCATCACTGTTCTGTATCAGTATTTGTTGAATGTATGCCTCTTTCGTGAGACAAAAACAAGGCAAAAAATATAATTAACATCTGGGTAACAAGGTCAAAACCTCAATCACTCAGCAGTCACGCAACAAAAAAAAAGAAAAATAACTAAGAAGTTAACCAATCAGAATGTCCGAAGGACAAGCAATTCGCCCTCAATTTCTTCTCAAAAAACAAATGACAACACAAACTACCCGTTGTTTGCCGCACCTGCTGAGAAGGGCATGAAGGCGTCAGGCTTGACAAAATTGCCATCCTTGTCCAGGAAATGTTGGGGATGGAACGAATTTGGCTTCTCCCACTCGTTCTCATCATACAGGACGGATGTCAGGAGGGGGATCACAGTTGTGCCCTGGAACAAGAACCGGGGGCGGCAATGGCTCAGGTAAAGCGCTCGTCTTGGGATCAAGAGATCACGGGTTCGATCCCCGCCTCCTCCGTGTTATATGTCGGAGTGTCCTTGGGCAAGACACAGAATCCCTAATGCCCCCGATGCTGCTATCGGTTAGTTAGTGTGTAAAAGTGAAAAGTGTGAGGCACATTGTAAAGCGCTTTGGGAGGTCTTCATTGACATGAAAAGCGCATATAAATGCAAACCACACATAAACAACTACAAACTTGTTGTAAGAGCCAAAATGTATTAGTGTCATAGACTGCTATACTTGTTTGTGCATGAAGTGGCGCACATAACTTTGTACGGACACTCCCCTACTTATGAACATTCAAGTGACGGATAACGGTACATACGAAAAAAAAATTGTCGAAAAATATCCGGTATTGCTGTAAGTTAGATTTTGCCAAATACAGGACAGTATTGTAGTGTTTGTAGTGGCGCTGTGAGAGCTCACCCAGCATCCACCCTGATCTTTTCCTGTAGTGTATGAACTTTGACATTTGTTTTGTTTATTAGCTCGTGCATCTATTTAATATGGTTGGTGAGAAGTGCAAAGAAGAGGACAGCCGTTTCATTTGAAATGAAAGTGGAACAAGGAAGCTTGATGCGGTTGAGAAAATGGTTGGATCACTTTTTTGCGACCACTTTCTACCATGGAGGAGGAAGTAGCCTAACTCTTGAAGACCATCTTCCAAAAGTTAAACTTCACTTTATTTATCTTTATAAAGCATTCTATTTTAAGAAATCCTTATTTTTCAGCACAAAACACTACAGGTTACTTGTACAAGCCTTAATCATACTTATATAAACCTTAAAAATACATCCCGTACAAAACTAACTAAAGAACTGCACGGACAAATTCAGCTTACGGAAAATCGTCCGGAACGTATTTTATTCATAAGTAGAGGAGCGTCTGTATGTGAATAAAAATAGGAACATTTGTGTTGTCAGACAGGTGTCTGGGCCAGAAGGGCATTAGGTTTTGGCCGCTAGGGTACACTAAGCTGCACCACGTGTTGTACCTTTGGGCCCGTGTTTTCTTTTTAATCGGCATTCAACGGAAGTCAAATATAATGAAAGTGTTTGTTCTAATTATTTTGCAGAGTGTTTGCAGCACCATTGCTTCCAGATTACTTTATAACCAATGTTCCCTCTAAGCTGCGCACGTGCGCAATCGCGCACTGCCCGCACATTCTCAGCGCACAAGAAAATCTATCCAGCGCAATGTTCCCTCTGAGCTGTGTGTGTGTGCAATTGCACACTACCCAGAGCTTTTCCGCACACAAGAAAATCTAGCCAGCTCACAAAAATCAGGGCTCGAAATTCCTAATTAAGAAATGAATTAAGTCAAAGTTACAGTGCATGAAGGTAAAAATACACGGGTGTCCCTGACCCTGTGTTCTAAATGTGGTATGTTGAAGTCAATGTCAAAGTAGAACGAAGTTGAGTAAAGTCAGTAGAGTTTTTCGAGAACCGGCTTCTTCGGCTCGGCTCATTAAAAAGAATCGTCTCTTTCGGGTCCCAAACGGCTCTTCAGGTTATTTTTGCTTCTTTAATCCCTACATGACCAAATATTATGTAAAATTGTGCACAAAATGACTTAAAGGAAAGGGGGGGGGGAATAGAACAAAAAAGAAAAAAATACCAAAATGAAAAAGTAGTGAAAAGCTGAGAAAAAAAGAAACAAAGGGAAGATAAAAAAGAAAGAAAAATAAAAAAAAAGCCAGAAAAAAAAAAGAAAGAAACAGGAAAAAAAGTAAATAGAGATCAAAAAGAAAAAAGCAACAGCTACGAAAAAATAAACATAATGAGATTTTTTTAAAGGAAATTAAAAAAAAAATAGAAAAACAACAGGGAAAAAGAAGAAAAAGTTTGTGTTGCATTCAAATAATTTCCAATTGTACCAAGTCAATCTTGTTGCGAGCATTGTACTTCCACTAAAAAATGTGATTATATACGGTTCTGTATCTTGCAACCGACTAAATAAGCCCCCAAAAATGTTAGTATTATGCGACAAAAGATACTAGGAAAAAAAAGAAATGCATATCTTATGAAAGAATTGTAAAAACAAATGACGTTTGTAGGCTGTACAACCTTTGCAATCGTACATAAGTCAATTCATTTAAAAGTAAAAAATGATTTTCTATTGCCGGATAATCAGCAAAATGTAACGTGATGTCAAGTTTTGGACATGTTTAATAATGATTTAGTTGCCACACTTGGGATTGCTGTTGCTCACCATTGTTTCAAGCGTTGCTCACCGACTTTGTGTGAACGCCCGTGGAAAATTAGAGGGAACATTGTTTATCACAACAATACTTATCTTTAGTCACTTCAGATTACATCTAGTGCGTCAGCCTAGCTCCACTAGACCTATGGGATATCTAAGTAGTTCTGTATTGGGCAGAACTCCTTCAACACTTGTAATAAAAGTAGAAATCGGAGGTAAAGACTATTGTTTTAAGATACGCAGGGTTGGGTAGGGTTACTTTAACATGACTACTTTCAATTACTCTTGGATTACTCCAATACCAAACATGTTAATAAAAGACAAAAGAAACTAAATATGACTATAATTATGACTCACAACACGTGGTAAGCTTTCTCTCCTGGCTTTGATCTTTGATCTCCGGCAAAACTAACATAAAACGCGACGGAAACAAAATGAAAACAAATCCAAACAGCTTGCCAACATCATTTTTGCCGTTCCGTGTGTTCCCTTACTCCCCAAGCCTGCACAAAATTTAGTAAATTTATTCATATTTAATTTATTTTGTCTTTTATTAGCATATTTGGTATTGGAGTAATCCAAAAGTAATTGAAAGTAATCAAGTTAAAGTAACCCTACCCAACCCTGAAGATAAGGTTTACCCACCTTCTCGATGAAGTAACCCTGGAAAGTGACATCCTTGCAGGTCATGTGAGGGATCGAAGTTGGAGCGATATCGGCCAGCCTCTGAGTCTCGTGGATGACTGCATCAGTGAAGGGCAAGTTCTTACGGTCCTCCATCAGGACCTGACGTTTTCCGATAACCCCCTTCAGCTCAGCTTGGACCTTGTCTACCGGTTCGCATGACAAGTAGAGCAACACATTGCAAATCATTCTTGAATGACCCCTTACAAATCCCATATATTGTGTTCTATCTTAGAGATGGGAAAACATTTGGAGTCAAAGGCCGCATCAAAGTAAAACATTTAGCCGATGGGCCGGTACTGGAGACCTGGACAATTGTTCTCATTTATAGATATTTACACATTACAGACCTCTAAATGTAATATTTATTTTTGTATTTTTTAAATTAATATTAGTTTAATATTTGCTACCTTATCGTGGTGGAGGAGTTTGTGCGTCCCAATGATCCTAGGAGCTATGTTGTCTGGGGCTTTAAGCCTCTGGTAGGGTACCCATGGAAAACAGGTCCTAGGTGAGTGGCCAGACAAACTGCAGATCAGAAGACCCCTTATGATGAGACAAAACGTTAGTCCTCAATTTCCCTCGCCCCCTTCTGGAGCCAGGCCTGGAGGTGGGGTCCGCTGGCGAGCGCCTGGTGGCCGGACCCTTACCCACGGGGGCCGGCCGGGCACAGCCCGAAGGGACGACGTGGGACCCTCTTCCCATGGGCTCACCACCTGTAGGAGGGGCCAAAGGGGTCGGGTGTGCAGAGAGCTGGGTAGCGGCCAAGGGAGGGGTCCTTGGCGCGACGATCCCCGGCTACAGAAACTGGCTTTTGGGACATGGAACGTTACCTCTCTGGCAGGGAAGGAGCCCGAGTTGGTGCGTGAGGTTAGGAATTTCCGACTAGATATAGTCGGACTCACCTCCCCGCACGGCTTGGGCTCTGGTACCAGTCCTCTCGAGAGGGGTTGGACTCTCTTCCACTCCGGAGTTGCCCGTGGTGAGAGGCGCAGAGCCGGTGTGGGCATATTAGTTGCTCCACGGCTCGGCGCCTGTACGTTGGGGTTCACCCCGGTAGACAAGAGGGTAGCCTCCCTCTGCCTTCGGGTGGGGGGGACGGTTCCTGACTGTTGTTTGTGCTTATGCAGCAAATAGCAGTTCGGAGTACCCACCCTTCTTGGAGTCCTTAGAGGGTGTGCTTGAGAGCGCGCCCCCTGGGGACTCCCTCGTACTGCTGGGAGACTTCAACGCTCACGTGGGCAATGACAGTGAGACATGGAGGGGCGTGATTGGGACGAACGGCCCCCCCTGACCTGAACCCGAGTGGTGTTTCGTTATTGGACTTCTGTGCCCGTCATGGTTTGTCCATAATGAACACCATGTTCAGACACAAGGGTGTCCATATGTGCACTTGGCACCAGGACACCCTAGGCCGTAGTTCAATGATCGACTTTGTCATCGTTTCGTTGGACCTGCAGCCGCATGTTTTGGACACTCGGGTGAAAAGAGGGGCGGAGCTGTCAACTGATCACCACCTGGTGGTGAGTTGGCTTCGATGGTGGGGGAAGATGCCGGGCCGACCCGGTAGACACAAGCGTATTGTGAGGGTCTGTTGGGAACGGCTGGCAGAATCTCCTGTCAGAAGAAGTTTCAATTCACACCTCCGGCAGAACTTTGCCCATGTCCCGAGGGAGGCGGGGGACATTGAGTCAGAGTGGACCACGTTCCGCGTCTCCATTGTCGAGGCGGCTGATCGGAGCTGTGGCCGTAAGGTAGTCGGTGCCTGCCACGGCGGCAACCCTCAGACCCGTTGGTGGTCACTGGCGGTTGCCGAGGCAAAAACTCGGGCATGGGAGGAGTTTGGCGAGGCCATGGAAGCCGACTTCCAAACGGCTTCGAGGAAATTCTGGTCCACCATCCGGCGTCTTAGGGGGGGGAAGCGGTGTGCCATCGACACTGTGTATAGTGCCGATGCGGCGCTGCTGACCTCGACCCGGGACGTTGTGAATCGGTGGGCGGAGTACTTCGAAGACCTCCTCAATCCCACTGACACGTCTTCCTCTGGGGAAGCAGAGCCTGGGGACTCTGGGTTGGGCTCTCGTATCACTGGGGTTGAAGTCAGCGAGGTGGTCAAACAAACTCCTCGGTGGCAGGGCCCTGGGGATCGATGAGATCCGCCCAGAGTTCATTAGGGCTCTGGATGTTGTGGGCGTGTCATGGTTGACACGCCTCTGCAACATCGCGTGGACATCGGGGACAGTGTCCTGGACTGGCAGACTGGGGTGGTGGTTACCGTCTTTAAGAAGAGGGACCGGAGAGTGTGTTCCAACTACAGGGGAATCACACTTCTCAGCCTCCCTGGCAAGGTCTATTCAGGAGTACTGGAGAGGAGGGTCCGCCAGAATGTCGAATCTCGGATTCAGGAGGAACAGTGTGGTTTTGGTCCTGGCCGTGGAACACTGGACCAGCTCTATACACTCTGCAGGGTCTTTGAGGGTGCATGGGAGTTTGCCTCTACATGTGTTTTGTGGACTTGGAGAAGGCATTCGACCGTGTTCCTCGGGAGGCCCTGTGGGGGGTGCTTCGGGAGTATGGGGTACCGCACAGTCTTATTCGGGCTGTGCGGTCCCTGTATGCCCAGTGCCAGAGTCTGGTCCGCATTGCCGGCAGTAAGTCGGATTCGTTCCCGGTGAGGGTTCGGCTCCGCCAGGGCTGCCCTTTGTCACCGATTCTGTTCATAACTTTTATGGACAGAATTTATCGGCGCAGCCTTGGCAGGGATGGATTCCGGTTTGGGGGCCTCAGCATTGCGTCACTGCTTTTTGCAGATGACGTGGTGCTGTTGGCTTCCTCAGGCCGTGATCTTCATCTCTCGGTGGAGTGATTCGCAGCCGAGTGTGAAGCGGCCGGGATGAGGATCAGCACCTCCAAGTCCGAGGCCATGGTACTCAGTCGGAAAAGGGTCGTATGCTCCCTCCGGGTTAGGAAGGAGGTCTTGCCCCAAGTGGAGGGGTTCAAGTATCTTGGGTTCTTGTTCACGAGTGAGGGTAGGATAGAACGGGAGATCGACAGACGGGTGGGTGCAGCGTCTGCCGTCATTCGGACCCTGTACCGGTCCGTCGTGGTGAAGAGGGAGCTGAGCCGAAAGGCAAAGCTCTCGATCTACCGGTCGATCTACGTTCCTACCCTCACCTATGGTCATGAACTTTGGGTCATGACCGAAAGAACACGATCCCGGATACAAGTGGCCGAAATGAGTTGCCTCCGCAGGGTGGCTGGGTTCTCCCTTAGAGATAAGGTGAGAAGCTCAGTCATCCGGGAGGGACTCGGTGTAGAGCCACTGCTCCTCCGCGTTGAGAGGAGCCAGTTGAGGTGGCTCGGGCATCTAACAAGGATGCCTCCTGGACGCCTCCCTCGGGAGGTGTTCCGGGCATCTCCCACCAACAGGTGGCCCCGGGGGTGACCCAGGACACGCTGGAGAGACTATGTCTCTGGGATGGCTTGGGAACGCCTCGGGGTACCCTCGGATGAGCTGGAGGAGGTGGCTGGGGATAGGGACGTCTGGGCTTCCCTTTTAACGCTGCTGCCCCCGCGACCCGACCTCAGATAAGCGGAAGACAATGGATGGATGGATGGATGGATGGATGGATGGATGGATGGATAGTTTAATTTGGTTGGTTTTAAAATGGTCATAACTAAAGCAAAATCATATATTAGTTCCTGTTCTAAGCACTTAATATGATATTTAGTTTTTTCGTCTGTCTATAGTAGTATCTTCGTCGTATTTCTGTTTAGGATACTTTTAGTATTGATATCATTTTTGTCGTATGTCTGAAGTTTAAAGAATTTAAAGCTCCCGTCAATTGTCCACAAATGTTTTGAACTAATTCCCTTACTTCAAATTTACTTAAAAGATAAAGAGAGGTCGACGTATGACTTCCTTAGCAACTTAATACCCACACATCAAAAATTCAGTTAGTAGTACACTGTTGTTGTTACCTTGAATGTCGGGATATTTGGCCATGATGAGAAGGGCCCATCTGAGTGTGGTGGCTGTGGTATCTGTGCCTGCGGCAAACAGGTTCAAGACGATCTCCACAAGGTTCTTATTGTTGAAGTGACCGATGTCCCCTGAGTGCTGCACACAAAGAAGACCCAAACTTGGCTTTTTGGGGAAAATGTTCTCTTCAGATCCAGTGAATGCTTATAGGACCTCCTGTTGTCGCTGTCGGATCAGGAAAGCGTCAACCAGCCCTCGTCTGCAATGCGGGTCGAAGGTCTCCTTCAGACCCTCGATCAGTACTGCAACCTGCTTCCGAGCGACCTGATTATTACGATGAATCTCTGCTCTTCCCGCCACGAACCACTTCAAGAGCCACGGGAACATGTTGTACAACTGCGACAAAGCGGAATTTCGACACAATGGATTCATCTCGTCTGGTATTGTGATAGTTACATAAAAAAATATGTTTTTTGGGGCGACCTGCAAGGACGGAGCACCCAGGAGGTCAACATTCCTGCCTATGCGCCACAACAAGTCTGTTAAGGTGAGGTCGTTGTATTGGTACCTGCTGCCGAACAGCATCAAACAGATGACGTTTCTCACAGAGCAAGACAACGGCTTTTGAGTGTCGCACGCTTCACCTGCAACAATTGAAATCAGTACAGTTAAACAGTGAGTCCACAAAAAAAAAATATGTCGGGCATATCATTTGCAAAACTTGAGATCTAAGTATATTGCAATAATTCTAAGGGTAATCGTGAAGTTGGTTGATCAACCAGTGTGTTGTTTTCTTTCCAACAGGCTTGGTGGTATTTTACCCCAAAAGGGGATCTACACTTTAGGTAAAATGACTGTGTAAATTCTTAGCAGAATTTTTCTTTTGACCTGTATAATACAGGCCTGGTCGGAGCTCGTCCTGTTTCCGCCCGATGGAAACCGAACATGTCGGTGGAGCATGAAGGGCGATTTTTTTCTTTTCTAATGATTTGTCCGGCGGTCGATTGATCTGCCTCGAGACATAGACGGTTAACAGGAGTTCCTTGACTGCGGATACCATAGACAAAAAAGGTGCCCTCTCTCGAGGCAGTCCAACAGCTTCCAATCAACATCCAGGAGGGCAAAGATCTTTGCTCCAAAGCAGTAATGCCACATATATTAAGTATATCCACATCTTATTAAAGTTAACCTTACTTTCAACCATTCAACATTTACTTAGCAGCAGACCTTGATTTATAAATGGTTCTTGAGTCACCTGGTGGTAAAATGGTCTCAATAAAGTTTCTTTCCTCAATCCTCATGTCTTCGATTTATCAAAGATGAAATTATCATTGATTACTACAATCCATTGGGTTTACAATATAGCAAAAATGTTTTTAATGGCAGTCATTGTGACACAAATGGCCATTTTTACTTTAAGTACCGGTATACAGTGGAACCTCGGTTTTCAAACGCCTCTCAGTTCGGACAAATCGGTGTTCGACCAAAAATTTCGAGAAATTCTTGCTTCGCTGTTCGGTCAAAAAATCGGAGTTCGAACGCCGGTACGCTAGGGTGCGATGCTGAGCGGCGTACGGGTGTTTTAGCCCCTAGTTATGCCTCCGAAGAAGGTCGGTGCAAGCAGGACAGGTGAAAAAAAAAACAAGTTGTTCGTCCAACTAATGCCTTTAAGAAAGACATAATAGCTAAATATGAAAGAGGTGTACGAATTTCCGATCTTGCTAGTGAATACAGCATGGCTAAATCTACTATCAGTACGATAGTAAAGTTTAAGGAGGCTGTGAAATCGAGCGATGCGGCTAAGGACGTTAGCGCTATAAGCAAGCAACTGCCGCAAGTTTTGGAAGAGGTTGAAAAACTTTTGAGGATTTTTCTCTCCCCACCGTCCACCACAAAGGTAAGAAATCCTATCCATGATCCTTTTTTTATTTTTACACGTTCATGTTAGCATAATCTTTCGTACGGGAGATTACGATAACGCGAACGTACGATTAGCCTGGGTTAGCCTGGGTTAGCTTTGTTTACGTAAAACATTCAGGGTGTTGGAAGGGAGCTCCCTTTCCAATGAAGCGCTAGCCCTTGTTGTGGAGACCCAGGTGCTAAATGACGTGTGAACGACCTGATTTTTTTATTTTTACACGTTCATGTTAGCATAATCTTTCGTACGGAAGATTACGCTAACGCGAATGTACAATTAGCCTGGTTTGGCTTTAAATTTACGTTAAACGTTATTTCTGCAATACAGCATGTTAAACATTCAGGGTGTTGGAACGGATTAAAACAATTTTACATTACTTTTAATGGGAAAAACGATTTTCCGTGATCGACCAAATCGGTTTTCGAACAGGGATCTGGAACGGATTATGGTCGAGAACCGAGGTTCCACTGTATTGTAAATTTCTCTCCCATTTGCAATCGTTTCTAAACTATTTAGTGAAATGTTGATCATTAGCATGTTTAACAATGTACACTTTTTGCTCACTGGCAGTATTTTACGTACATTCTCTTTCATATAACTGACCATACAATCCAAAAGAGCGAAATGGAGAAAACTACCTCTTGGTTATCAAACTAATAGCCATTGATAATGACTCTGTTTGAGTCTTACACACATTTGTGCAAAGATTTCATAATCTAACTCAAACAAACCTTGTTCTTGATAGAAACCTAAAATATAATTGTACTTATCACCTCTGAAACTCTTGAAGCTTTCCAAGAGGTAATGACACTCTTTTATGATCCTGTCCTCGCTTGCCTTCTTCCCCATCCCAAAGTCTTTCAGGGTGCTTACAGCGAAATGACGCAGCTCCTTCCACAAGTCTCCGTTGGTCCAAATGACGCCTCAGGCAAGCAAAAAACTTAATTCACTTCTTGTGGTCCTTATCTTTGAGTGTTTTTTACAGGCTTACCGTGCAACGGCCCCATCTCTTTTAAAACAGTAAAAGGTTGTCGTTCTCCAAACTCTTCAGCGCGCTTGACCAGGGCCTCCTTGACTGTTTTATAACCGGCCAGAACCACCACTTTAGCAGGGCCCAGGTGTAAGGTAAAGACTGGACCATACTTTTTGGACATCTTGGACAGAGAAAGTTGGGTTTGATATGAAATTCCACTCAACAAAAATGTTTGCATCACAATATTATGTTCAAGATTCAAGATTGTCTTTATTCTAAATAACATATTGCCAATATTTTTTTTATCTGCAGACTCAGTACACAGTGTTTACAAAGGAAAATAGAATTTACAAAGAGGGTTTGAAACAGGATATAATACAATTATTTATATATATATATATATATATATATATATATATGTGTGTGTGTTTATATGGCAGCTGCACGGCCAGGAGAGGAAAAAAACTGGCGCTGGTGTTTAAGACAACACGGGGTATTGTGGACGGACCCTCCCCAACTTGGAATCCGTTGTCCGAGTTTGAGTCAAGAAGAGAGCAAAGGCCATCGCCACAGACCTCAGCTACTCCGGCCACAGACTGTCTGCTTCTGTCAGGAAAGCGGTGAAGGAACATCCGCGCCACCACTAACAGACCGAGAGACGGGTGTTTTCCCAAAGCTGTAAAGTTATCAGCCCTAGTTTCCCTATGGTAAATGAAATATTGAAAAAAACAAAGCTCTCATCCAAACTCTCATCACCTACCTTCAGAAGTTGTCTGTGCTGCCCGGCTCGAGGGTTTAAATGGAGCAGGTTCCCTAGCACCGGCAGTGGCCTAGGACCGGGAGGCCCTTTCTGCCCAGGTTTTGCTGGTTTTGAGACCGACAACCAGGCGACATGAGCGAGGAGAAGCACCAGCACGGTGCCCAGCACGTAGCTGGAGCTCAGCGGGAACAAAGCGTCTGAATCGTTCATACTTGAAAGCCTGAGTGACTATTGACAGCCAGAAGATTCTCCCCAACGATGTAGGTGTGGCTCCTCTTGTTTTACAGATACATTCACTTTTTGTAATATTAAATTATGGGCTGACGTTTATTGTTGATTTTTAACCTGCTTGTGATTGGCTTTCTAAATGTTTGATCCTGGAAATCTGTATGCTGCTAAGTAAATGTTGAATGGTTGAAAGTAAGATATATATATATCGCTATCCTCGGGTATTGTTCCTGTAGCCTTCAAGCCTGCCGTTTTTAAACCCACACTTAAGCGTTTTTTTTTATTTTTATTTGTTTTAATTTTATTATTATCATTTTTTTAGACCCGGTTAATGGGGACCAAAACCACCCGCGAAAAGTAAAAATCTGAGAAGTAGCAACACCCCTTCAAAAATGCTAAAAAAAAAAAAAAAATTGTTGTTATTTTATTATATTATTATTATTTTTAGACCTGCGAAGCTCTGAACCCGCAAACGTGGAACCACAAAGTAGCGACGCCCCTTCAAAAATGCTTAAAAAAAATAAAAATAAATAAATAATATATATATATATGTATATATATATATATATATATATATATATATATATTCATTTTTTTTAAAATATTTTATTTTATTATTATTGCCCTGCGATTGGCTGGCAACCAGTCTAGGGTGTCCCCTGCCCACTGCCCGATGATTGCTGGGATGGGCTCCAGCATCCCGCGACCCTACTGAGGATAAGCGGTGCAGCTGATGAGATGAGATTTTATTATTATTATTTTTTAGGCCCGCGAAGCTCTGAATCCGCGAACGTCGAAGCGCGAAGTAGCGAGGTCCCACTGTAAAGGTTTGCATGGACTTGCACCCTCTTATCTCTCTGATTTGATTTCCCCCTATGTTCCTGTACGCAGTCTGCGCTCGGAAAATGCCGGTCTACTTGTGACTCCGAGAGACAAGAATTCTGCTTGAGAGCGTTCTTCATCCGGTGCTATGGAACGCCCTGCCTCCGGAGATAAGATGTGCAACCTCAAGTTTTTAAATCAAGGCTTAGGACACACTTCTATTCCAAAGCTTATGATTGATGCCCACCTCATATTCTGTATTGGCTTGTCTTTTTACGACTGCCTGCCTGGTGGTGATACGAAGGAGAAGGACGATTTAAGATGAGTCAGCGGACCAGCTTTTGACCTGAAGCATGTGAACGCCTGCATGGACCAGCTGGCAGAGATGGGAAGCTGCGTTGTGGCCGCCATAGACTTTCTGGGCTAGTTTACAGGCTGGGGGCGTCGCTGCTGTCATGCACTTTCCGGACAAATTTTCAACATGTTACCTAGTGTTTACTATGTTTGTGTACTGTAATGCTAAATGTAATTCACCCTGGTCATCCTGGAAGGGGGATATCACTTGTGAGGTCCCTTCTCAAGGTTTCTCTTTTTCCTCTCGCTGAGGTTTTGAGTTGTTCCTTGCCTGCATGTTGGTTTAAGATCAGGTAATTGTGTCATTGTAATCCTGTGCAGTCCTTTGAGACATTTTTTCGTGATTAAGGGCTGTAAAAATCAATTTGACTTGACTTGACTTGGAACATGTGGGCAGTGCACCTGTCGCATTTGTAGCGAGAATCTCCATCCGCGGATGATACAGCAAAGGATGCATCAAACCAAACTTCTGCGTTTAAGGCCAATCAGGGTAGAGAATGGTCAACTGCAGGCAATATGAAGATGGTAAACAAACAAATGGTGGAACAAGCAATTATTGAAGTTCATGGCACCCCGACGTCAAGATCTCCAACGCCAACACACTGTTAACATATTTGTTGAGTTGAAAATGTGCAGTGAGTTTGCGTGGATGAACATGTCGTGTGATTTTGGTGAGATGTTATGATGTAGCCAAATCTTCGGTGAAAAAATAGTTTCGGTTAAGCTAGCACCAAGATTGTATATTTAACTGTTATATAAAAAAACATATAAATAATGATATTACGAATGTTCCCCGCGACCCTACTGAGGATAAGCGGTGCAGCTAATGAGATGAGGCGAGATGAGATATTACGAATTTTACCCCGCAATTTGCAATCTGTCTGTTTACGTGCTACAAATTAAAGATCTAATCCAACAAAAATGGCGTGCTTAATGAAGACTAAAAGACAAAAAGTGGACAATGAAAACCACTGACAAATATGCGTCCATCTTGCCACCTGCAAGCACAAAACCAATGTGCTCTATGTGTTTAAAGTGAAAATGTGAAGCGCCATTATGTTAAAAAGCACAGATCTTTTAAAAAGAAGTTTCCTCCAAAATCAGAACGGAAATGTCAAGAAATTGACTGGATGAAGCAGTCATATGAACAGTCCAGCAAGGTTATAGTTAAATCTATGACACAACAACAGATTGTCGTGGGTATTGCCCAAACATAAGAAGCTTTTCTCTGATCGAGAAATAATAAAAGAGTGTTTGGCGGAGGTGATGGCAGCAATGTTTGAAGGAAAAGAAATTAGGAAATGACAACAAAAATGAAACCAATCCCACTCTCAGATTCATTAACCACAAGACACACTGAATTACTGGCTGATGTTGTGACAAAACAGCTTTGTGATGGCAAAAGAAATCCTTAGTTTTTTGTTCGGACAAAAGAGAACCAAATTTACCTCTTGAATTGCCTTGCACTTGACCGTCATAATAAATGGACCAATGCTTGTTTTAAATAAAACAATTGTGGATCTTTAAGATTTGTATTTGAGGACCCCTGAGCTAAATCATTTTGTTTCTCTCATTTTTAGTCTCTGCTGTAGTTTTTGTCACCATTCTATGCCAGTTATTAAAATTTTTGTAGTTCCTGATGTGAACAACGTAAGAGAGCGAGACAGGGTGAGCAATTAACTCTGCTGTGCCACTTGTGCAAAAATATAATCATTATATTTGCAGAATGATTGTATAAGAGGAAGAGGCTGCTGCTACAGTTAAAAAGCTGGATCCATGAATTGAAAGTTTTCATACGAGATCATGTGCATACCCGTATGCAGACAGTCTGCCATACTCTGTTTGATGCTATCATGGGTTTTGTGTACCTACACACTCTTTGTTTATTTTTGGACTCGATCCGCACATACATTGGCGTTACACCACTACACCTGATAGGAGCTTGTGGACATCCGCTACAAAGATCGATACATCACCATGGAATTGGCAAAACCACTGTAGATTGTTATTGGGCTCAGGAAGGCAGAGGCGGTGTCGGTAGAGGAAGCAAGAGCTACCGCTGCGGCTAGGTAACAACTCTCGATATTACAGGAAGTTTTGAGCCTGTATTTCAATAATGCCATATGCATTACCCATAAAACAGATAAACCTGGAGCTACACCTCTTAGAAAACCAACTGTGGGATTTTAATCATCAAAGAGACCTGGCTTAACAAGATACTAGCATGCAGCTAGCCTGCCGCTCTAAATCGCTTTTTCCGCTGAATAAAGGGAGAAGCCCTCCAATTTATTAGTGCTATTGTACAATGACAATAAAGACCATTCATTTATTTCTACTGTTCATTATCGACTTTAGTTTGATTGTTTTATTTACTGTTCGTATATTTGCCTGCTAGATAGTAGAGAAAGAGGGTCTCTTCTCCGCATGCTCAAATCAAAATCTGGGTTGCAAGACTTACACTTGTGAAAAGAAGGGCTGGAGGAGAGCGGTTCCCTCAAAGTATTTTATTACAATAAAACACATTATACTGAATTAATTCTGGGACGGTGATTAAAAAAACAGCTATTTTTCGTGTCACGAGGTTGTCAACAACATGGCTGATCATAGTTCAGAGAGGTAACTTCAATCGTCACGCAGAAATCCGAATACCATTTAATTCTAAATACAGGATAAAATCGCTACAAATGTAGACTAAATGACAGGTCAAATTAAGACAAGTAAATATGTCACTCAAATATATTGATAATCATGTCGTGGATTAATTACAATAAAATGAATACAATAAGAACACAGTTAGATAATGAAAATAATCAAAGTATTGGAAAAGTCATCCAATTTTGACTTTACATATACAGTGGAACCTCGGTTCTCGACCATAATCCGTTCCAGAACCCTGTTTGAAAACCAATTTGTTCGCTCACCGAAATCATTTTTCCCATTAAAAATAATGTAAATCGTTTTAATCCGTTCCAACACCCTGAATGCTTACCTTGAAAGTTTAACGCAAACATAAAGCATTATCTTAATCATCCGTACAAAAGATTACGCTAACATTAACGTGTAAAAATAAAAAAAATCAGGTCGTTTACAAGTCATTTAGCACCTGGGTACGGAGGTTCCACTGTATTGACATATATAAATATTCTAACACTGGCTAACGACCAATAGGAACAGCGCAAAGCTTGTGTGGGGCGGGGCTGAGTGTGCCACCCACTAAAGGGTTCAGGTCTAATTGGTCCTCGGTGACCCCTGGCATGGGCTGGAAGCGGAAGTTTTGGAGCAGCGTCACAAAGAAGAGGAAGAGCTCCATGCGGGCCAGACTCTCGCCCAAGCAAACCCGGCGACCTGCAGCATATCCAAGACATTTTTTTGGGTTGGAACAACCAGCAGGTTCATTCTGTATTAGTTAGATACTGTATCAGACAACAAAAACATCCCATTGTTTGCCGCACCTGCCGAGAAGGGCATGAAGGCATCAGGCTTGAAGAACTTGCCATCCTTGTCCAGGAAATGTTGGGGATGAAACAGATTAGGCTTCTTCCACTTGCTATCGTCATAAAGGACGGACGTCAGGAGGGGGCACACAGTGGTGCCCTGAAAGTCGGTCGCGAGGTTAGACGTAAACAAGTAAAAAAACGACTTATACTTGGTTGCACACTTGTAAGAAAGTAGAATATTGAGGTAAAGTAAACCCATCTAAGAAAGGTTTACCCACCTTCTGGATGAAGTAACCCTGGAAAGTGACATCCTGGCTGGTCCTGTGAGGGATCGCCATTGGAACGATATCGGCTAGCCTCTGAGTCTCGTGAATGACGGCGTCTGTGAATGGCAGGTTCTTGCGATCCTCCACCTGTATCTGACGATCTCCAATCACCTGCTTTAGCTCCGCTTGGACCTTGTCTGCGGTCCGTGTGACAAAAAGTAGAGGAACACACTGTAATTTATCCTAGAACAATCCCTGATTATTCAGGTATATTTTGTTCTATCTGGTGTAAGGTGATACAAGTGGCTGAAATGAGTTTCCTCCGCAGGGTGTCAGGGTTCTCCCTTAGAGATAAGGTGAGAAGCTCAGTCATCCGGGGTGAACTCTGTGTAGAGCCACTGCTCCTCCGCATTGAGAGGAGCCAGTTGAGGTGGCTCAGGCATCTGGTAAGGATGCCTCATGGACGCCTCCCTCGGGAGGTGTTCCGGGCATGTCCCACCGGCAGGAGGCTCCGGGGGCGACCTAGGACACGCTGGAGAGACTATGTCTCTAGGCTGGCCTAGGAATGCCTCGAGATCCCGTCAGATGAGCTGGAGGAGGTGGCTGGGGATAGGAACATCGGGGCTTCCCTTTTTAAGGCTGCTGCCCCCACGACCCGACCCCAAATAAGCTACGAATACACCAACCCCCAACACCCTTCCAGCTACTGACACGGTGTTAAAAAGAAGGTCATTTGAAAGAACACCCTTTCCTTTGGATAATTGGAGTACGTGCGCCCCCGTATAGTCAGAACTACACTCATCTCGCTATGCCCCCCTGATGGACAGCACTACGCCCTATGATGAAAAGAGACACACCCGTCTTTCTCTATATCCCTGATGGACAGCTTCAAAAATTCACTACAGTTGTCCACAAGTGTGCTTTTGAACACGTTCAAGTTGTAGGAAAATGACTTACCTATATAGATTTTGAGAAGGAAGCTTCTCACACTTGCTCCAGAATTTTAAATGGACCAACAAATGTTTGTTATAATAATTTGTTTAAATGATTGTTATAAGAAGCGTCCAAAGTAATTTTGGGGACGATTCTCTTATAAGCCTTTGGCTTCGAACTGTCAATTGTTTTTCAAGGTGAGCTGTTCATTTTGTGATAAGAATCTTGAAGCAACATGATTCAAATGCAAAAAAAACAAAAAACAAAAATACAGAATACAAATTAATATGTATTCATAATAAATCTATGATTAAATAATTCGTCAAAGTGTTAGCATGTTATCAAAAGATTGGTGATTCATCATTTATGTCTACATTGCCAGGAGTTTAATTGCAAGTCTTTAAAAGCAGGTGGCATGCTCTCTTGCCCAGGACTCAGGAACCGCAAGTGCCCACGCTCATGCCACGTGCGTCAAGAACTGTCTTAAAGACAAGGCAAGTCCTAGTCCTATGCGCCTCGCTCTTTCCACCCACGCACGCCAAATCAGTTCCGCCTCTCTCTCTCCGAGACACGACCTCCAGATGACCCGAGCGACCACCACGTCTCTTACTCTCTCAAGGTACTTGTACACAACACCCTAACGATGTGTGGTTGGGCGATGGTTTGAGAATAGAAAGGGAGAATATTCACTTAGCTAAGACTTTCTTGAACATTGCCGAAAAAAGTACTAGCCAGATGAATTAAACCGGAAAAACTGTTTGATATGCAGGGTTGGGTAGGGTTACTTTAACTGGAATACTTTCAATTACTTTTGGATTACTCCAATACCAAATATGCTAATAAAAGACAAAAGAAACTAAATATGAATAAATTACTAAATTTTGTGCAGGCTTGGGGAGTAACGGAATACATGGAACGGCAAAAATGATGTTGGCAAGGTGTATGGATTTATTTTCATTTTGTTTCTGTCGCATTTTATGTTCGTTTTGCTGGAGATTAAAGAGATCAAAGCCTGGAGATAAAGCTTACCACGTGTTGTGAGTCATAATTTTATTCATTTGACAGTTTATTTTGTCTTTTATTAGCATATTTTGTATTGGAGTAATCTAAAAGTAATTGAAAGTGATCAAGTTAAAGTAACCCTACCCAACCCTGTTGATATGGATATATGAAAATCTGACTTTAAAATACATATTTACTTTAACTCAATAGCCACCAGCGCCGATAATACTTTGTCAATTTCCATCAAAGGTAATCATCACGACTTAAGGCCATTTACTTAACAAAGCCTAAGCTTACCTGACATAAGCTAAGATAACCTAACCTAACCTTATTTCAAATATACTAAAAGGATTATGAGAGGTCGGCATATGACTTTCTCGATAAAATAATGCCATCAAAACCAAAATTAACCTGTTGTCCACTGTTGTTACCTTGTATGTCGGGATATTTGGCCATGAGGAGAAGGGCCCATCTGAGCGTGGTGGACGTGGTTTCTGTGCCTGCAGCAAACAGGTTCAAGACGGTCTCCATAAGGTTCGAATTGTGGAAGTAGCCGACGTCCCCTGAGTCCTGCATACAAGAGAGGCCCAAATTTGGTTTTACTCTGGATTAATTCACTCACTTCGTAATTGTCAAGAATCCATTGGTGATGAGACCTCCTGTTCGCGCTGCCGGATCAGAAAGGCGTCCACCAAGCCTCGGCTGCATTGCGGGTTTAGGGTCTCCTTCAGATCCTCGATCAGTTTTGTGACCTGCTTCCAGTTGGCCTCTATCTGACTTAGAAGCTCTTCTCTCGCCGCTGAGAACCACTTGCCAAGCCACGGAAATATGTTGTACAACTGTGACAACGCGACATTTTGACACAATGGATTCATCTGTTCTGGATCTGACATCGTTACAAGAGAATGGAGGGCATTTTTTTGGGTTACCTGCATGGACGGAGTACCCAAGAGCTGAATATTCCTGCTCATACGCCGTACCATGGCTGTGAAGGCGGGGTCATCGTACTTGAACCTGCTGCCAAACACCATCGAACAGATGATGTTGGACACTGCGTAGTTCATCGGCTTGTGTGTGTCGAATGCTTCTCCTGAAACAATATCAACCAGCACCGATAATTACTGTGTCAACAAAAATGAATATTTTAGATCATTTCATATGCAAACTCTTCGGATATTGCAGCAATAATCGTATATACCATCTATACTCCTATGTAAGCCTGCTAAAAACAAAGCACAGTTACATTATTAAAATGTGTCACTGAACATGTATTCATGATTGCACAGGTTTTCCAACTACACTGTACTTGTTTCATTATTCAAATCATCACATTATTCATTTAATTATACTAAATGCACCTTATGCCAATTCATACATTTGAGTCTTGTTGTATTTAATTGACGTCATAATATATTATTCATACAATAATTATGTATCACGGGGAGCACGGCGGCGCAGTGGTTTGCACGTGTGTGGCACAGTTCTGAGGTCATGAGATCGAACCTCCTGTGTGGAGTTTGCATGTTCTCCCTGTTCTTGCGTGGGTTTCCTCTGGGCACTGCGGTTTCCTCCCACATTCCAAAAACATGCATGTCAGGTTAATTGGCCGCTCCAAATTGTCCCTAGGTGTGAATGAGCGAGTTATTTGTCTGTCCCTGTGTGCCCTGCGACTGGCTGGCAACCAGTTCAGGGTGTCCCCTGCCCACTGCCCGAAGACAGCTGAGATGGGCTCCAGCACCCCCGCGACCCTACTGAAGATAAGCGGTGCAGATAATGGATGGATGGATATTATATATCACTGTGCTAAACATCTGCAAATGCAGACTGAGGCGTGCAATTATATAGCCTCAGAGGGCGATATTCAGACCAAGGATTCTAATTAGAAAAATCCTCAGCCACCCAGGAATAGAATTAGTAATAATGTTAGCAAGCCAGCAGCACAGCAGCTGAGTGGTAAGCGCGTCCCCGACAAAGTTCTGATGTAATGAGATAGAACCTTCCTGTTTGGAGTTTGCATGTTCTCCCTGTGCTTGCGTGGGTTTCCTCCGGGCACTCCGATTTCCTCCCATAATCCCAAAAACATGCATGTCAGGTGAATTGGCCGGTCCGAATTGTCCCTTGGTGTGAATGAGCGAGTGAATGATTGTCTGCCTGTGTGCCCTGCGACTGGCGGGCAACCAGTTCAGGGTGTCCCCTGCCCACTGCCTGAAGATGGCTGGGATGGGCTCCAGCACCCCCGCAAACCTACTGAGGTTAAGCGGTGCAGATAATGGATGGATTAGCAAGCCAACAGCAAGTGAAGCCATACCTTATATTTTTCTTCTTTTAGAGACTTATGTTCATAATGGAGGAATAACTAACCATCCGAGATTTTACCTGTGCAGAGTATTTTTAGATGAGTGATTCATGAACCATGGTTCGAGGTATGTGTTGGTGATGTATGTGTTGACGTTTGAAGTTGGATCCGGCTATCTCTGTCTGTCCCTCACCCCCCTCATACATCCCCCTCCAGAGGAAAACAAAGCCTGCAACAAGGACAATACAAACATCTCCTTTAAACATGTTCCTTTTTCTTCTTTGTTTTCTTTTATCCTCACTGTAAAATGTGAACCTGGAGTGCCACGTCCAATTTCATTGTCACAATATGTTCAACCCATTTTGTAACAATGACAATAAAGGTATATTCTTTTCTATTCTATTCTATTCTATTGAAGGCAGGTGTACCATGCGACTTATTAAGAAAATGATTCACTAGCTTTGAGTGTGGTTCGAAATGAAAGCGGCAAAGAAACACCCTCAGAGTTGAGAATCCCTTTCCGTACTGGGACTAAGGAAATTATGCACGTCCAATTCTTTACAAACTTGCTCTCAAACCAAATATGCCCCCCTTCTTCTGCTGTACCATGAGAAAGATTTTTTTCAAAAGCAGGTCAAATTTTCTACAAAAAAGAAACCGACTGTGTTCAAAAACCTTGGAAAAAATATTGTTTTTAAATAAAAATAAATAAGCACCTTATTTTACTTATTTTTCTCAATTTTTGCATCAGGTTACTCTTCTTTTAGTTTCACACCCTTTAGGGCAGATCTGCTTTTGTATCATAGGAGCGTTTTTTAAAAAAGAAGTGCCTCAGGGGAAGGCCTTTAGAACAGATGAGACTTTCTTATCTGAAGGCTTTCCTCTGTATCCTCCTTGCAAGTTCAAAACCCATTCATACTTTCTCTCCTTATTTTGAGGGTCCTACCTAAGTTTATCGAAGTAGGGTTAGTTGTTATTCTGACGTTGGCTCACCACTTGTTAAACACATCAGAAATCCCAAAACTTGACATCATACATCTTATGCATTACACTAGTCGCCACTATTAATGCCTCTGTTGAATATATACTGTAACTGTAAACCCTTGAGCATAAATTTCTTAATTTACAAAATCATGTTCTTGATAGAAATATAAAAATCCTACGCATCACCTCTGAAATCGTTGATGACTTCCAAGAGGTGATGACACTCCTCAATGATCTTGTCCTCACAGGCCTTCTTCCCCATCCCAAAGTCTCTCAAGTTACTGAGAGCAAAGCGACGCATCTCCTTCCACGATTCTCCATTGGCCCAAACAACGCCTTCGGCAAAAGAAACAACTTAAGTCACTTTCTGCTGTCCTTATCTTTGAGTGTGATTTGTGGGCCTACCATGGAGCATCTGCCTCTCTTTGACAATATTCAGAGGTTGTCGTTCTCCAAACTCTTCGGCATGCTGGACCAGAGCCTCCTTGACTGTTTTGTAACCGGCCAGAACCACCACTTTTTGGGGGCCCAGGTGGAAGGTGAACACTGGGCCATACTTCTTGGACATCTTGGAAGGAGAAGGTTGGGTTTCATATGACTTCAACGCCAAAAACGTTTGCTTCACAATATCATGTTTAATAACGCCTTCTTTGATATGCCATACTCAAATCAATATTTGATGTTCATAATGTAGTTCATAATGCCGTTTCTACAGGGTCGCATTCATACACAAACACCCCCTATATGCCAAAGTTCCAGAGTTTCAGGGGTTACTGACGTCATAAAGTCACTTTGAAAACACAGAGCGAGCACCACCTCTCTCTCTTTCGGGGACCCCAGGTCTACCCATGCGCGGCCCAACCAAATACGGCTCAAGTACACTTCCTTGTCGCCACGCGTCTCGCCCTCTTAACCAAAGCATTCCGAAGCAACTACGACTTTCTCTCTCTCTCTCTCTCTCCCTCTCAATCTCTCTCTCTCTCTCTGTCATAAGGTGTCGGACAGACCCAAATGCAGGACACAAGGAGACGTAAAACAAAGGATGTGATCAAACCCTACTAGGGGGTCGTTTATTTAAAAGCAACACAAAACTTTACTGGTGAGAAGGGGCTGTGGGACTGGAACTGCTGAGGGACTTTGAGAGGGAGGCATGCGATGGAAACCAGAGAGGTGAGAGAGGTATGGGTGAATACAAATGTTGAAAGGGAGATTTGGGAGCACCTTTTAGAAAGATGGCTTAAGTGAATGATCGTAGGACAAAGAGGGAACTGAAGAAGGTGGTCGGAGTGGGTGAAACTGGAATGAGGAAGGTATTGACAAAGTAGGTGGTGGGAGGATAAGCTTGTCGTTCTAGCGAGGTAAATACTTCGGGAATCAAAACGGATCAGTTACTTGAGGTGGGAATCCGTAGTATTTAGAGTAGAGGTGACTAATTGTCTAATTGAAAACACCCGGGAAGGGGAAATGTGAGGGGGGCTGTAAAATCTGCTTCCATCTATTGGAGAAAAGAGAGACTGCAGACACCAAACCATGACACTCTCTCAGAGACCCAGGTATATTTGCGCAACCCCCCAAAAAATTAACTGCTGATTTGGTGGGGCAGGTCCAACCCTTCCTATACTCCATAGAAAATCGAGATGTTTGTTTATGATCTTTAGTTTGAATCAATTTAGTTGTGTTTTTATCAATCAATGTTTGTGTGTATTTGAATTAGTAATCCACCTTAAACTCAATGAACCTCAAATTAAAAAATAAAAGTGTAGCTCCCTAAAAATTGGACACTTGGCATCCTCTGAAGTAACTGAAATCGGCACTTCGAAATACTAAAACTATTTCCATCTACACACAAGATAAAAACGCTATACATGAAATCGTTGTTCCTTGTGATGTTCCTAGTGTTGGGAGGGATGCCTTGAGTCTTGTCAAACCAACTGCAGGATTCAGTCTGGACAAAGGACAAGGAACGTGTGAGGCTGGGATTTTGGGAATTCTCCACTGACTTATGTTTTTTTTTTTTCACATGTTCTGCCCCTTTGGTATTAAAATGATTGTCAGCTGTTTTGAAAGTGCATTTCTGAAACCATTACAGCCATGTTCTGTACTCACAAGCCCAGAATATTCAGTTGTATGTGTTTGATTTGTTTTTAACATAATGAAACCTTAACAGAAATGCTCCTCACACGTTAGGTCTTGCCACTCAGTTGTTGATTTTGAACACGCAGAGAAAGAAAATGTCTGCCCCCACTGGTCTAAATGTGGGATTCTGATTGCTATAACTAGCTTTAGGGAAGTATCAAAACCAAGTATTGTATTGTAGCAGACTTTCAGAGGGTATAAGGTTTAATAATAATAACTGGATATTTAAAGAATAACAGACTGTCGTTAAATGAATGCACTATTAACACAAATAAAACTAAGGGGAAGTGTCAGAGACCGGAACAGAAACAGGACCCACTTGCGTTGCGTTTCTCACAAGTTTTATTGGAGGAAATGATCCGATGTTCGCTGGACGCAGGAAGCAAGTCGCTCTGGTACTCGGATTATGCTCCGAACGCGTAAGTGGATCTTTCATGGCGCGCGATGGCGGTATCAGGGACGGAAAAAGCGGGTCCGTAGCCGGGACAGGTGGGCGAAAATGTGGTCTGGGTCGGAAGCGAGTCGTAAGCCAGAATAGGAGAGAAGACGTAGTCGGGGACAAAAAGAGGTCGAAAGCCAGGACGGGAGAGCAGACGTGGTCAGGATCAAAAACGGGTCGAAGCCAGGGACAGACAGGAGTAAAAAAACGGGACAGATGGGAGTTAGGGTCGAAAAAGGCCTAGTGTTCACTGAGGTTCGTAGACGGACTGACAAAAGGGGACGGACAGGACTGGGTTCAAATACGGACAGGGAGCCAATCAGAACCCGCAGCAGTTGGACTCAAAAGAGCTGTCATTATGACAGGAAGTGTGTTTCTTCGTCTCTCAATGTGAGATGCGGGCGGACAAACTGTCCGGTTTTATCGATGAGGAACCAAACAGAATTGATGTTTATCAGTTAATTTTAGGTTGATTGCTCTGTTGTAACATAGTTTTCTCAATTTTTTGACTCACAAGAATGCCAGAAATTATTTCAAGCAAAAAAAGATTGTTTGATTTCTTTACAAAAGCAAATGAACAAACAGTGAGTAAGTGACTACATTCAAGTCCTGTACTCATTTTTGTGTCAAGTAAATCTGATATTCTATTAAAAATCAACATCTTGTTGAAACTAATTGTTACGTCAAATTTACCTGATTTTTTTTTTAATGTGAACCACCAACCATTATTATGTTAAGTGATTTTAGAGCTGGATACAATTGTGTGGAAAATATACTATATTATCTTGCCAATAATAATAAAAATGACAGTACAGTAGATCAAAATTGTAGTTGTTTTGCTCTACAGAAAAACAATTGTGCTTTATTAGGAAAAAACATAAATGTTTATTGAAAAAGGCAATGAAGTCAAGTTATGTTTATTTGTATAGCTCTTAATCACAAGAAGTCTCATTGTCATGAACCGGAACAGGAGGAGGACCCAGATGCGTGACGTTTCTCACATAAGCTTTATTTTATGGGAAATGGGGCAGTTATGCACGTTAACCCAAACGCCAGTGATTTGGCGATCGTTGGGCGGAAGACGTAAGGCAGGAGTCGGGCGTGGAACGACAGGAAGCCAGAGGGCGACGAGATCAATACTAATTGCACCAGCAGATATTAGACAGATGGGGTCGATACCGGACAGGATTGATATCGGGCACTGGAGACCGGGGTCCGATAACAAGCAGTACGAGATAGACGGGAACGCTACCAGACACTGGAGATTGATATCAAACAGAACAAAATATCCAGGAACGAAACTGGAGATTGATATTAAACAGGACAAAATAGACGGGAACGATACTGGACAGGAAACACAAGCAGGCCACCGGACAGAGTAAAAGCCCACATATTTTTATGACTCCATCAGTCAGGTTTGCTAAGCGGTTTAAGGTGCTACATTCCTACTCCTGTCATTCAACTTTTATGGACTAACCATTGTTAAAATGACTGAGATTTACAGTACTGAAAACATTTTAGGCAAAACATATTTCTCTTTTTTTACCTCATGGGACATGGTGTATTTGTTATTTAGCGCCTTGTTGGGGTAAAAAAAAACAACTTTATTCAAAAACAATGTACATTGAAATATCATAATAAGCAAAAATATATGTATTATTTTACAAATGTGCATTTTTTAAAAATAGTTTCAGGTCGAAAAAGGAGTACATGTTTTTTCATAACATGAGGCTCACCTAAAGGCTGGACAAAAAAAATGAGAAGAAAAAACGTTGCAGTTTGAGTCTCCGTAGTTCTTATTATTCCTTGTGCTTTGTAGCATTGGTTTTCAGTTGCAGTGCGCAACAGAGCGGCATCTAGTGGTTAGATACATCACAGTGTTTGTTTAAAGTGGATTCTTCAATTATTTTCAACATAATAACCTTACACCAAAAGTACTGCATTATCATTTCCAGTTTTTGGATGGAGAAATTTTAGCTTCACTCAGCGTAAAACAAGCCCACACTCGTGTTGTTTGTGTGTGCATGTGTGGTCGTTAACCATTATTGCTGCTAACTTTTAACTAACATTGTTGGGATCATAGCAAGAGTCCAAAAGTGCAAACATTGAAAGTCCAAGACCAAGTGACAATGGCACTTCATTTTTAGAGTGTTTTTTTTAACCTAGCAAGACTTTCAAAGATATTTACATTTGACTCCACATTTCCCACCAGGAGCAACTTAGGGCTGCTTAAAAATACAAAATGAGAGCACTATATTTCTAGACGACAGCGCCAGGACAACTATACTTTGGAGAATCGTGACAGATTGTAACACAGACGTGTAAACGTCGTCATTTTGTGTTGTTGTGGTTGGTGGTTGCCGTGGTAACGGACCAAATTGTATCTGCTTGTCATCGTTCCTCGAGCATTAAAGGAAAGTCGGGCAATATGACAATAACTCAAATGATACAGAAAGAGATATGTAACATTTTTGATGACTTTCGATGCTGTCCAATTCTGATGTATAAATTGAGGATTTTGTTTGTGGGTGAAAAAGTCGAAATATCATGATTACGTTGTCATTTTGAATAAAGTACCGTTAAACAATGTTCCCTCTAATCTTTCACGGGCCTGGGCGTTCACACAAAGTCGGTGAGCAACACTTGAAACAACAGTGAGTAACAGCAATCCCAAGTGTGGCAACTAAATCATTATTAAACATGTCCAAAACTTGACATCACGTTACATTTTACTGATTTTCCGGCAATACAAAATCATTTTTTACTTTTGAATGAATTGACTAATGTACGATTGCAAAGGTTGTACGGCCTACAAACACCATTTGTTTTTACAATTCTTTCACAAGATATCCATTTCTTTTTTTTCCTAGTATCTTTTGCATAATACTAACATTTTTGGGGGCTTATTTAGTCGGTTGCACGATACAGAACTGTATATAATCACATTTTTTAGTGGAAGTACAATGCTCGCAACAAAATTGACTTGATATAATTGGAAATTATTTGAATGCAACACAAACTTTTTCCGCTTTTTCCCTGTTTTTTTTCTACTTTTTTAAAATTCCTTTAAAAAATCTCATCTTGTTTATTTTTTCCTAGCTGTTACTTTTTTTCTTTTTGTTCTCTATTTACTTTTTTCATTTGTTTCTTTCTTTTCTTTTTTTCTGGCTTTTTCTGAAATTTTCCTTCTTTTTCTCTTCTTTTTGTTACTTTTTTCTCAGCCTTTCACTATTTTTTCATTTTGGTATTTTTTTCTTTTTTGTTCTATCCCCCTTACTTTAAGTCATTTTGTGCATAATTTTACATAATATTTGGTCATGTTGGGATTAAAGAAGCAAGAACCATCCGAAGTGCCGTTTAGGACCCGAAAGAGCCGGTACCTTTTAGTGAGCCGAGCCGAAAAAGCCGGTTCTCGAAAAACTCTACTGACTTTACTCAACTTCGTTCTACTTTGACATTGACTTCAAAATACCGCATTTAGCAGCGTCAGGGGAACCCGTGTATTTTTACCTTCATGCACTGTACTTTTGACTTAATTCGCTTCTTAATTAGCAATTTCGAGCCCTGATTTTTGTGAGCTGGCTAGATTTTCTTGTGAGGGGAAAAGCTCTGTGCAGTGCGCAATTGCGCACACACGCAGCTTAGAGGGAACATTGCCGTTAAACCTCCTGTTTTGCTTCTGCTATGTATTATGTGAAAAATGTTGGCAAAAACATCGACTCATTTATCCTCGAGAAGGTTGCATGAATGTTTTCACATGTCACTGAGGTGTTTTGAGGAATTTGACCACAGAGTGCCGACAATATTAAACAAGCTTGTATACTCGATGCCATTGGCGTTAACTGTGCAGGTAGCTTTAGAGTTAACAGCCTTTTGAAGCATTATGAAACACCGTGAAATCAATTTTAACTGTAAGGTCAAAGCATGCCATCACTCGCCAGAGGGCGCTGTTGGGACTGACTACCTGATTAGGTATATCTGGTGCTCATTAAAACTCGAGCATTTAAGGACAGCTTGGACAGATCCTCAGCATCAGTTTGTTGATGTTCATGCCTTTCTACACCGTTCTCCTAAAACCCTCGCCATTTCCTCTATGAATAAGTAAGACTGTATTTTCATTTTTATGGACTGTGGGCTTCTTTTTTTCCCCTTATTTAATTTCCTTCTTCTACAGTGCGCCTTTTCCTACTTGCCTTGTCCCCATTAAAGACTGTCAACTTGACACATGTGCCTGAATTTGGATCCTCTGCGCCCATTATAACAATAACACTGTGTTTCCAACAGCCATTCATTGGCCTGGTGGTCTGCCCAAGTTTCCCTTTTATAATGAATTTATAAAAACATAAAAACAAAAGCATCAAACTCTTTTTGTATCACCTACCTCCAGCAGCGTCCTGTGCTGCCCAGCGCGTAAGTTCAGATGGAGCAGATTCCCGAGCAGCGGCAGTGGTCTGGGACCAGGAGGCTCTCTCCGTCCCGGTTGTGGCGGTTTGGAGTTGGCTGACCAGGCCAAATAAGCGAGGAGGAGCACCAGCAAAGAGCCCAGAACTGAACTGGAGCTCAGCAGGAACAAAGCGTCTGAATCGTCCATACTTGAATGCATGAGTGATTGTGAGAGCCTTCCCACGTCTCCGCAATACGGCCGGAAAAGTGTAGCAGTCAGCACGGGTGTGGCTTTTTTTTCTCCAGAAAGATTTTTACACAACGTAGATTTTATATGACTAAATACTAGGCTTATGTTTAATGTTTAACACTATTATAAAAATAAAGGAGTTGACTTTTGACCTGCCTGTGATTGGCTTTATGGACTTATGATCCTGGGAAATGAAAATAAATGATCCAAACTCTTAGCCTTCTGGTAGGGGATTGAGAAAATGTCAGAAAAAACTTACCAGATCATCTCAACTTCATTGGGAGTTAATTGCTGGATTTATATGTGTCACTGATCCTAAATTACGTAAATTAGTTATTTTTGAGTCATTGGGTAAAACATTTAACCAAGGACCCGTTTCCGGAGACCTATCTAATTTTTTTATAAATATACATGGAGACATCTACATGTTGTTTTCTTTTTATATTTGTTTTAAATGCGATTAGTTCATCAATTTGATTTTGAAACGATCACAATTAAAGCATTCATTTATTAAGCACCAAAATAAATATTTTCTGCTAGAGTATTACTGTAGTTGCATCGTTTGTAGTGTTTCTGTAGTATTTCCGTAGAAGCAATATTTCTGTTGTGTTTTTGTAGTATTAATGTAGATGTATTAGGTTTTATTTCTTTAGTACTTTTGTAGTAATATTTCTGTGTATTTTTTTCTTCTCAAAAAGGAATCGTAATAATACATTAGGTCCCTGTTTTAAGCCCTAAATTTGTTATTTAGCATTGTAGTATTTTTGTAGTATTTCTGAATCAGTAAAAGGGACAATGGCTACAAACGTGGCACCCAAAAAATCCCTACATGTTTTTATTAGTAGTATTTCTTTGATGATTAAACATCATCATTATACTTTAACCATTTTCGTTTAGCGGGCCAGATTAAAAAGCCTGGCTCATAGTTTGCACACCCCTGTTTTAAACACACCCCTTCTGCGACAAGGGGGTGCAGATTTTTGCAAAATTCTGTTCTCACAAATGGAGATTTTAGATTCAGAGTTACGGATTGAAGATGAGGTTTATACAACTTATTTTTTTGCAATGTTAGATCATAGTCTTTTATTTTATGGAATGGAGAGCTACCAAAATTATTTATATATGCAACGGTTTTGGATACTTGCAATGGCAGCCGATACCAGTTACCGGTATCTGTGCTGATATCATCTTCTTTAAAGATTTTGGTACTTCTTTTAATAAAACCTGTCATTTGTCCAGAGCGAAGGGATTTTACTGACTAATGGTATGAATGTTTACTCAACATTTGAATGTTGGCATTGTAGTAAAGTTGAAATACCGTACGTCATTGCCTATATTTACTCATAATTCATATAATTTCTCTATAACTTTTTATTCATTTAGTCGTAATTATGTAACTTCATTTGTGTTTTTTTATCCAGAAGTAGCCTTATTAGTCTGTGAGTAGAATACAAAATGAGATATGGTAAACAATAAATGTTAGCTCATGAGAAGATGTGTGAACAAGCATTGTCCTGAGTGCCAGGGCGGAAGCCAAGTCCAATTCATCCTTATTGGACGAAATGCAATTGATTTCTTCGGGTAAATGTCGAGCGGTTTGAGCAAGATTTTCCTCTAGGATGAAGAGGCTGTCGTTAGTAGGACAGTGCTCTATTCAACCGTAGGATCCCTTAATGCAGGGATGTCAAGCTTATTTTAGCTGGGGGACACATGCTAGAAAAAAAATCTCACGGGACACAGATTAGTATATTTAAGAGACAGAGAGAAAGAAAGAGGGAGAGGGAGAAAAAAAGGAGAAATAGACAGTGCACAAAATAAAGTGAAATGGAGATCAAAGGAAAGAGGAAGAGAAAGAAAGAGAGATAAAAGAGAGAAACAAAAAGACATAACAAGAGAGAAAGAAAGTGAAAAAGAGAGAGGCGTATAGAGAAAGAGAAAAATAATGAGAGAAGTGAAAAAGGGAGCATAAAAGAGAGAAAGAAAGTGGAATTGAATAAAGGGGGATCGAGGGGGTCTGACAGAAAGAGATGGAATAAAAGAGAGAGAAAGTAGGAAAATAGAAAAAGAGAGCGAAAGAGTGAGAACAAGAGAGAAAGTAATAAAAAAGGTGAGAGAGAGAGAGAGAGAGAGAGAGAGAGAGAGAGAGGAGAGTTAGAAAGGGAAAAATAATGAGGGAGAGAAAAAGAGAGAAGAGGAAATAAATAAGGAAAGAGAAAGGGGGAGAAAAGCGAGCGGAAAAAGAATAGAGAGAGATAGACAGACAAAAAGAGAAAGAGTGGGAGAGGGAGAAAGAGGGAACGAGAAATACAGCTCAGTTGATTTCCGAGTGGTGCCTGGCTTTGGGAACATCAAGTGCACATATTTGATACTGCAGCTCATTTTTCTTGTGCTCCTATCCCCATTGTTTTGCAGGCCGGATTACAACCCTTGGTGGGCCTGATGTGGCCCGTAGTCCACATGCTTGACACCTGTGCCTTGATGTTTAACTTTGTAATAGATTTCCAATAGCTTACAGAGATGACCTTTTGTATAACAATGATGAAAAACCACCTCAGTCTTGGCAATTGTGAATTCCTACACCGATTGCCTGTAGCTTATTTGTGCCCAGAACATTTTGAAAATAAAACCATTGAAAAAACTGCTCATCTACAGCCCTTATTATGACGACCTCTTTTCTCATAACTCGGGTATAAAAACGAACACACGGAGGAAGGAAAGGTGTTCCTCATCAGTATCAGTCTGAACAAAAGCTCCTGAAAATATTCTATAAGGCAGTTGTGGCAAGCGCCCTCTTCTATGCGACAGCGTGTTGGGAAGGCAGCGTCAAGAAGAAGGATGCCTCTCGTCTCAATAAACTGGCTAGGAAAGCGAACTCTGTTGTGGGCAAAGAGCTGGACAGCCTAACAACAGTAGCTAAGAGACGGGCACTGGAAAAGCTGCGGTCAATAATGGACAATCCATCGCATCCACTACACAGCATTATCTCCAGACAGAAGAGCAGTTTCAGCGACAGACTGCTGTCACTGTCTTGTACTACGGACAGACTGAAGAGATCTTTTCTTCCTCATGCCATGAGGCTATTTAACTCTACCCGGCAGAGTAAAGGCCCACATCAAACCACACCCCCCTACATTGCATATCACCGTATTTTATTGCAATATGTATTCTGTGTAGCACTATTTAGATATTCTATATAACACGCTACAGTGGGCATTTGCACGTCACACTGGGTATTTGTATATTGTATTCTTTTTGCTTTATTATTGTTTTGTTCTCCAGCGCAGGGATGCTGCTGGAAATGTGAATTTCCCTTCGTGGATGAATAAAGTATCTATCTATATATCCATCTATCCATCTATCTATCTATCTATCTATCTATCTATCTATTTATCTATCTATCTATCTATCTATCTATCTATCTATCTATCTTAGTGGTATTCAATGTTCCCTCTTATTTTCCACAGGTCTGAGCGTTCACACAAAGTCGGTGAGCAACGCTTGAAACAACAGTGAGCAAGAGCAATCCCAAGTGTGGCAAATCATTATCAAACATGTCCAAAACTTGACATCACGTTACATTTTGCTGAGTTTTCGGCAATGCAAAATTATTTTTCACTTTTGAATGAATTGACTCATGTCCGATTGCAAAGGTTGCAGGGCCTACAAACCTCATTTGTTTTTACAATTCTTTCACAAGATTTCCATTTCTTTTATTCCTGGTATCTTTTGTCGCATAATACTAACATTTTGAGGGGCTTATTTCGTCGGTTGCACGATAAAGAACTGTATTTAACTACATTTTTTGGTTGAAGTACAATGTTGGCAACAAGATTAACTTGATATAATTGGAAATTATTTGAATGCAACACAAACTTTTTCCTCTTTTTCCCAGTTTTTTTCTCCTTTTTTTTAAATTCCTTTTTAATAAACTCTCATTGTGTTTATTTTTTCCTAGATGTTACTTTTTTGTTGATTTTTTTATTCTCTGTTACCTTTTTTCGCTTTATTTGCTTATTGGCTTTTGTTCTGAATATTTCCTGCTCTTTTTTCTCTTTTTCTCTCCTTTTTTTTGTTTTTTTCTCAGCTTTTCACTACTTTTTCATTTTGGATTTTTTTTCTTTTTTGTTCAATTTCGAGCCCTCATTTTTGTGACCTGGCTAGATTTTCTTGTGCGCAGAAAAGCTCTGGATAGTGCGCAATTGCGCACACACGCAGCTTAGAGGGAACATTGGTGGTATTTAACATACCTACTTGTTTTAAAATTACAATCGTAGATCTCTTTACAGACAGTAAAAAGCCCATTAGCCACAAATCGCAACAGTATATTCTCACAATTAACAAACTTTACAAAAGTGTCCAAAGATTTTTATTCACCAACATTGTAAAACACAATTTTTTGTCTATTAGCATCATTTGCGGACCCATGCGTATATGCGCTTCATTTTTAGTTCCCAAATAATCAGGAAAAAAGGAGTACAATTTTCTTCCTAGCTGGCTAGCTCTCAATGGGAATTGCTCGAAGCTTGTGAGGAGAGGGGCTGAGGGTGCCGCCCACCGAAGGGGTCAGGTCCAGCTCGTCCTCGGTGATGCCTTTCGGTGGCCGGAAGTTAAAGTGCTGCAACAGCGTCACGAAAAACAGGAAGAGCTCCATTCGGGCCAGGCTCTCTCCCGGGCAAATGCGGCGACCTGGGGTATTGTATTTTAGAAATACAAAGAAATTTACATTCGACAATATTCATGAACTGATAGAAAAATGTAACTTCAAAGTTCCCCAACAGGATGATTTTTTTCCCCCCAATTTTTTGCTCAGCCTTTCACAACGTTTACGTTTTTTGGGGGTACCTGTAGCAGCAAGATGGGCAGACAATTATGGCAACTTCCTTTCAGTGAGCCTCATGTATGTAAAAAATGCTAATTTCTCCACCTATGAGAACTTTTCAAAATGCATGTCAATATGATATCAATTATCCTCTGCTTATCCAGAGTTGGGTCGCAAGGTCAGCAGCCTTAGAAGGGAAGCCCGGACCTCCTTATCCCCAGCTCATCCGACGGAATCCAGAGGTGTTTCCAGGCCAGCCTAGAGAAGTAGTATCTCCAGCGTGTCCTGGTTCATCTCCAGGGTCTCCTGCAGGTGGGTCATACCCGGGAAACACCCCCTAAGATGCCTGAGCCACTCTGTTGGCTCCTCTTAATGGGTAAGGGAAGCGGCTCTACACTGAGTCCCTACTGGATTACAGAGCTTCTCACCCTATCACTAAGGGAGAGCCCAGTTACCCTGTGGAAGAAACCTAGGATCTTGTTCTTTCGTCATGACTGACAGTTCGTGACCATAGTTGAGGGTAGGAATGTAGAATGACTGCTAAATCAGGAGCTTTGTCTTTCGACTTAGCTACTTCTTCACCACAAAAGACCAGTACAGGGTCCGCATGATGGCAGACGCTGCTCCTGCTCCTGTTCCTTCCTACCCTCGCACGTAAACAAGAACCAGAGATACTTGAACACCTCCACTTGGGGCAGTATCTCAACCCCAACCTGGAAAGGGCATGCCACCCTTTTCCGTCTGAGGATCATGAACTTGGGCTTGGAGGTGTTGATCTTCATCCTGACAGCTTCACCCTCTACTGCAAACCGCTCCAGTGAGAGCTGAAGATCACAGTTTGAGGAGGCCAACAGCACCAAATTATCTGAAAAAAAACTGAGATCTAATGCTGAAGGCCCAAAACCGGACCCCTTAAACACCACAGCTGTGTATGAAAATTCTGTCCATTGAATTTATGAACAGAATAGGTGACAATGTGCAGCCTTGGCAGAATCCAACCCCCTCTGTTAACAATTCCGAGTTACTGCTGACAATGCGGATCAAACTCTGCCACCGATCATACAAGACTGTCTGGTACCCCATACTCCTGACGCACCCCACAGGGCTACCAAAGGAACATAGTCGAATGCTTTCTTTAAGTCCAAAAAACACTTGTAAAATGGATAGGAAACTCCCATACACCCTCGAGGGCTCTTCAGAGTGTTTAGTCCACTCTACCATGGCCCCTACTAAACAATACTGATCCCACTGAATCCGAGATTCAACTTCCTGACGGACTGTCCTCTTCAGCACCTCTGTGTAAACCTTACCAGGGAGGCTGAGAAGTGTGATTCCCCTGTAGTTGAAACACACTATCTGGTCCACCTATACCTGCCAGATGTTTCAAGAGTCCCAAAGCCCAGGAAGACCCAATAAGAATCCCTTTAAAGCTTGACGGCATCCCTCACTGCCAGTGACCACCAACAGGTCTTAGGGTTGTTGCCATGGCAGGCACCGACTACCTCATGGCCACAACTCCGATCAGCCGCCTCAACAATGAAGGCACATAAACATAGTCCACTCAGACTCAATGTCCCTCGGGACATGGGCGAAGCGAAATTTTGCAGGAGGTGGTAATTGAAACTTATTCTTACAGCATATTGTGCTAGACTGCCTATCATTTAAACCAATACAGTAATACCTCGCTGTATTGCTTACTTTTTCCTGTTTTGCTACTTAGCCTGATTTTCATCATGCATTGTGCTCCAAGTCCTGATTGGCTTTACAGTCACCCTGCCCCTTTTCTGCCTGTGTCTGCCAATGTGTCAATAATGTTACGGTCTAAGTTGTGCGCACACATAAAACAGCTTGGTGCACTTACATTCATATGAGCCAATCTGTTTCAATTTCTCTGAAAGAGAGCATGTCAACAAAACGCTCTGGGGCTACAAAAGCTGACAAAGGCTGGCTATAAAATATCATCTGAAGTAAAAAAAAAAAAAAAGAAGTGTATGGTGTCCTGAAATCATTTTCAACCCTGTTTTGGATCAATAGTGCAATATAGCAGCATGATTATGTTCTACATTATAAGTTGGCAGGACAGAAGTGATTTAAAAAAAATGCTTACTTTTATTTATCAAACAAATACTAGAGCTTGTAAATTGTTTTTTGTTTTTTACTTTGTTTTTCAATGTATTTAATAAATTCATATATAATTAAAGGTTTCTGCTTTGTGGGATTTGACTATCAAGGGCCCATTATGAAAAGTGAAAAAGAGGAATTACTGGTAGCTCAGGAGGTAGAGCGCTTGTCTTGGGATCAAGGGATCCCAGTTCGAATCCCGGCTCATCCGTGTTACATGTCGAAGTCTCCTTGGGTAAGACACTGAACCCCTAATACCCCCAATAAGCAGGTTAGCGTCTTACATGGCTGCAATACAAGGCCGCTATTGGGAAATGTGGAGCACATTGTAAAGCGCTTTGGGAAGTCATTGACTTGAAAAGCGCCATATAAATCCGGATCATTTCATTCATTTCATTTTAATGAATGATGTTATTTGAGCACTAAAGTGTCATGGTTGCCATGGCGCCCAGTTGGCTGCGCCCATTTGGTACCAGCTGCGGCTCGTTGAGAGATTGGCTTTTTTCCATATAAAGCTCAGCGCTCTCTTGCTTTCTTGTCAGCCCGTCAAACGAACTTCTGCCCACAAAACGTGGGTTCTGACTCGGTCCTGTTTGCCTGTTGATATCTTCAGTCCGGTATTGTTCCCGTTTATTTTTGTCCGGTTTAATTTCGGGTTCCAGTTTTGTTTCCGTCTATTTATGTCCTGTTTATTATTCCCATCTAGTCTATCCTGTTAGTTATCGATATCCTGATTTGTTGTCAATCCTGTCTGTCCCTTTCTGTCCAGTATCAACCCCATCTGTCCGATATCAACTTAGCCAATTGGAATCGGTCTCGTCGATCTCTGGCTTCCTGTCCTTCCACGCCAGACCGACTTCCTAACGTGCATGACTCCCCATTTCCCTCAAAATGAAAGGCTTGTGTGAGAACGTCATGCGATTGGGTCCTGTTTCTGTTCTGGTTCTGACATAAAGGCACCAGATATTAGAAAATGTCCTTTTTAACTCCCTAAATATTTGCCCGGCAACAGATAACAACACAAATTTCCGGATGTATGCCTCACCTGCCGAGAAGGGCATGAAGGCATCGGGCTTGACAAACTTCCCATCCTGGTCTAGGAAATGTTGCGGATAAAACGAGTTTGGTTTTTCCCACTGGGTCTCGTCAAACAGGACTGATGTGAGGAGGGGGCACACGGTTGTGCCCTGGGGAAGAAAACAAGTTTAAAAAAAAAGCCAACATCATTGGTCCTCTATACCAGTGGTTCTCAACTTGTCTGACTTTATGACACACTACCCCATCCTGATTATGTGTCCTGACCCAAATCAAGAACAAAATTCTGACTTCCTAAATGTATTGAATGGGAAAAAAGTGTATTTTAGACAAGAAATAGTAGAATATATTCATGTTTTTAATAAAATGACCAGCTAAATGTCTTCAGGTTATAATATTCCCTCTAAAGGTAAATTTACTGCATTTTTAATGAAATCTTAAGCCATTTTGTTTTTTTCATGTATAATATGCACAAACACCAAATGAAAATGTGACTACTATGGTATGGGGGAGTGGGGTGATCCCTTAACCACTAGGGTCGTAGGGGCACCATTCCTGTGGTGTGTCTTGGTAAAGTAGTGCCTGGTGGCTCCCATCCCTCTCCAGGCTTACACATGTTTAAAAGAACTCAACTCAAAAGCAGAGAAGCGCCACTCTCTGGACCTAAAAATGGTCAACTTTGTACCCGTATTTACCTATTTCATCCATCGATTTTCTGCATACCTCTTTAAGGCAGGGGTATCAAAGTCAAGGCCCAGGGCTATTTGCACTCCACAGGATGATAATGTGAAACCCCCGCCTAAATAAGAAAATTAAAGGAACAGTGTATATTATTTGACCACTGGATGTCTTAATATTCTGTTGTGCAACCAAAAACGAGTACTAAAAATCACAACTAAAAATGAAAATTATGGATACTCAAAGTGACCAGAAATCATAAATGTTCTTTTTTTCTCCTGCCTTGCCTGTCACCAAGTTTTTGGTGTTTTGTGTATACGTAGCAGCAAGATGGTGCACAATTATGTCAGGTCCCTCTAGGTGAGCCTCGTTTTATGTAAAATATAACAAATTCTTAACCTATAAGTATCTAAAGACAAGAAACATATATCTGATGGTTGTGAAGGATTTTGCTAATTATTAAAACAATATCTTTTCTATTTTTAACAACTTTTTTCTAGCAAGCACAGAATGATACACACTGTCCCTTTAAGTACAGCCCCAGCTGACCTTGGGTCAATGTATTACTGATTGACTTATTTATTTTCATATGAATTCCTAATGTGTTCTTTTTAATTAATATTATTAGATCTTATTTCGTGTTGAGAATTTAAAAAAAACAACGATATTGCAAAACAGTGGACATTTTTTTTTCTGATTTATTTTTTGTGGAAAAACAGATTTTGCCCAACCTCACGCAGACCATAGCTCCAGTGGCCCCCATGTAAATTGAGTTAGAGACTACTGCTTAATTAAGGGACTTTTTGTTAGGGTCTAGCAGACCTCCCACCACCAGAGGGCCCCAACTGGCGTTTTAGTATCACACACATGTGCCCAATCATCGTGAACTCTTAAAAAGGATTGTTCTGTTCGAGTCGTTTTGAGTTTTTCTGTCTTCCCTTGTCATTTTCACTTTCACGTCAGGTTTGTTTGTTACTTTGTTTTTTACTTTCTGTTTTTTTGTTTTTCCTTGCAGTTTGATTTAGATCCCCCAACCCAGAGCCAACCGACCCGGTGCTCATTTTCACTAACAAGCAGGTTTTTTTTTTTTTTTTTACTTCCAGAGTACTGTCACCTGCTGTAATTTTCACTTCCATGCCAGGTTTGTTTGTTAATTTGTTTTTTCCTTGCAGTTCAGTCGTTTTTAGTTTGAACTTTGTCGAGTTTGTTTTTTGTTTCTAGTTTTTTGTTTGGAAATGTTTCTAGTTTATTACCCATTTATTTGAGTGGTACTTTGCTCTTGATTTTTGTTAATAAATACCGTCTTATTTAGGAAAACCTCTGCCTGCAGTTTCTCTCATGGGTTCGCTAACATCAAATCAGAACAATACAATAACCTGGAAGTCGTTTTGGTTATCTTGGTCATTTTTGTTTAAAAACCGAACGTGAATATATATTCTACTATCTGTGGTTTAAACTTTACATCTTTCTATTCCATACATTTGAAAAGTGGGTCCTTAGGTCACACCTGAGGAGAACCACTACTTTACATACAGGGAGTGCAGAATTATTAGGCAAGTTGTATTTTTGAGGATTAATTTTATTATTGAACAACAACCATGTTCTTAATGAACCCAAAAGTCTCATTAATATCAAAGCTGAATATTTTGGAAGTTGGAGTGGGGCTTTTTTAGTTTTAGCTATTTTAGGAGGATATCTGTGTGTGCAGGTGACTATTACTGTGCATAATTATTAGGCAACTTAACAAAAAACAAATGTATACCCATTTCAATTATTTATTTTCATCAGGGAAACCAATATAACAGCTCAACATTCACAAATATACATTTCTGACATTCAAAAACAAATCAGTGACCAATATAGCCACCTTTCTTTGCAAGGACACTCAAAAGCCTGCCATCCATGGATTCTGTCAGTGCTTTGATCTGTTCACGATCAACATTGCGTACAGCAGCAACCACAGCCTCCCAGACACTGTTCAGAGAGGTGTACTGTTTTCCCTCCTTGTAAATCTCACATTTGATGAGGGACCACAGGTTCTCTATGGGGTTCAGATCAGGTGAACAAGGAGGCCATGTCATTAGTTTTTCTTCTTTTAGACCCTTTCTTGCCAGCCACGCTGTGGAGTACTTGGATGCGTGTGATGGAGCGTTGTCCTGCATGAAAATCATGTTTTTCTTGAAGGATGCAGACTTCTTCCTGTACCACTGCTTGAAGAAGGTGTCTTCCAGAAACTGGCAGTAGGACTGGGAGTTGAGCTTGAGTCCATCCTCAACCCGAAAAGGCCCCACAAGCTCATCTTTGATGATACCAGCCCATACCAGTACCCCACCTCCACCTTGCTGGCGTCTGAGGCGGACTGGAGCTCTCTGCCCTTTACCGATCCAGCCACGGGCCCATCCATCTGGCCCATCAAGACTCACTCTCATTTCATCACTCCATAAAACCTTAGAAAAATCCGTCTTGAGATTTTTCTTGGCCCAGTCTTGACGTTTCAGCTTGTGTGTCTTGTTCAGTGGTGGTCGTTTTTCAGCCTTTCTTACCTTGGCCATGTCTCTGAGTATTGCACACCTTGTGCTTTTGGGCACTCCAGTGATGTTGCAGCTCTGAAATATGGCAAAACTGGTGGCAAGTGGCATCTTGGCAGTTGTACGCTTGACTTTTCTCAGTTCACGGGCAGTTATTTTGCGCCTTGGTTTTTCTACACGCTTCTTGTGACCCTGTTGACTATTTTGAATGTAACGCTTGATTGTTCGATGATCACGCTTCAGAAGCTTGGCAATTTTAAGAGTGCTGCATCCCTCTGCAAGATATCTCACTATTTTTGACTTTTCAGAGCCTGTCAAGTCCCTCTTCTGACCCATTATGCCATAGGAAAGGAAGTTGCCTAATAATTATGCACACCTGATATAGGGTGTTGATGTCATTAGACCACACCCCTTCTCATTACAGAGATGCACATCACCTGATATGCTTAATTGGTAGTAGGCTTTCGAGCCTATACAGCTTGGAGTAAGACAACATGCATAAAGAGGATGATGTGGTCAAAATACTCATTTGCCTAATAATTCTGCACTCCCTGTAAAGTGACTATAAAAGCTTTCGTTATAGTCCATCAAGTGAAGTTTTCCACCGTCAACTTTTAAAAGCAACATCAACGATAGAATTAATGAATTAAAAATAATGTTAGCAGACCTTCTTGATGAAATAACCCCTGAAGGTGACGTCGTGGCTGGTTTGGTGGGGAAGTGCTACGGGTGCGATATTGCCCAGCCTCTGAGTCTCGTGGATGACAGCGTCTGTGAAGGGTAAGTTCTTTCGGTCCTCCACCTGGACCTGACGATCTCCGATCACTTGCTTCACCTCTTCCTGGACCTTATCTAAATGTTTACAAGACAACAAATCCGTGTAACTTAGATCTGTGTTTTACAAGCAGTGTGCTGGTAATATCAGTGTCTGAAATAACGTCTGCCCGGGTGCCCGACAACTTTTTCGAGAAAAACAAAAATCTTTTGTTTTTTTCAAATCAAACGTTGGCTTTATTCCGATTTCGAAATCTTCGTTCGGTTTGGAAATTTCGGTTCGTTTGGCAATTTGCATACTCTGGCAGCCAATCAGACGCCTGCATTGAATAACTTTGTGCTTCTGGACTCTCTCGAGCGTAATAAGGTTGTGCATTTGCATATCATTTTCCAAAGTAGACGTACAGAGAACACAAGAAAAATGGATAAGTGGTTAGGAATCAAGCCAAAACCTCAGCCCCAGAAGAAAGATTCAAAAGAAGCTAACAAAATTAATGACACTACCAAACGTAAACGTACATTAAAAGCATCGTGGAAGAGGAGTTCACGTGGCTTGTAGCAGACATTGCAATGAATGAAGATGAGTAAATACAGGTACTTACTGATGGTAGGTGGAAAACGGCGATCTCATATACATGCAATGAATATTATACGTAGATTTATCTCATCTCATCTTATTAGCTGCACCGCTTATCCTCAGTAGGGTCACGGGGATGCTGGAGCCCATCCCGGCAATCATCAGGCAGTGGGCAGGGGACACCCTGAACTGGTTGCCAGCCAATCGCAGGGCACACAGGGACAGACAACTCGCTCGCTCATTCACACCTAGGGACAATTTGGACCGGCCAATCCACCTGAAATGCATGTCTTTGGAATGTGGGAGGAAACCGGAGTGCCCACGCAAGCACGGGGAGAACATACAAACTCCACACAGTAAGTCCGGTAGCTGGATTTTAACCCACACAGGAGGTTCCCAATACCTTAGAACTGTACCGCACATGCGCTAACCACTGCGCCGCCGTGCTGCCCACGTAGATTTATAATAAACTTAATTCTAAAGTGTTGTTCTGTTATATGTTCTGATTATCAATCTTTAATACTTTGCAACAATGGGGTTTTTTTTTTTTGCAATTAGTCGTCTTATTGTGTTTCAAGTTGCGAAAAATGGGGCAGGCAACTTAATGGCTGGGCAGGCAACTTTTCAGAGTTGTCTGCCCTGGTGTCCGCAAATTTTTTGGCATGAGTTTCAGTCACTGGTAATAAGCCGAAACGTTCTACCCTGATCCGACAGCAATTTTCTTTTCTTTATAATCAAGTAAAACCAGCATCACTGAAACTTTGAATTGTTGCAGACACAACTTTAGGTATTGGGGGTGATAGACCCCTGGGGGAAGCAAGAACTGGAGGCAAGGGTGCTCAAAATAGGGATGGTATTTAATACCAATAGGAGTTGCAAAGTGATAAACACGGGTTCACAAAACAACGAAATGTCCAAACAAAAAAATCTCCAAATCAGAAACAAACTCAGAAACAAACTCAAAAACTGTAAATATCAAATGTAAAAAAACAAAGTAACAAATAAACATGTGGGCAATGAACCAATAACCAAATGTCCAAACAGGAAACACGAAACAAAAGAAAAACCTACCTGGCATGACGATGGATATGCAAATGACCCAACCACAAGTGCTGTCCAAAATATCCTTTAATAGACGATGTGTAATATTTAATGCCCCGTAAGTGGTAGCAAAAAAAACCTTCTTTCAGTTAAAAAGAAAACATTCATTTGAGTACTAGGCAAACATAGATGAACTGTCATGCCAATGTTAATCTTTATTATTATATTCATTGGTCAGGAAATTTGTATCTCTTTTACATAGCGTAATCTATTGTCATGATTACTGATGTGAATCACCTGTGTTCGCTAATTTGCCGCCTACCATTCTTATTGGCTCGCTGTCTCTCCTTAAACCCAGTTCTGTCTTTCCCCTGCTGTCAGTCTGTCTGTGAACTTCTGTGTATACAAGGCAAGCCTTTTGCCACCCTGACTCCCACCTGTCCCGTTTTTGCTTCCGTTTGTCTCTGGCTACGACCTGTTTTGATCCCGACCACGTCTGCTCTCCCGTCCCGGCTTTTGACCCATTTTTGTTCCTGACTACGTCTACTCTCCCGTCCTGCTTACATCTCTTTTCTGACCCTGACCACGCTTGGCTCTCCCAGTCCCGGCTACCGACCAGTTTTTCCGTCCCTGACACCGCCATCGCTCGCTATGGAAGATCCACTTCGGTGTTTGGATCACAATCAGAGTACGACAGCGACTGGCTTCCCGTGTCAAGCGAACACGGGATCATGGGCGCATCAATAAAACTTGTGGTAAACGTTACGCAATTGGGTCCTGTTTCCGTTCTGGTCCTGACATCTATACCTAGTAGTCCCCCCTGTGTTTGTCTGGCATTTTGCTGCTTCGCCATGCTCATTTGACACTGGTTTTTGTTTGCATTAGAAAATACATTGCTACCAGTGGTCAAATTTTACACAATGTACCTTAAAAAGGTTAGGATAACTTGGGACAGGAATGTCATTTATATCAGTAGGCAGCAGATTATTATTTATTTCTTATGATATCCGAATGATCTGCTCATGAGGTAGCACAGTATATTTAATATCTTATTATGGTTGATAAAGCTTTTTAATATTGCATGTCAAAAAACAAAAACAATTGAATACAATAAACCAAATTGGTATGGATGGGTGCAAATCAGAACGTGAAATATAGTCATCTATCAATTCATTAACCACCAGTTGTGTTAACATCACGTCAATTACCATCTACTGCAAGGGGGCTCCAAACGTTTTCAAGCTGAGAGTTTCTCTTTGTCACAAAAGGATGCAAAGGGCACACTGTTCTATATGCATTTTTAACACAATAACTTATTATGTTATTACTAAGTCGTTACTATGTTATTACCAGTGTTTGGCACGTTACTAAGGTAACAAGTTATAGTTACCCACTAATTCTTGCAAAAGTAACTGAGTTAGTAACTGAATTACTCAATAGTAAAATTAACTAGTTACCGGGGAAAGAAACTATTTCTGTCACTTTGAAAAGAAGTTGTATGTCAAAAAATTCGAAATTTCCTGAGTAAATACAGAACACCACAGTGAGGTCTTCGACAGGAGTTTACTTGAAGAGATGGCAATTCTCACTGGTTTTAGAAAAACCCTTTTTTATTCTGCTCTGCTCACTAAAAACAGCCGGTTCTTTCAGGTCCTAAATGGCACTTCGGGTTGTTTTTGTTGCTTTAAGTAATACGTTACTAGTTATTATGTACGGCATGACTTAAAAAAGAGTGGGGAAAAAAAAAAGACAAAACTGGAAAAAAAGAAACAAAAGGAAAAATAAAATAACAAAAGGGAAGAGACAGATAAAAGAAGAAAAAATATAAACTTTTCTTTTTCTTTATCTTAAGACTGATAAACACAGATATCAAATGTAAATATTTATAAATATACACAAAAGATCAAATACCAAACAATTCAAACATTTTTGTGCTCAACATATATAAAGTCAACAACAAATTGCAAAAAAATGCATATTGACCAATCACACAAGAAAAAAGGCACTGTTGATCGGTGTGTAGCTGGATCCCTTTGGTCACCTTTATAGAGACGATTCGTTTGCGAATGACAGGAGTCGGTAAATTGTCAGATATAGGGCTCACATTTTCGCCAATCATCCTTCATCCGCTTTTTTCAGTCCATGTGTGAACACGATATTCGTAATTGCTATATAGCAGTCGCTGTTTTGAATGGCGAGATGATCCAAAATGACGTGACTTAAACAACTCGGAGGGCAGAAAACTGCACTGCTGAAATTAGCGTCAGGTCTGCCAAGGGGGGGACACGCCACTGTTGGCGTTCTGCAGTCAAAGTAACCCACCGCTTTCGACCGTCAATAACGGTAACAGCGGTGTAATGACGAAAATAGTTCTAATTAAGTTTACCCTGTTACAAAAAAATATAACCGCATTATACCCAACGCAGGTTCAGTACTAGGTTAATTATTGGAAGTAGGGTTGAATAGACTCAGTCAACCACTAAAAATCCCTTTTACTGTAAATTCAACTCGACCTAGCACTGGTGAGCTATTTTCAAAATAGGTCTGTTGGCACCTTAGCTATCCTTAGGCGACACCCATGTGCCAGCGGGCACCACGTTGGAAACCCCAGATCTACAACAATCATCATTACTTACGTCCATTGGAATAAAGGAATGAGTGAAGTGTAGAATATTGTATTGTCCAGATGTGTTTTTGTGCAAATATTTTGTTGTTCCCTTTTGTTAGAGGTTGATATTGTTCGTGCCGTGTCCAGAATAAATTTAATTCATCCCCTCCCTGATTCCTCAAAATACTAATTACTTTTAACCTGGTTTAACTCGTAAATCAAGTGTTAAACTGGCTTAAGTGTTTCCCCTCAATAGTTAAAGCGTCAGAACCAGAACAGACGGAGGACCCAGGCGCGTAACATTTTCACACAAGCTTTATTTCACGGGAATGGGGCAGTCATGCGCATGAACACAAACAACAGTGATTCGGCGATCGCTGGGCGAAAGAAGTAAGACAGAAGTCCAGCGCGGAAAAACAGGCAGCCAGAGGCAGACGAGATCGATACCAGGTACACGAGCAGACAGGGAACAGACGGAATCGAAGGGTTAAAGTGCATTTAGTGCTTCAATAGAACAGTCAGGGCAACTTTAAAGATTTAACCTAAAATTTAAATTAACAGTAGATAAAAGGATCAATTAACATTTGGATAAAATAATACGTTTTTAATAGGAAACACATTGTAGTAAATATCTGATCATATAACTAAATGATCTAATGACATTTTTTTTAAACAGCGAACAATGATGTGTAAGTGTCATGAACCGGAACAGGAGGAGAATCCAAATGCTTGACGTTCCTTACACAAGCTTTTATTTTACGGGAAATGGGGCAGTCATGCACGTTAGCCCAAACGGCAGTGATTCGGCGATTGTTGGGCGGAAGACGTAAGGCAGCAGTCTGGCGTGGAATGACAGGAAGCCAGAGACCAATGAGATCGATACAAATCGCTCAAGCAGATATCAGACAGATGGAGTGATACCGGACAGGATGGGACAGACAGGGTTGATATCAAAACTGGATATCGAAATTAAACAGGGCAAAATAGACAGGAACAATACAGGACAGGAATCGCAGGCAGGGAACCAGACAGAGTCAAAACCCACGTCTTGCGGGGCAGAGGGTTGTTGATGGACTGACAAAGGGTGAGTGAGAGCACTGAGCTTAAATAGGGAAGCCAATCTGTCAACGAGCCACAGCTGGCACCACACGGGTGGGGCCAATTGAGCGCCACGGCAACCGTGACAGTAAGCCCATGATCCAATAAAGTTTCTTAGAAAAGACATCAAAGACATCATAGCAAGAACCAATAGCAGGTCTTTAGTCATCGCTCGTTGCGGGCAGGACGATTAGCAGCAGCAATTGTTGGCAAGACATTGCTGAGAAAACCAAATCCATCCTTTTCGTTTTTTTGACTCCACCCAGTGATGGTGTTATTCACAATACACAAAAAAACCCGATTTTGACGAGTTTTGGCCAGGTTCTTTTTTTCCCTCTTCCTTGAATCATTGGAAGATTGGAAATTCTTGTGATCCAAGTAGGGAGCTAGCCCAAGACAAGAATCCAGCAAAGATCGAATTAATCTTAAAGCTTTACATCAAGGTTATGGTAGGAATTGGATTATTCCTTTGATCTTGACAGTGGAATTATGAACTTCGAGAAACCAGCAGTACCCATGGATTTAGGATTCCTTTAATTGAAAAACATTAGAATTGTGTTTTTTTCTTATTTGATGAACCTTCTTGTCAATCATTTAAAATGTCAATGAAATGTGAAGTGTATTCCTGTGTGACTTTAAATCCTGACATGAAACCGATTTAGGATGATTCTAAAACCTTATAAGTGCGTATAAATGTACATTTTCCCATTAATAGACTGTAATAAACCAAAATAAGAGTGGATTTTAGTTGTAGATTGAACCTGGCTTAACTCTTCACTCAAGCTTCTGTGCTTCAACTCAAAAGTTAAAACACCTAATCCAAGTTTAAATATACTACAAAGATAAAGGGTGGTTGGCATGTGAAAACTGAATTTCAGTGGTAGGCCACTGTTGTTACCTTGTATGTCAGGATATTTGGCCATGATGAGAAGGGCCCATCTGAGCGTTGTGGACGTGGTTTCTGTGCCTGCAGCAAACAGGTTGAAGACAGTCGCCACAAGGTTCACAGTGTGGAAGTGACCCGCGTCCCCAGATTCCTGCGCACAAAGGAAGACCCAAAATCGACTTTGTTGGTGATCATTCACTGTCCTGGTACTAGTCAAGGATCCACGATCTAGAAAATGACTGTAGGACCTGCTGTTGCTGCTGTCTGATCAGGAAGGCGTCAATAAAGCCTCGGCTGCAATTCGGGTTCAGGGTCGCCTTCAGACCCTCGATCAGTTTAATGGTTTGCTTCCAGTTGGCGTCAACCTGACTATGCAACTCCTTCCGAGCCGAGGAGAACCACTTGCCGAGCCACGGGAATGAGTTGTCGAACTTTGGGAAAGGGATATTTTGACACAATAAATTCTTCAGCAACATGGGAATGGAGGGCGTTCTATATACCAGGAAGGACGGAGACCCTAAGAGTTCAATGTTTCTGCTCACACGCCGGACCATGGCTGCGAAGGCTGGGTCGTCGTACTCGAACCTGCTGCCGAACACCAGTGAGCAGATGATGTTGGACACGGCGTAGTTGACTGGCTTTTGTGTGTCAAACGCTTCACCTGAGGTGAGAACCGGCATCGTGAAATGGTGAATCGCCACAATAACTTGACATATCATACAGGGGTCCCCAAGATGGTGCCACCTAAAGACAGTTGAGGTGGCACGGGACCTGTAGTATTGGTTGATTGAGTCTGTTCAACCCTACTTTTAATAATTAACCTGGTAATAATGTAGTAATAGCAATTACGTGATACATTGTTATTTTAGGAATTTAAATAAATAAATTCCAGTTCATGGGCTTCATGGACCAAAAAAAATCCATTCAAGTATTGATAATCATCTTTTAGGAATTAAATAAGAGAAGAGAACAAGAATCTATTCATGTAAATGTATTTGTTACCTTTCATAGATTTATCCATCCATCCATCCATTATCTGCACCGCTTATCCTCAGTGGGGTCGCGGGGGTGCTGGAGCCCATCCCAGCTATCTTCTAGCAGTAGGCAGGGGACACCCCGAACTGGTTGCTAGCCAATCGCAGGGCACACAGGGACAACTCACTCGCTCATTCACACTTTGGGACAATTCGTACCGGCCAATTAACCTGACAAACATGTTTTGGGGATGTGGGAGGAAACCGGAGTGCCTGGA